>NC_137889.1:58621883-58928446 GCF_963455335.1 Martes martes | reverse complement strand
TAGTTTGGTTCCCGCCAAAGCTCACAAACACAGACTAAAGGGGATTTTTAAAAATCCATACCACAGGAAGAGCAGAAGAGACAAAAGTGGTAAGATTTTGGAAGATAGATAGTAGTAACTCACTTAGCAGTTGAAACTGAGCAACGGAGAAAGTTCACAGCCAGTACAGCTCAGACCACAGAAACCAAAAGCCACAAGAACGGGACAGCAGCAAACACTGGAAGAGGCCAAAGTAAGGAGGACTGATAATGGGAGTCATTTGACAGCAAGTAGGTCCTTGGGTCCCCATACCAGCTCCCTCCATTCAGCAGATGCTCTGTTCCCACCTCGGCAATAGCCTGGGGGTTTATTTTCTGAAGAGGGTCAAACAGAAGATCTTTGAAAGAGAACCATAGACAAAGTTGAAGGTTGGGGTAATATAATTGAAAACAGGATGATTAAGGGAACCCACGCACACCAAATAGTGAGTACTAAAAGTTCCAGTTATCTTCCCCAACTCAATTTTCAGAATTTTGGCAGCTAAAACTTTTCCCTGCAGGCCAGAAATTGAAAGGCTCTTCCAGAGACTCTAACCAACCCCAGAGGAAAGACCAAAAAGGCTGTCATTTGGAGTTCCTCAAAAAAACAAACCAGATAGCAAGATCAGTAAGCCCCAGAGCCACATACTGAATGTTTGTATCCCTCCCCCCAAATTCATGTATTGAAGCCTGAAATCCCAATGTAACCATATTTGGAGATAAAACTTTTAAGGAAGTAATAAAGGCAAAGTGAGGTCCCAAGGGGGGATCCTTGACCCAGTAGTATTAGTGTCCTTATAAGGAGAAAACAGGGGAGAGTGACATCAACAAGATGGTGACGTAGGTTGTTCTGACTTGCTCCCCCTCACAAGAACAGCTGACAATTATTCATAGGCAAGACACCACTGAGAATTCTAGAACATGGGGATGAGGCTGAAGCATCCCCCCGAACCACAAGAGACCAAGACAGACAGCTCTAGAAGGGTGAAGGGAGTGGCCCATGTGGATTGTACTGCCCCTCACCCAGGCTGGAACAGCACGGCACCAAGAGGTCTGCCCTTAGCCTATGGCACCTCCAGTGAGAAAAGAAAGCCTATGGTGGACATCCAGCTCCCCAGCAATGTGGGTGGCTTCCTGGGAGCCCTACAGGGATTACAGGGGAAAGTGAGGGGTTCAACCACTAAGAATCAGATTGTGATGGAGAAGGGAGAGGAGCTCACAACAACCAGCAATAGGATCCTGACCCAGTTCCTATCATAGCACCCTAGTAGTAGTATGCTGCAGCTGCTTTGTTCATTTGCAGAGCCAAGATGGCACAGTCCGGCCAGAAAACTTGGCACATTCAAGGTCTACCTAATTCAGATCCTCAAACAAAGAGTTTTGCTGGGCTTGGAGCCTGGTCTGCCTTCACCCAGACAGGGAAGCTGAGTTATAGCCCAATCCATTGCTGAGTATAGCTCCTGGACCCTCCTGACCAGAAAGTCAGATCAGGAACACTGGGAAGCATGGCCCAACATGCTGAAGCTGAGCAGAGAGAATGGAAGGCAGAGCTGATCTGCAGAGCAAAGCCAATGACACCATTTGGCCAGAGAACTTAGGGGAGCGGGTTGGCTTGAGTCAAGACCACAAAGAATCTTGCCAGGCTTGGAGGGTTCCTCGGCTTTGTCCAGGCAGGGAAGCTGAGTCATAGTCCAGCTCATTGCTGAGTATAGCTTCTGGACCCTCCTGACCAGAAAGCCTGACAAGAACACCAGGAAGCTGTGTATCCCAGCAACACTCTAGCAGAGAGTGTAACACGCAGAACTGATCATCTGCAGAGCAAAGCCAGTGACACCATTTGGCCAGGACACTTGGGGCATAGGTTGGCATGAGCCAGTACCACAGACAAAGAGCCTTGTTGGTCTTGGAGCTTATTTGCCCACTCTGCCTGCACAGGGAAACTAATTTGTATCTCCACAGATTGTTAGGTGCAGCCTTGAGTCCACTTTATCAAGATCCTAACCAGAGCATCTGGGAAGCTGCATTGCCCACTAATGGCCCTGCTGAGAGAGACACTTCAACAAAGTACCCTATGGCTTTCCCCATTTGCAGAAACAAAACCAGTGGCCCCAGTTGGCCGGGAAGTTTGGGACATAGTCTTGCTACACAGTGAGCCATGTAGGCCCTGGGGCCTATCTCTGCTTCACTGCCAGGGCAAGGAAGCAAATTCATAGTTCTACTTGCTTCTGACTATAGTACCCAATCTGAACCATCTAGTGAGCCTTACTACAGAACCCAGGCAGCCACAGATCTCATCCTACAGTACTACTTGAGCAGGGAACCAAGCCAGCAGTCCTACCCAAATGTTCTAAGCTAGTGATACATCCCCCACCTCAGAGGTTAGGCATTGGCCTCACCCCAAAAAATAGAACCCTGTTTAGCAAGCTCCACCTGCCCAAGAAAGTTACCAGCACACACTTCCAGAAATCCAAACTGAGCTAACTGGTAAGTAACTATCTCTGCCAAAGGGAACCTGTAAAGTCTGGAAAAGACCACTTACCCAAATGTATAGACACCAATGTAAGTAAACAAGAATTATTTAAAAACAAGAAAACATGACACTGCCAAAGGAAACTAGTAAATCTCCAATAACTGACCCTAAGAAAAAGGAGATCTATGAACTGTCAAAGAATTCAGAATAATTCTCTTAAGCTTATTGACTACAAGAACACACAACTAAATTTGGGAGCAATGCATTAAAAATAAGTTCAACAGGGGACACCTGGGTGGTTCCATTGGTTAAGTGATTTCAGCTCAGGTTGTGATCCCAGAATCCTGGGACCAAGAGCCAAATTGGGCTCCCTGCTCAGCAGGGAAGTCTGCCTCTCCCCTTCTCCTGCTCATGCGCTCGCTCACTCTTTCTCTCTCTCTCTCTCGCTTGCTCACTCTCTTTCAAATAAATAAAATCTTTTTTTTTAAAGTTCAACAAAGAAGTAGAAACCATCAAAAAAATTTTTAATCTAGAGCTAAAAATACAATGACTAAAGTGAAGAATTCAATTCAATAGACAGCTTCAAAAGTAGATTTGGCCATGCAGAAGAAATAATCAGTGACCTAGAACACAGGACATTTGAAATTATCCAGACAGAGGAGAAAAAGGAAAAAAGAATGGGAAAAGAGTAAAGAAAACCTATGGGATTTATGGGACACAATCAAAAGAAAGAGACAAAGCATATTGAAAGCAATAATGGCCGAAAACTTCCCAAACCTGGAGAGAGAAATGGACATCAAATCCATGAAACTCAAAAGATCCCAAACAGGTTGAACCTGAATAGGGCTACAACAACAACTACTGTAGTTGACTGTCAAAAGTCAAACACACAGATTTCTTAAAACAGCAAGAGAAAAGAGAGAAGCTATGTATAACAGAAGCCCTCCAAGATTATTGGCAGATTTCTTAATAGAAACCTTTCAGGCCAGTAAGAGAATAGAATGAGATACTCAAAATATTGAAACACAAACACTGCTAACTAAGAATTCAACACCTGGCAAAACCGTCCTTCAGAAACGAAGAGGACATAAAGACTTTCCCAAACAAAAGCTGAGGGAGTTCACCACCACTAGTCTTGCCTTATAATAAAAGCTAAAGGGAGGTCTCTAACTTGAAGTAAAAGGATGTTAATTAACATCGTAAAAACATTAAATGGTAGCATAAAATTCACTGGTAATGGTAAATATAAGTTAGATTCTATAATATGCTAATGGTGGTGCATAATTCACTTACAAACAGTTTAAAAGTTAAAAAAATGTGAAAATAACCACAACTATAATAATCTGTTATTGGTTACACAATATAAGGATATATAAACTGTAACATCAATAAAATAAAATGTGAAGGGGAGGAGAAAATTATAAGGTTTGAGAATACTGCTGAAGTTTGTAGTCTGTTCAAAATAGACTGTTACAATTTCAAAATATTTTATCTAAGCCTCATGGTAACCACAAAGGAAAAACCTGTAGTAATTACATACAAGAATATGATAAAGAAGTAAAAGCAGATTAATACCAAAAGACATCAAAGCACACACACACACACACAAAAACACAACAGGATTAGAAACAAGGAACAAGTCTACCAAACATCCAGTACACAATAAAATGACAGTAGTGAATCCTCATCTATCAATAATTACTTTAAATGTAAATGGATTAAATTTTCCAAAAAAAAAGACATAAAAGAGCCAAAGGATTTTAAAAACAATATCCAGTGGTATGCTCCACAGAAGAGCCTCAGTCTAGCCTCAAAGACACACATAAAATGAAGGGATTGAAAAAGATATATCAAGCAAATATGTATATAGATGTATATATTTCACACATACATACAAATTTATATTTAACAAAGCTAAAGAAGAAATAAAGAAATAAAGAATAATGTAACAATAGTTGAGGACATTTAAAACCCACTCTCAGCAATCATCCAAACAATAAACAACAAAACAGATTTGAACAACACTATAGACCCCAATGGATCTCACATATACCGAACATTCTGACAACAGCAGAATACACATTCTTCTTAAGTACACATGGAACATTTTCTGGGATAGACCATAAGTTAGGACACAAAAAGGTCTTAGCAAATTTAGGAAGACTGAAATCATACCAAATATTTTCTCTCACAAAAATGGTATGGGACTAGAAATCAATACCAGGAGGAAAACTGGAAAGCAAACATGAATGATAAAAATTAGAAAATTTTCTAAACAAATGGATCAAATAGAGAATTAAAGAGGAAATTAAAAAGTACTTTGAGACAAACAAAAATGGAAACACACCATACCAAAATGTATGAGATGCAGCAAAAGCAGTTCTAAGAGGGAAACTTCTACTAAAAAAACACATTAAGAAATGAGAAGGATGGAGAGGAAGGTGGCGGCAGGGTAGGAGGACCCTAGGCTCACCTCATTCCACAAATACAACTAGGTAACCATCAAATCATCCTAAATACCCCAAAAACAAACCTTAAGACTGGCAGAACAAACTCCACAGCTAAAGATAGAGAAGAGGTGGCCTTGAAGAAGGTAGAAAGTATGGAGATGCAGTTTGGGAGAGAAATGGATTATAGCTGCTGCAGTGGGAAGAGAGCCACAGTCCTAGAGAAGGGTGAGAGATAGACTAGCATACAGGGAAAACAAATCCCATAGCAATTGGCTTGAAAAGCAAGAGAGGGTGAATTTCAGGAGTACTTGCAACCAATAGGTCTTAAAGCATGAAGTCTTAAAGGTCAGCAGAGATGGCTTGGATAGAGCCAGGGGAGCATTAGGGCTTCTCTTAAAGAGAAGGCAGGGCAAATAGTCCCTGGACAATCAGCATGAAAACATCAATCTGAAGGTCACCTGGGGCACACAGTGGGAGGTTATTTTTTCATCTCAGAGAGGCCAGCATTTATGGAGAAATCCCTCTGGGAACAAAGGAACTGACCAAAGTCATTTCGCCTCCCACCATGTCCCTCAGCATAAGCACAGGGCCACCTTCAGGAACCAGCACAGTACCCACACTTGCTACCTCATTTGCTTACACCAAGCCCTGCCCCCCTGCATTCCAGTGAAACTGCCATTCCCAGTCCCACTTGCCTCAGTCTTGGCTCCATCCCAGAAGACCAGCCCAAAACCCTGCAAACACCATTTTTCCTGACCCAGGAATAGTGGGGATCCTCAGTTCTGGTAGTGGTGGTGACAGGTCTCATTTCACAAGCAGATCAGAGCACCTAGTTACCTAGATCAGAGACCTAGTTAAAACATGCCACAATGAGGCCAGGGATGACAACGTTGCCCACAACAAAGAGAGGCTCTACAGACCTCTTACCCAAATGATTAAGTGGCCAGAACGCAACAGTAGAGCACACAAAGAACAAACTGAAGACACTGCCAGAAGTGTCAGGCCCTGGTGAATAGGGGATACTAAACTGTAGGGCACTACAGGAACTCTTCTTCATAAGGCCATTACCATCAAGAACAAGAGACATAGCTGACTTTCCTAACACAGAGAAACAGGCACACAGACTTAGAGAAAATAAGAAGACAAAGAAATTTATTCCAAATGAAAGAACAGGACAAGGCCACAGCCAGATATCTCAGCAAAACAGTCATAAGTAACAAGCCTGATGGAATATTTAAAGCAATGGTCATAAGGATACTCACTGGACTTGAGAAAAGAGTGGAAGACATCATGAAACCCTTAACATAGAGATAAAAGAGAACCATTCGGAAACAAAGAGTATAATGAACTTCATTAGAAACATCCCTGATGCAAAGAACAGCAGGCAAAAAGAAGCAGAGAAACAAATTAATGGCCTAGAATATAGAGTAATGGAAAATAATCAAGCTGAACAAAACAGAGAAAACAGGATTGTGCAAAACTGGAATAGGGAACACCATGGCTCTATCAAACATAATGACATTATTATTATAGGAATCCCAGAAGAAGAAAGACAAAGGGGGCAGAAAAATTATTTGAAGAGACACTAGCTGAAAACTTCCCTAATCTGGGTAAGGAAATGAATATCCAGATCCAGGAAGCACAGAGAACCCCCAAAGAAATCAAAAGTAGAGTCACACCAAGACACACTGTAATTCAACTGGCAAAATATAATGATAAAGAAAAAATATTAAGAGCAACCAGACAACAGAGGACAGTAAAATATGTGAGTAACCCCAAAAGACTATCGGCAGGTTTTTCAGCAGAAAGTTTCCAAGCCAGAAGAGAACGGCATGATATATTCAAAGTGCTGAATGGGGAAAATCTGCAGGCAAGATTATTCTATCTAGTAGGGTTACCATTCAGAATAGAAGGGAAGAGAGAGAAAGTGTTTCTCAGACAAAAACTAAAAGAGTTTGTGACCACTAAACCAGCCCTGCAAGAAATATTAGAGGGGACTTTGAGTGGAAAGGAAAGAACAAAAGTGACAGTATGAAAACAGGAAACACAAAAGCAGTTAAGAATGAATATTTTTGTATAAAAAAAATCAGGTAATCCACAATCAAGTAATCAACAAAATAAAAGGAGGCAAAAAATGACACCATATACCTAAAATATGGGGCAGAAAGGAGAAAAGAATGAATTGAAACTTACATGGCCATTAAGTTAATATAGACTGCTATATGAGGAAGATGTTATATACAAACATAATGGTAACCACAAATCAAAAACCACTAATATGCAAAGAATAAAGAGAAAGGAATCCCAATATATCACAAAAGAAAACCAGCAAACCATGAAAGAAAGCAAGACAAGAAAGCATCAGAGAAAAACTTCAGAAACAACCACAAAAGGAATAAAATGGCAATAAACATGTATCTATAAATAATGACTTTGAATGTAAATGGACTAACTGTTCCAATCACAAGGCATGGGGTGACAGAATGGATAAAAAAATAAAATGAACAACAACAGCAAAAAACCAAGACCCACCTATATACTGCCTACAAGAGACTAATTTTAGATCTAAAGACACCTGGAGATTGAAAGTGAGGAGATAAAGAAACATCTATTATACAAATGGGTATCAAAAGAAAGTCTAGCCTGTATAGCAATATTTCTATTGGACAAAATAAACTTTAAAATAAAGACTATAACAAGAGACAAAGAAGAACACTGTGTAACAATAAAAGGGACAATCCAACAAGAATATACATTTGTAAATATTTATGCACCCAACAAAGGAACACCCAAATACACAAAACAATTAATTATAAACATAAAGGAGCTAATCAATAATAATACAATGATAGTGAGAGACTTTAAAACCCCACTTACATCAATGGACAGATCATTCAAACAGAAAATCAACAAGAAAACAATGGCTTTGAAGGACAAACTGGACCAAATGGATTTAACAGATACATTCAGAACATTCCATCCTAAAATAGCAGAATACACATTATTTTTAGAGGCACATAAAGCACTATTCAGAATAAGTCTTGTATTAGGCTACAAAACAAGCCTCAACAAACTCAAGATGATAGAAGTCATGTCATGCAGCTTTTCTTACCACAACATCATGAAACTAGAAATCAACCACAAGAAAAAATCTGGAAAGACCACAAATACATGAAGGTTAAATAGCATGCTACTAAGCAACAAATGGTTGAACAAGTAAATTAAAAAAAAAATTTTTAAGTACATGAAAACAAATGAAAATGAAAACACAATAGTCCAAAATCCTTGGGAAGCAGCGAAAGTGGTTCTAAGAGGGAAATTTATAATAACACAGGCCTACATCAAGAAGCAAGAAAAATCTCAAATAAACAACTTAACCTTAGACCTGAAGGAGCTAGAAAAAGAATGACAAAACCAGTAGAAGGAGTAAAATAATAAAGATTACAGCAGAAATAAATTATATAGAAACTAAAAAACAAAAAACAAACAAAACAATAGAACAGATCAATGAAACCAGGAGCTGGTACTTAAAAAAAAAAAAAATCAATAAAATTGAGAAACCTTTAAATGGACTTAATCAAGAAAAAAAAGACAGCTCAAATAAATAAAATCACAAATCAGAGAGAAGAAATAGCAACCAATACCACAGAAATACAAATTATAAGAAATATTGTGAAAAACTATATGTTAACAAATTGGACAGCCTAGAAGTAATGGGTGAGTTCCTAGAAACATATGACCCACCAAAATTGAAAAAGGAAGAAATGGAAAGTTTGAACAGACTGATAACCAGCAAAGAAATTAAATCAGTAATCAAAACATTCCCCAAAAAACAAAAGTCCAGGACCAGATGGTTTCACAGGTGAATTCTAACAAACATTTAAAGAAGAGCTAATATCCTTCTTTTCCATCTATTCCAAAAAATAGGAAAGAAAGGGAAACTTCCAAATTCATTTCATGAGGCCAGCATTACCCTGATACCAAAACCATAGAAAAAGAGAATAGGCCAATATTTCTGATGAATATAAATGCAAAACCTCAACAAAATTTTGGCAAACCAAATCCAACAATAAATTAAAAACATCATTCACCATGATCAAGTAGGACTTATTCCCAGATTGCAGGGGTGGTTCAATATTTGCCAATCAACCAACATGATACATCACATCCATAACAGAAAGGACAAGAAATATATAATCATTTCAATAGATGCAGAAAAGCATTTGACAAATGCAAACTGGTATAGCCACTGGGGAAGATAGAAGGGAGTTTCCTCAAGTGAAAAATAGAACTTCCCTACAATCCAATAATGACACTACTGGGTCTTTACCCAAAGAATACAAAAATACTGATTCAAAGAGATACATGCACCCTGATGTTTATTGTAGCATTATTTACAATAGCTAAGATATGGATGCAACCTTTGTCCGTCGGTTGATGAAAGGGTAAAGACATGCTATGTAACTATACAATGGAATACTATTCAGCCATAAAAAGGAATGAAATCTTGCCATTTCCAAAGACATGGATGGAGCTAAAAAGTATAATGGTAAGCAAAAATAAGTCTTTCAGAGAAAGATAAATACCATATAATTTCACTCACATGTGGACATTAAGAAACAAAACAAACGAATAAAGGGAGAAAAAGAGAGAGAAAGACAAACCCAGAAACAGCTCTTAATTATAGAGAACAAACTGATGGTTACCAGAAGGGAGGGGGGTGGGCTTATGGCTTAAGTAGATGATAGGATTAGTGAGTGCACTTGTCAGCGATGAGCACCTGGTGACGTACAGAATTGCTGAATCACCATATTGCACACTTGAAACTAATATAACACTGTATGTTAACTAGCTGTAGTTAAAATGAAAAGTTTAAAAAATGAGAAAATTCTCAAAAAAACAACTTAAATCTCTGTCTTAAAGAATTAGAAAAAGAAAAGCAAACTGAGCCTCAAATTTGCAGAACAAAAGATTAGAGCAGAAATAAATGAAAGGAGAACAGGAAAACAATAAGAAAATTAACAAAACTTGGTTCCTCGAAGTTAAAGTTGGTTGGTTCCTGGAAAAGATAAACAAAATTGACAAACTTTGAGCTAGACTAACCAAGGAAAAAAGAGAGTGGACCCAAATAAAATTGTAAGTGAAAAAGAAGACTTACAACTGATACCACAAAATACAAAGCATCATCAAGACTACCATGAAAAACTGTATGCCAGCAAACTGAACAATATAGTAGAAATGGAAAAATTCTTAGAAACATACAACCTATCAAGAGCAAAGTGGAAAGAAATAGAAAATCTGGACAGACCAATTACTAGTAAGAAGATTGAATCAGTAGTCAATCAAAAATTTCCCAACCATGAAAATCCCAAGACCAAATGGTTTCATTGGTGAATTTTACCAAACATTTAAAGAAAAATCAATACCAATCCTTCTCCAACTTTTCCAAAAAATTGAAGAAAACAGTCTGAAATTCATTTTATGTGTCCAGAATTACCCAAGAAAAAAGTCAGAAAAGGACCCTATCAGAAAGAGAACTATAGGCCCATATCCCTGATGAATATAAATGTTAAAATCTCTATAAAATATTAAAGCAAACCAAATTTAGCATCACATTAAGAGGATTATTCACCACGATCAAGTAGGATTTATCCCTGGGATGCAAGGATGGCACAACATACACAATTTAACCAATGTGATACATAACAATAAAATGAAAGAAAAAAGTGGTATGATCATCTCTATAGATGCAGAAAACTCTTTTGACAAAATACTCATAATAAAAACCCAACAAATTAGGTATAAAAGGAACATACCTCAACAAGGCCATATGTGACAATTCCACAGCCAACATTATATTCAATGGTGAATATAGAAATACATATTCAATGTTGAATTAGATATGGAAAAAATATAAAAGCCAACAGAATGGAAAGAAAGAAGTAAAATCATCTCTAGCGACATGATTATATATAGAGAAAATCCAAAAAGACTCCAAAAAACAGTTAGTTGTGATCAATGAATTCAGTAAAGTTGCAGGATACAAAATTAACATATAAAATCATTAGCATTTCTATACACAATACATCATCAGAAAAAGAAATTTAAAAAAACATTCCATTTACAATTTACATTTACAATAGCATCAAAAGCAATAAAATACTTAGGAATAAATTTAACCAAGTAGGTGAAAGATCTGCAGATTGAAAACTACAAGAAACTGATGAAAGAAATCGAAGACAAACAGGAAACGTATTTTATGTTCATGTATCAGAATTATTATTAAAATGTCCATATTATCTAAAGCCACCTATAGATTCAATGCAATCCTTATCAAGATTCCAATGGCATTTTTATAAAAGTAGAAAAAACAATCGCAAAAGACCACAAATACTTGTCAATCCTAAGAAAGATAAACCAAGTGGGAGTGACCATACTTTGTGATTTTGAGTAATATTATAAACATTTAATATTCAAAACAGTATGGTTCTGGCATAAAAACAGACACATTGACAAATGGAACAGAATTAGGAGTCCAGAAATAAACCATATAGCCAAGTAATATTTGACAAGGATGCCAAGAACACTCAATGGAGAAAACAAAGTCTCTTTGACGGTGCTGGAAAAATTGGATATTCATTTTTAAAAGAATGAAACTAGACCCTTACTTTGCATCACTCACAAAAAATAACTCGAAATGGCTTAAAGATTTAAATATAAGACCAGAAGCCATAAAACTCCTACAAGAAAACATAGGGAATAACAGCTCTATGACATGGGTCTAGGCAATGATTTTTGAGATATGACACCTAATGCACAAGTGACAAAATAAAAGATAAACAAGTGGGACTATATCAAACTAAAAAGTTGTGCACAGCAAAAGAAATGATCAACAAAATAAAGACAACCTTTGGAATGGGAAAGAAATATTTGCAAATGATATATCTGATAAGGGGTTAATATCCAAAATACATAAAAATCTCATACAACCCAATAGTAAAAAACAAACAATCCAATTTAGAAATGGGCAAAAGATTTAAGTTACGTTTTTCCAAGGAAAATATACAAATGGCCAACAGGTACACAAAAAGATGCTCAGCATGGCTAATCATTAGAGAAATGCAAATCAAAACCACAATGAAATATTACCTCATGCCTATTAGAATCATCAAAAAGACAAGAGAAGGGGCACCTAGGTGGCTCAGTTGATTAAGTGTCTGCCTTCAGCTTGGGTCATGATCCTAGCTAGCGTCCTGGAATGGAGCCCCACATCAGGCTCCCTGCTCAGCGGCGAGCATGCTTCTCCCTCTCCCTCTGCTGCTCCCTCTGTTTGTGCTCTCTGTGTGTCAATTATTAATTTAAAAAAAAAAAAAAGACAAGAGAAAAATGCTAATAAGGATATGGAAAAAAAAAAAAAAAAGGAACCCTTGTGCACTGTTGGTGGGAATGTAAATTGCTGCAGCCACTATGAAAAGGAGTATGGAGGTTTCTCAAATATTAAAAATATAAAAATATTTAAAATATTTATATAAATATATATAAATATAAAAATATTAAAAACTGCCATATGTTCCAGTGATTTCACTTCTGGGAATATATCTGAAGGAAATGAAAGCACTCGGTCAAAGAGATATCTGCAAAAAAAAAAAAAAAAACAAAGAGATATTTGTACCACCTCCATGTTCACAGCAGCATCGCTTACCATAGCCAAGACATGAAAACAACCTAAATTCCCATCAATGGATGAATGGATAAAGAAGTTGTTGGGGTGGGGGGGTGGCAGTGTGTGTGTCTATATATATGTGTGTGTGTGTATCTGTACACAATGCAATATTATTCAGCCATAATAAAGAAGGAAATCCTGCCATTTGTGACAATGTGAATGGATCTTAAGGGCATTATCCTAAGTGAAATAAGTCAGAGAAAGACAAGTACTATATAATCTCATTTATATGTGGACTCTCAAAGGAAAGAAAAAACCAAAGTCGTAGAAAAAGAGATCAGATTTATGCTTACCCAAAGCAGGAGATGGGAGGAGTGACTGGATAAAACCAGTCAAAAGGTGCAGTATAAATAAGGACTAGGGATATATGTACAACATGGTGGCTATAGCTAGCATTGCTGTATGACAGTGGACATGAAAGTTGTTAGAGTAAATCCCAAGAGTTCTCACACAAGGAAAAACACATTTTTTTCTTTCTTTCGTTTTTGTATCTCTATGAGATGATGGATGTTAACTAAGTTCATTGCAGTAGTCATGTCACGGTATATGCAAACCAAGTCATTACGTTACACACCTTAAACGTTATAGAGCTACGTGTCAGTTATATCTCAGTAAAACAGGGACAGGGGCAGAAGAGATGATAGAGAACACGCTTTCTCTCTCTCACAACCATGTTGAGAACACAGTGAGATTTGTGAGTCATCTGTAAGCCAGAGAGTTCTTATCAGGAGCCAAGCTCTGCCAGAACTTTGACCTTTGATTTCCCAACCTCCAGAACTGTGAGAAAATAACTTTGTTATTTAAGCCACTCAGTCTGTTAGAGCACCCCAAGCAAATTAAGACACTCACTGTACACACAGAGCTTCTTATCAACTTTCAGCTTCTCTTCTCCTCTTAATCATGAGCAGACAACCAAGAATTATTTGATTTCTGAAGAAAACATCTATCATGGAAGTAAGAAACAAACAAAACAAACAAAAAAACCACAGGAGAAAATGAGTTGGAGAAAACACTCAAAAATCACTAACAGCGTCAAAGAGAGAGAGATGACAATATGTCCATAAAATAACAAGATATAGATAAATAGATAGATGGTAGATATGATGTATATGTTATGTTTTATATATATATATATGGTAGTGTATATATATGGTAGATATGATAATATATACAAATATATATTATATATGTATTCACATACATATTCACAGAGGTAAACAGAAACACTAGGAAAGAAAAGTATGGAACTAAAATGAAAAGCTCAGAAGATCGGAACACCAATTCATGAGGGCCAACACCTGAATAGGACAGAGAGAAAAAGAGAAAAGAGACTCTAACAAAGGCATTAAAAATGTTTTCCCAAATCTGAAGGGTATGAATTTTCAGACTGAACTGGAATTATGATTTTCAAATTTGATAGTTTGAAAACGGATGCATACCAAAGTACAGAACTGAAATTTCAAGATAGTGGAGAGCACAAGACAACCCACCAGGTTTTGATGGGACTAAGATAACAAGTTATATATACAAAGGATCAAAAATCAGAATGGCTTTGGACTTCTCAGCAGTGACACTGAAGGCAAGACAGAAAGGAAGCAATACCTTCAACGTTCTGAAGGGAAAGATTTCCAAATCCTATTTCCAGCCAGATTATCAGTTAAATGTAAGGACAGAATAAAGACATTTTCAGATATTTAAGTTGTTGAAAAATTTACTTCCCATGGACTTTCTCAAGAAGCTACTGAGTACGTGCTCTATGAAAGCAAAGGAATAAACCCCAGAAAGAAGATGTCATTACAGGGACGCCTGGGTGGCTCAGTGGGTTGAGCTGCTGCCTTCGGCTCAGGTCATGATCCTAGGTCCTGGGATCGAATCCCACATCGGGCTCCTTGCTTGATGGGGAGCCTGCTTCTCTCTCTGCCTCTGCCTGCCACTCTGCCTGCTTGTGCGCGCGCGCTCTCTCTCTCTGATAGATAAATGAATGAAATCTTAAAAAAAAAAAAAAAAAGATGTCATTACAGACATGTTAAAGGATATCCAACATATGAGAACAGAGATAAAAAATCTTCCACGTGATGGTGAAGCAAAGGTCCCAGAATGATGGTTGTACACAGTACAGAGAGGAACAGATCCAGACTGAAGTGGGGTGACTCAAGACATAGTCATGTTGGGGTGTCTGGCTGGCTCAGTAGGTGTGCCGCTTTTGATCTCAGGTTAGTTTGAGCCCCACATTAGGGGTAGAGATTGCTTAAAAATAAAATCCTTAAGGGGCGCCTGTGTGGCTCAGTCATTAGGCATCTGCCTTCGGCACAAGTCATGATCCCAGGGTCCTGAGATGGAGCCCCACATCAGGCTCCTTGCTTGGTGGAGCCTGCTTCTCCCTCTTCCACTCCCCCTGCTTGAATTCCCTCTCCTGCTGTCCCTCTCTCTGGCAAATAAATAAATAAAATCTTTAAAAAAAAAAAATCCTTAAAAAAAAAAAAGAAGACACAGTCATGTTGAGGAACATCGTCTTCAACTTCCCACAGCAACTGCACCCTGTTTACAGCCTGAGGCCAGAATGCGCACCAGAGTCTCAGTATATATTTTATATACCCTAAAATATAATATTCCCAGTTATTAAAATGGATTAAAAAGAAAAAACTATACAACGTTAGAGAATTGTAATATAACCATCATGGACTTGGATAGTCTACTATGAAGAAAAATTAGGAAGTAGAAGAAATGAAGGGAAGGAAGATATAAATGAGTACACTGAATTCCTCATATTTAATAACAAGAATCAGTAGATTCAACTTCATTTTTTACCTTAACAAATCAAGAAACAGAGGTCAAAGTTATAATGGTCATTAACAGAAGAACTAAAAATAACCTATAAACTTCCAGTGTGCAGGGGAAATGGCAGGAAAGAAGGGGTACAGCAAAGACCATGAGCCTCTGGGAAGCGAGACTGATGAGGAGTTCTGAAGACCTGAGAATGCAATCATTCTCTGCAGGATTTTACTTGGAAAATAGAATTGTTAAAAAAGTAACAAAGGAAAATGACAAGGAAGTATTGAAGGTAAAACAAAACAAAAAGATAACAGCATTAAGACCAAACACATACTTTAATTTTAACAGGTATATGGAACAAACTCACATTAGGCCAAATAATAAAGCCCAAGTAAATGTTGAATAGGAGATATTTAAGATCAAGTGGCTCAGAAAGATGGGAATTAGCAAGTGTCTAACCTATTAACCCATCATCTCTTAAACATCAACCAAAAGCAGAAGCAGGATTATATTAATATCAAAGCTGAATTTGAGACAAAAAGTACTAAACACATAAAAGAAAACTTCATCACGATAGAGCTGATGTTTCACAATGAGGTCATAACTGACATCAATTATTATGTACCACAGAAGAGTACCAAATAAATAAATGGTTAAAGTGTAGTTTTCAAAAAGGTAAAAATCCGAACTCTCAGCAAATACAGGAAGAACACATGTCAAAGATTGTATTTAGGGGTGCCTGGGTGGCTCAGTGGGTTAAAGCCTCTGCCTTAGGCTCAGGTCATGGTCCCACGGTCCTGGGATCGAGTCCCGAGTCAGGCTCTCTGCTCAGCAGGGAGCCTGCTTCCTCCTCTCTCTCTCTCTCTCTCTCTCTCTCTTCCTGCCTCTCTGCCTACTTGTGATCTGTCAAATAAATAAAATCTTTTAAAAAAGATTGTATTTAACTAATTAATGAGAGAACCAGAAAATTGTAAAACTAATCAAAAGACCATCTGAGAAGCTATATATGTACATACAGTTAATTTAATAGTTTACAGGTTAGACGCAAAACTAGTTAATGTCCAGCAGGACCATAAACTGTAACCTTTGGAGTTATCTGTTCCTCTGCACAGAACTAATTTCCAACTCTACCTGACAACCATCTACAAGTTAACTTCTGCCCTATCAGACTTAGAAAATACCTAGCAAATAGACTCAAGCCCAGCACTGCACTGAAAGAACACCTAGTAATCTCTTTTGCCTCTTTCCAAGTTTCAGATAACTTTTCTTACAAAAGCACCTGCAAGGGGAAACTGACAAAACAAAATAGCAATGGGAAACAAATTCATCTTTGTCAAAGAAAGATCAAACAATCTTTTTTAAAATTAAGTAAAAATAGGGGTGCCTGGGTAGCTCAGATGGTTAAGCCTCAGCCTTTGGCTCAGGTCATGATCCTAGGGTCCTGGGATCGAGCCCCGCATTGGGCTCTCTGCTCGGCAGGGAGCCTGCTTCCCCCTCTCTCTCTGCCTCTGTGCCTACTTGTGATCTCTCTCTCTGTCAAATAAATAAATAAAATATTTTAAAAAATAAAATAAGTAAAAATACAGAGCAGGGGTGACAATTTCAAATGTCTTCAGGGCCCAAGGGATTAACATAAATGAGGGATTTAAGAAAAAGACCAACCACCAAAACTATGGTTAAGTATGTGCTTCAAGTGAGACATGAGGATGTTCTTCCAGTTGTCGCAGAATTTTGGCAAAAGTCCCTAAGCTGAGGAGGCAAGTGATGAAGACCTCTACTACTACAGAAAGCAGAGATTTAACAAACTAGAGGGGTTAATAAACTACAGAACCAACCTACCTGGACACCCCCAGCCTAAAAAGGGGAGACAAACAGGAAAGGAGAATTATTGGAAGGGAATTCATGGGAAGAGACGGGGGCGGGAACTTCCACAAGCCAACTGAATGGTCTCCTAGAGAACTATGAGGCAAGATGGGGGTGCCTGGAAAGGGGAGCCTTGTGTCTCCCTTCAGCTGTAGAAACCTGTGGGCCAATTTCTTTGCTGCCACCAGGATGTACATAGTGGGAGAGGGGTTGGGGAGAAACTGGATACATGTGAACATGAAGCCTGGTGCCCGCCTCTGAAGGAGAATTCTCGAGTGGGAGCCAACTGGGACAGCCAGGACAGCAGGGGAGAGTGGACAGCAGTGACTATCAGTGCACGGATGGACATGTCCTAGCCACAGACTGAGGGAACACAGACTGCTGGACACATCTCCAAGTTAGAGTCCTCCCAAGAGGAGTGTTGGCAGCAATAAAGGGAGTTGGTGGGAGGAGACTGTTTTGGAAGCTGGGAAGTCCAAGATCAGGCACAGGCAAATTTGGTGTTCGATGAGAGCCCCCATCCTGATTCATAGATGGCCATCTTTAGGGGAAGGGGAAGGGATCTCTTTGGGGTCTCTTTTATAGGGGCTCTATTCTCACTCATGAGGGCTCCACCCCCATGATCTAAACACTCCAGAGGTCCCACCTCCAGACACCAATCACAGGAAGGGTTAGAATTCCAATATATGAATTTTGGAGGGACTCAAACATTCACACCATAGCAAAAACTAGAGCTACAGATTCCGGGGTGGGGTGGGTAGATCAGGGTAGGAGATAACCTGCCAGGTAACAGGGAGGACTGTGGCACAGAGGTCCTTGCAAAAGTCTTCCCAAAACCCTGAAATGCATGTCATGCATTTAGAGTTAAAGGTGCTGGTGACCTCATCGCAGCACCTCCTTTCATAGAATGCTTTACCTCTCCTCCTCCTGGCCCCTGTCCTCCCCATACCTTTAAGGAGCCTACAACAGGAAGAGGTACGGAGAGCGACAGAGCGAGATAAAGACAGAACAAGAGTGAGAAGACATCTAGGCCCCTTCCTCACAGCTAGAAGAGGGGACAGGTCTGGAAATGGGTGTTACAGTGCATTGCTTACTTAGACTGGTTTTTTTTAAATGCCTACAAAGAAGACTGCTCTTACAGCCAAAAGAGGAAAACCCTAGATCTGAGATGTCTTGGAGGGACAGGGAAGAAGATGAATGGAACCATGTAAAGGCAATGGTGGGTTAAAAAATATATATATACATACACATATACACACACATACACATATATGTGTATATGTGTGTATATATGTATATATATGTATATATACACATATATGTATATATATAAAATGTATATAAAATGTATATATATAATATTATATATTATATTATATATTATATATTATATATATTATATACATATATAATATATAATATATAATATATATAATATATATAATGTATATAAAAATATATATATACATACACATATACACACACATACACATATATGTGTATATGTGTGTATATATGTATATATATGTGTATATATACACATATATATGCATGTGTGTATATGTGTATGTATATATACATTTTTAACCCACCATTGCCTTTACATATACATACATATATATGTGTATATATATATATGTATGTGTGTGTATATGTATACATGTGTGTGTATGTGTGTGTGTGTGTGTGTGTATATATATATATGTGTGTGTGTGTGTGTGTGTGTGTGTATATATATATATATATATATATATATATAAATAAAATAAAGGAAGCTACAGCAGAGTTCCTGAGAAGGGAGCTATCCAAATGAGATAGTTACCTCACATGGTTGGAGATGTTTACACTGATCTTAAATCTCTCATCCAGATAAGGATGTAGAAAGTCAGACTGGAGAATGAGATTTTTTTAAAAGGATTTTTTAAGGAGAGACCCACACCTTTTCTTAAAGAAGAGAGGTAGAGGGTTGCCCCTCACCTGAATAAAGCTTCAACAGGACCCTCTGAAATCTAGCTATGTGCCCTCTCCTACATGGGCATGTTATCTCCCTCTAGGGAAATCCAGAAGGTTCTGACAGCCTCTCCAGGGAAAGTGAGAGGGACAGGAATAAAGAGAGAGATGAGGGAAGGATGTGTGCTCTTGGGATGTGTCTGGATACACGTGTTCAAGTGTTCCCAGTAACCAGAGAAAGCCGCACAGGAAAGGAAGCCAGCATGGGGTGTCTAGGGCTTCCCAGAAGGGCAAATAGGTCTTAGCCAGGAGAAACTGAAAGCACCCCCAGATTCCAAGGATTGGAGAAACAGCAAGTGGCCCACCAGCATAGAGATGCATGACCTTCTGTCAAGTTGGCTTAACCCTCTGCTGGCCCAGAGAACACAAAGACAGCTCAGGACTGGCCTAGCCTATTAAAACCCTTCCCCCCAACCTGACTTATCTCTAGACCCAGACCTTTATCCTGCAGGGAGTGGGCATGAGGAGGAGGCACTGCCCCCCAGGGCAGCAGGTCCCCGCTGGGGAAAGGACGGAGGTCAAGCCTTTGAAGCGTGGATATTACATGGAACAGGACATTCTAATTGTTGAACTAAGATTGTGTTGAGTAACTCAAAGAAAAGGCAGGACATTTAGCACCTAAGAGAGGTCATGAAAGTCATGGACATCCCCTGAGAACCTTCCATCAGCTGAGCTCCTTCAGGATAACAGGGACATTGTGGTCACGCTCCATCTGCTCAGCCTCTTCGACTGGCAGGAACAACACTAGATTTCCACTTTAAACTGAAAATTGAACGAAAAATGAAGAACAGGTAGTTAACGGTCATTTTTGGTTGAATAATTTATTACCCCTGCTGGTGCCAGGTGTGCAATTTGACATTGCTCTGTAATGGCAGAATTCAGCCTTCAGCCCTGAGACTGAGATCACGGAAGTTGTTGTGAAATCCTTTTCAACAACAGAAAAGTTTATAATGGAATGAAATTCTTACTATCAATACTTCGGGGTTAAAGATGGTCTGTGTATTTAAAGTGTCATTTTTCAGACAATATGACACTTGGGATTATATGACAGATTAGTTTGGGATTCCAATTTAAAATGTGCAGTTGGTTTTTAGACATGATTTTAAGTTGGACGGTGTGAGAGAATTTGACTAAATTTGTAAACAATCCTAGGATATTTAAGTTGAGTACATTTACATTTTAAGGTATTTGATTTATAAGATTTTTTAAAAAAATTGCTTGGGAAGGTGTTGCTTGTTGAGGTCATCAACTGACCAGTCTGGCATTGGAAGTGCATACAGACAAAATCAAGTTTACTGAATTTATATGAATGTTGGACTATGAATTACAACATTTAAGGAAATTTCATTAACTGAGTTAAAAATAGGACTGACTTTGAATATTTATCCTTGAGCTGCACACCAAATAGGAAACAACAACTTCTCATAATCTACGATCTCACTTAATACTCTTATCCTTCATCTAGAAATTATACAACGAGTTTAGCTACCTTGGGAAAGCCAACACTCAAACTGTCCATTAGCGATCAGATGACAAATTTGTATATTACCAAGAGCTGCCTGAAGCGGAAAGTCCATAGAATGTGAGGGAGTGCACTCAAGGAGAGGAATCTGGAAAGCTTTCTGTGGGAAGGTCCATGAGGGTAACAAGAGTTTGCCCCGGGAAGCAGGGATGCGGAGAGAATTCTAGGCTGAGGGCATCTCACAAGCCAGCAGCATGTGTCCCCCAGAGGTGGCTGGAGCTGGAGAGAGGATGGAAAAAAAAAAGACCAGTTTTAGACAAAAATAGGCTGAACAAAGGTGAAGGAGAGAAGTCATCTGAGAACTCGAAATGAAGCAGCCAATGGACAAAAAGTCGAATGGGAGGGGTGGAAGAGGGGGTGCCATGCAGGGAGACAGAGCTGCAAATGCAGTGCCCTTAACCCCAATTTACTCCTGCTCAGTGACACCAGTGTTCTTTAATCCTGTCTAAGCAGGGCCTGGAGACTCACTTGCTGATGCCGTCTAGGCTGTGAGCTGCTTCGTGCCCGGAGACCACACCTTTGGATTCCCGGAACCCAGCTGACACCCAGGAAGCCTTAGGAAGTATTTGTGGAAGAAGAGCAGGAATGCCTGGGTGGCTCAGTCCCTTAAGCATCTGCCTTTGGCTAAGGGCCTATTTAGCCAGAGCGATTCCATCAGGTTAAACAGTGATTTTGTTGTTTATGCAGTAAAACTTAAACTACCCTGCCCCCCCGCCCCTCAGGGAACTTAAAAGCAAGTCCGAAACCAGTCCCAGGTAACAAAGCCCAAATACAAGGGTGGGTCAGGCCAGGTGGAGACAGCCAATCAGTGGGGCGCACATACTCTCTCCCTGGCTACCAAGGAATGTGGGTCCCGCCTTTTGGGCGCCAATTCTGACCAAGGTGACAGGCTAGTTCAAATATCTACTATAGGGTAAATTGTAATTCAGTTGGTCACTTATGTGTGACCTAGCATGACTGTGCAGCTTCCTCTGTGTGTTACAATCTCATTGGCCACCTGTGCGTGGCCAGGCCCAACCACATGGCCTTTGTCCTTAAAAGCTAGTCTGTAAGGCAGAGAGGGGTCACCTCTTTGTAAGACAGCCCCGGCAGGTCGGTTTGATTCTCGAGGCTTGGCGCGAAATAAAGCTTTGCTTGACCTTTGCTTTGTATCAGTCTCGCTCCTTTGATTATGGACCTAACAGGCTCTGGTCATGATTCTGGGTTCTGGGATTGAGAGCAGCTCACTGGGGAGCCTGCTTCCCCCCTCTGCTTGCTACTCCTCCTGCTTGTACACTCTTTTTCTCTGACAAATAAATAAATCTTAAAATAAAAAAATAAAAATAAAAATAAATGCCAGGAATGATGGTCATTCTGTTCTGCTGCAGAATTAGGGAGATACTAGAAAGAAGCTGAGGGTATTATGCTCCATCAAAATGCCGTTTCTCTGAAATCTTTTTTGCGCTCTCTTCCTGAACACAAAATGAACCAAAGCTGCTGTACATTTTGTAGCTTGCTTTTAACATAGTAAGCCGGGGAGATTTTACTCCAAGTGCTTTTATGAAAAAGTTTTCCATGCTTTCAAATGTCAACACTGATCTCCTACTTTGAACTCCAAGCGGCCTTTCCCCCTGTTTCTCCTCCTGGGCCTCTTTGTCCAGGATTACGATGATCCTTTGCACTTTTCTTAAGCTTATATGACATTATACATTTTATGACTGAACCTCCCCAGTGCCCTCCCCTCCGCCTCTCCCACCCCCTTTCCACACAGACAATGCATCCATTCCGGTCTAAGGTAAAATGTGACTCTATTAGTGACAACCGTGTCCCCTCTTCATGAGCTCCAGTCACCCATTTCCAATTGCATACTTGACATTTCTACTGTAATGGCCCACTGTTAGCTCAAAGTCATCTGAAATTAACCTGGACTCCATCCATCCTCATAAAAGTGCTGCCCTGCCTGACTTCTATTTCTGTTAATGGCTTCAATACTGTCGCAACCTCCCAGACTGAGTCTTGGTCACTGTGGACTTTAGTCTCTTCCTTGACTCTCCCCCTCCCCCCGCCCGCATATGTAGCCAGTTTTGGAGTTCTTTCCTCAACTTTCTCTAGAATTCAATCTACATTTGCCTTGACCATTTTTTAACATTAAAAAGAAAACCACACGTCCAAAATTTGTCTGATGTACATATGGCTTCCCCAGCTTTCTCTTTGCCCCCATCTGCCTGATAGAGGTTTCTCCACCCTCTCACTTTCACTCACCATGTGCCTATAGGAGACTCATTTCAGACAACATATAATGGGGACTTTGTTTTAATCCATTCCATTAATCGGTCTTTTGATTGGAGCATTTAGTCCATTTAAATTCAATTATTAATAGGTATTTATTGCCATCTTGTCATTTGTTTTGTGTTTGTGTGGATCTTCTGGGTTCCTTTCTTCCCTTGCTCTCTTCTCTCACCATAGGTTTGCTTTCTTTATTGATATACTTGAATTCCTTTCTGTGTGTGTGTGTGTGTGTGTGTGTGTGTGTGTGTGTGTATCTATTGCTGGGTTTTGATTTGTGGTTCCCATTTTTGTTTATAAAATCCTCTGCATATAGCAGTCTATATTACCTTGAGGGTCACTGAAGTTTGAACCCATTCTTTACTCCTCTCCTCCACGTGTTTTGGTACATGGGGTCATACTTTACATCCTTTTATTTTGTGAATTCCTTGACTGATTTTTATTGATGTATTTTATTGCTTTTGTGCTTCCCACTTTTCTTACTTCTACTTATGGTCTTTCTTTCTCAAAGAGTCCCCTTTAACATTTCTTTTAGGGCTGGTTTGGTGGTGATGAACTCCTTTAGCTTTAGTTTGGAAAATTCTTCCTCTCTCCTTCTATTCTGAATGATAGCTTTGCTGCATAAAATATTCTTAGCTGCAGATTTTTCCCTTTCAGCACTTTGAGTCTATCATGCCATGCTCTTCTGGCCTGCAAAGTTTCTGCTAAAAAATCAGGTGATAGCCTTGTGAAGTTTCCCTTGTATGTAATGGTTTTATTTTATCTTGCTGCTTTTAAAGTTATCACTGCTTTCATTTTTATTACTATGTGTCTTGATGTGGACCTCCTGGGGTTGATTTTGTTAGGGGAACTCTGTGCCTCCTGGATCTGAATTTCTATTTCCTTCCCCAAATTCAGGAAGTTTTAAGTATTATTTCTTCAAATAAATTTCTATCTCCTTTTCACTCTTCTTCTGGGATCCCTATAAGTACATGTTAGGATACTTGATGGAGTCACTATGTTCCCTAAGTCTATTCTTATTTTATATACTTTTTTCTCTCCTCTACTCAGCTTGATTACTTTTCATTACTCTATCTTCCTGGTCACTGATTTGTACTTTTGCTCCCTCTAGCTGGCTCTTTAATCCATCAAGTCTATTTTTACTTTCAATAATTTTATCCTTCATCCCTGATTTCTTTTTTTAATCTCTTTGTTAAGGGTCTCAATGAGGTCCTCCCTCTTTCCTCAAGTCCAATGAGTATCTTTATGATCATTAAATTATCACTCATACTGGTTATCTCCATTTCCCTTATGCCCCTTGCTGTGATTTTTGCTCTGTTTTTTCATTTGGGACATATTCCTGAGTCTCCTCATTTTGTCTAACTCTGTTTCTCTGTGTTAGGAAATTTAGCTACATCTCTTGCCCTTGAATGTTGTGGTGGGGAACATGGTTTTAACAAGGTGCACCATTGCTTTACAGGATGTGATCAGCCACTACCAGGACCAAGACCCACAAAGTGTGTAATCAGGAGATGCAATGTTGGCAAGGTTTCCACTGGTCTTCTGGCAGGGTGGAGGTTGGGGAGCAACCTAAGGAATGAGGGGAGCCTGGCTGGAGGGGGCAGGACACAGTTGAAGCAAGCTTTAAGTAGTGAGTGTCTAAACACTGCTGGTTCCTACAGGTGTGTTTATGCTGGGGCTGGGGGAGGGAAATGGCATCTGCAGCTCCTTTGTCCCTAGAGAAGTCCCTCAGCTAATTCAGAGATTAGTAAATAACTAATTTTCAAACTGTTGCTTCTATGCTCTGTCTCCACTATCTGTTTTCTGTGCTGTCTCTTTAAGGGCAGGGACTCCATTTCCTACCACCCTCCCAGCTCTCCTAGGGCTGAGCCTGAATTTTTTTTAATGTTCCAGGCTTTACATCCTGCTGGTTGTAAGAACTCATGAAATTTGGCCCCTCTGGTTTTCAGGCCCAGACGTTATGGGGATTTGCTTTCCCTATGCAGGCTCCCCAGGATGATAGTCTATTCCTCTCCCCCTCTCTGTGCCAGTGGCTCCCTCCCTCCAGTGACCACACCCAGGGAGTTTAGCTACCCACTGCTTCTCCACCCTTCCTACTGTCCTTCAATGTGGCCGCTTCTCTATGTGGAATTTTGGAGTTTGTTCTGCAGTCTTTGGGTCATTTCCTGGGTTATTTAATTTGATGTGAGAGTTTTCTGGTTGTATCCATGGGACAAATGAGCTTAGAGTCCTTCTACTTTGCCATCTTCCCCAGAAATCTAATATTGTGTACCATTTTACCATTTTTACCATAATTTTAAGGAAAGATCCTGATGTCAAATGGTGTCATTGGTGTGCCATGCATCTCCCAACCCCAAGCTCTCTGCAAAAGGTACTATGTCTTCTAAAGTAGTCCTCCATTACCTACAGTTTTACATTCCATGGTTTCAGGTGGCCCAATCAACCATGCTCCAGAAGCAGAGGATTCACCTTTCCATGTGTTATCAGGTCAATAGAACCTAACACTACATCACAATGCCTGTCATTCACCTCATTTCATCTCATCACATAGGCATTTTATCATCTCACATCATCACAAGAAGGGTGAGTACAGAACAGTATTTTGAGAGAGTCACGTGGTTTTTTATTACAGTGTGCTCCTACAATTTTTGTTACGCTCCTACCGTGCCAATTTATAAATTAAACTTTATTATAGTTGTGGGGGCGCCTGGGTGGCTCAGTGAGTTAAAGCCTCTGCCTTCAGCTCAGGTCATGATCTCAAGGTCTTGGGATAGAGACCTGCATCGCATCAGGCTCTCCGCTCAGCAGGGAGCCTGCTTCCCTCTCACTCTCTGCCTGCCTCTCTACCTACTTGTCTCTGTCTGTCAAATAAATGAATAAACTCTAAAAAATACATTTTAAACTTTATCATAGATGTGTATACATACGAAAAAACAGTGTATAGAGGGTTCAGTACTATCTGCAGTTTTAGGAATCCACTAGGGGTCTTATTTATCCATGGATAAGGGGGTGACATGATGTGATGTGATGTGGGGTCCAGGAGTGAATGGTCAAAGAATTCTTGAGATATTTTTGGTGTAAAAAAAAAAAAAAAAAAGGTGGTTTTATTAAGCACAGGAACAGGACTCAGCATGCATGAAGAGCTGCCCTGGGATTGTGAGGAGCAATTGGTTATACACCTTTAAGATGGGGGTGGCAGGGTAGAAACAAAGGAAATTTCCAAAAGGATTTTCATATATTAAAGAAGACTTAACAGGATCCTGGAGGCCTGGCTATTGTCAAGCTAAGGTTTTGTTTTGTTTTGTTTTTTGCTTCTAGCAAAACATTAAGACAGTTGGGAGTTCCTGGAGGAATGTCATACTCTGCCTGTCTCAAGTATTTGTCAATGGACTGCAAGATGTAAGGAAATTTAATTCTATCTACATTTCCTTTTGCCTTTGTTCTCCACATTAAGGGCTGCTACTGTATAATTTCTTTACCTCTGCTCCCATCTTCCCCAATGCTCAGAGCTGGTCAATCCAGTGTCTGGGCTCAGAGCAGATACTCAATCTAATTTGAGTTGGGGGATCAATGAAGACTCCAACCTAAATCAAGGGAGGAAACTGAGTGAGAAACAGTGGGAAGAGAGGGGCAGGAGAGGAGGAAAGATGGAAGATAAACCCAGGAAAGAATCAGAGACGTTAAGAAAAATAGGACTGATGTAGAAAGGTGATTTCAATTGCTTGCTGCTGCTTACCATCCCACCTACCACTACATTGATGGGCCATGACAGTGAACCATTGGAGAGGCCCCACATTACTTTCTGCAGAAATTTCATTCCTCCACCCGGACCTCTTGAGGAAAAGGAGCACCAGGAGCACCAGCTTCGCCCACCTTCAATGTCATTTTTCCACTTTGCAGAACTGGGCTTGGCTTGGCTTACCAGGCCCCGTTCCTCAAACACTCCTCACCATTCCTTTGAGAAAATTGCTTCTGTGATGACTCACAGAAAAGGAGCCATAAAGCACTGAATTACCAATGCCCCCTCCTGCCCTGCTCAGTAGCTTCTGCTTTGTGTTTTCCCTTCCAGAGACAATTTAGGATCTGCTTCTCTGCTTTTGGCCCCATACAACAGCTGCCACTGCTCGCTAAACAAAAATCGGCAGTAACCTTTCCCCCACCTCATTGTTTACCTAAAACTGGTTGTCACTGATAAATGCCCTGCCTTACCTGGCTACTAACCAGGTTGAAAAAGAAAAGAAAATCAGATCAGCAAGAGAACTGATCTGTGCTTGGCTGATGCCCACGCTGTTTCTAAATGATAAGCAAGAAGTTCATGCCCCTGACTGAGACTCTGAGAAAATCTTTCTCTGTTTGAAAACTGTTTAAGAATTATTTGAATGATGTAACTTTGAAAGGCCCACACTGAAGGGTAAAAAAACATTCCTTTAAAACATTTTTTTTCTAAAAATTACCCAGCAATCTGCATACACAAAAAATTAATCTAGACACAGAATTTATATCCTTCCCACAAATTAACTCAAAATGGATCAGAAACCTAAATGTAAAATGCAAAACTACAAAAATCCTAGAAGATAACCAGGAGAAAACCTAGATGACCTCGGGTATGCAGTAAGTTTTAGATATGACACCAAAGACACTATCCATGAAAAAAATTTGATAAGCTGGAATTCACTGAAATTAAAAACTGCTCTGTCAAAAACACTAACAAGAGAATGAGAAGATAAAACCACAGACTGGGAGAAAATATTTGCAAAAGACACAACTGGGGGTGGGGGGTGAATTCACAAGAGTCTCCACTAAATGAGTGACACTACTCTCTCCAGGGTTGGACGTGCTGGTGAGCACCATTTTTTATATTTCTCCCTCCACCTTGACAGTTCATGAGGAAGCAGTGTCCATGCTCAACAGCCAGGTAGGGCTATCCTAACAAACCCTAGTCCCTTGGTTTACATGAGTTCCAGCCTTCCTCCCAAGGTAGCCCTGGCACAGCATGTACCACACTCCCAGCCTGTGCCTGATATAGCTATCCCACCAGGGCTGCATCAACAGAGCATCTCCAGGATCCCCTACCCTGTACCTGCTCCAGCTCCAGCCATCCCACGACAGCCCTAGCATGATATGCCCTGAGACAAATATGGCCTGCACCTGATCCAGCTGTCCAGCTAAGAAGGCCCCCAGCACAGGATCCCCCTAGCATATAGACCTGCTCCAGTTCCAGCCATCCCACCAAGGCAACCTCAATGTAGAGCACCTCATGACCCCCAGCCTATGTCTGCTCCACCTGCAGTTGACCTGTCGAAGCCACCAGGTGCAATCATAAAGGTGATACTTCTACACAAGGTCATTCCTTCAAGACTGGAAGAAATAGCTGTTTTGCCTAATATATAGATCAAACACAGAAAGTCAAACAAAGTGAGGGGGCAGAGGAATATATTCTAAATGAAAGAACAAGATAAGACTGTGGGAGTTGGGGGGGGAGCTCTATTAAAATGGTAATAAGTAATTTACCTGACAAACAGTTCAAATAGTCATAAAGATGCTTGCCAAACTCAAGAGAAGAATGGAGGAATAAAGTGAGAACTTCAACAGAATTAAATATAAGAAATAGAAGCTTCAACAAAAACAAAATATAAGAATCAATCAGAGCTAAAGTATACAATACTGAAATGAAAAATATGCTGGAGAGAATTAATAGCAGATTAGATGATTAAAAAACAGATCAGTGATCTGGACAAGAGAATAGTGGATATTACCCAGTCAAAACTGAAGGAAAAAAAATTTCAAATGAGGATAACTTAAGGGACTTTAAGGACAACATCAAGCATCCTGAGATTTGCATTTTAGAGGTCCCAGGAGAAGACACAGAAAGAAGCAGAAAACGTATTTGAAGAAATAATAGCTGAAAACGTCACTAATCTGGAGAAGAAAACAGATATCCAGGTCAAGGAAGTGTAAAGAGTCCCAAACAAGATGAATCTAGAAATCCAAACCAAGACATATTGAATTTAAAATAGCAAAATTTAAAAAGAAAATCTTAACAATCTAATTCAAAAATGGACTGAGAACCTGAGTAAACCTTTTTCCAAAGAAGACGTACAGATGGTCAATAGACACATGAAAAGATGCTCAATAGCAGTAATCATCAGGGAAATGCAAATCAAAACCTCAGTGAACTATCGCCTCACACCTGGCAGAATGGCTAAAATAAAAAACACAAGAAACAAGAAGTGTCGGTGAGGATGTGGAAAAAAAGGGAACACTTAGACACTGCAGGTAGAAATGAAAATTGATACAGCCACCATGGAGATTCTTTACAATATTAAAAAGAGAACTATGATACAATCCAGTAATTTTACCTCTGGGTATTTATCTGAAGAAAATGAAAACCCTCATTTGAAATGACATATGCACCCTCTGTTCATTACATCATTATTTACAATAGCCAAGATGTGGAAACAACCAAAATGGATGAATAAAGAAGATGTGGTAGATCTGTGTGTGTGTGGGTGTGTGTGTGCACATGTGTGTCTGTGTGTATACACAAACACATATGTACAATGGAATATTATTCAGCCATTAAAAAATAAAAATCTTGCTATTTTTGACAACAATGGACCTAGAGGGGATTATGCAAAGTGAAATAGGTCAGAGAAAGACAAAAATCATATGATTTCACTTAAATGTGTAATCTAAAACAAATGAACAAAAACAGGAAAAGACTCCTAGATACAAAGAAAAATCTGGTGGTAGCCAGAGGGGATGAGATGGGAGATGGGCAAAATAGGGAAAGGTTATTCAAAAGATACAAACTTCCAGTTTTAAAATAGAGACATGGAAATACATGTCTAAATACACGTCTAAAGCATAGGGAATACAGTTAATACATAATTTGGTGACACATGGTAGCTAGATTTACCATGGTGATCATTTCATGACCTATATAAGTATTGAATCCCAAGGCTTCAAACCTGAAACTAATAATACTGTGTGTTAATGACACTTTAATTTTTAAAAAGAGATAGAATCTTAAAAGCAGCAACAGCAAAAATAGTCTCATACATGGGAAAAACCACAAGATTATCAGCTGAATCTCCAGAAAGGAGTGGCAGGATATAGTTAAATACTGAAAGGGAAAAACTTACAACCAAGACTACTCTACCTAGCAAGATTACCATTCAAAACTGAAAGAGTTAGTCTCCTTGACAAGCAAAAGCTAGAGGAGATCATTACCACTAAACTGGCATTATGAGGAATGTTAAGGGATCTCCTTTAAAGAAAAGATAAGGCCATAAAGAAATATGAAAATAGTTGAGAGAAAAAAATCTCACCAGTAAAGCAAATACATAGGCAAATATATAGTAAAGGCAGCGGAACAGTCACTTAAAAAGCTAGTATAGAAGTTAAAAGACAAAAATAGTAAAATCAACTATCACTAGTAGTTCAGGGATACACAAAATAAAAAATGTAAAATACGATGTCAAAAATATAAAACATGGGAGGGGTAAAAATGTAATGTTATTAGGATGCATTCAAGTGCATCCTAAAATTAAATGACTATTAGCTGAAAATAGACAGAAATATGCATATATGAATTTCATGGTAATCATAAACCAAAATCTACAAAACACACACACACACACACAAATAAAGAGAAAGGAATCTAAACATAACACTAAACGAAATCAACAAACCACAAGGGAAAAGATCAAGAAAAAAAGAAAGGAACAGGAAACTACAAAAACAGTTCATAAATGGAAGTACAAACCTTTCAAGAATTACTTTAAATGTAAATGGACTAAACATTCCAATCAAAAGACACAGTGTGGCTCAAAGGATTAAAAAAAAAACAAACAAACAAACAAAAAAAACACCCTCTATATGCTACCTACAAGAGAAGCACTTCTTATCCAAAGACACACAAACTTGAAAGTGAAGGAATAGAAAAAGATATTTCATGTGAACAGAAAGAAAGCTGGAATGGTGGAATAACAATACTCATATGAGACAAAATAAACTAAAACAAAGACTATAGTAATAGAGAAAGAAGAAAATTCTATAAAAATAGTCAACACAAGAAGACGATATAACTTACATAAACATTTATGCATTTAATGTAGGAGCACGTAAATATATGAGGCAAATATTAACATACATAAAAGGAGAAATTGGCAGTGATAGGAGTAGCATAATAGGTGAATTTAATATCCCACTTATATTCAATGGATAAATCACCCAGACAGGAAATCAATAAGGCAATATTGGTCTTAAATGACACATTAGACAGATACACTAAATAGATACTTTTAAAACATTTCATCCCCCAAGTGTAGAATATACATTCTTTTTAAGTGCACACAGGACATTCTCCAAAAAAGATCAGATGTTAGCCCACAAATCAAATTTCAGTAAAGTCAAGACAACTGAAATCATATAAAGCATCCTTTCCAATCACAATGATATTAAAATATAAATAAATTATAAGAAGAAAACTGGAAAAAAAACACAAACATAAGGAGACTAAACATGCTACTAAAGAACCAATAGGCCAATGAAGAAATCAAGGAGGAAGTCAAAAAATGCCAGGATGCTAATGAAAATGGAAACATAACTTTCCAAAATCTTTGGGACACAGCAATAGTAGTTCTAAGAGGGAAATTCAAGCCGACCTCAAGAAGCAAGAAATATGTAGATATTCCTTACATCTAGAGAAACTACAAACAGGTAACAAACACAGTGCAAAGGTAATAGATTGAAGGAAATAATAAAGACCAGAGCAAAAATAAATGAAATAGAGACTAAACAGTAGAAAAGATCAGTAAAACTAAAAACTGGTTCCTTGAAAAGATAAACAGAATGGATAAACCTCTAGACAGATTCATTAAGGAATTGAGAGAGCCAAATAAATGAAAGATATTACAACAGACACCACAGAAATACGAAGGATTGTAAGACACTGCTATGAACAATTATACGTCAACAAATTAGAAAACTTAGAGTGGATAAATTCTTAGATACGCACAATCTTCTAAGAATAAATCATGAAGAAATAGGAAATCTAAACAAATTACAAGTAAACTGAAGCATTAATTGAAATCTCTCAAAAAAGAGAAGTCCAGGACCAAACAGCTTCACAAGTGAATTCTGCCAAACATGTAAAGAAGAGTGACTTAACTACTTCTTACATTGTTCCAAAAAGGTTGAGGAGGAAGAAATGATTCCAACTCATTTTATGGGGCCAGCATTATCTGATACAAAACTAGACAAGGACACCACAGAAAAAAAGAGGAGGGATTACAGGCCAACATCCTTGATCAACATAGATACAAAAGTCCTGAACAAAATATTAGCAAATCAAATTCAACAACACATTGAAAGGAATGTTCAACATCCACAAATCAACCAACATGATACACTACAAAATAAAGGATAAAAATCACAGGATCATCTCAGTAGATGCAAAAAAAGTACTCGACAAAATTCAACATCAATTTATGACAAAAACTCTCAACAAAGTGGATATGGGGAACACCTCAATATGACATATATATGACAAGACCATATATGACAAACCCACAGCCAACATCGTAATGCTGAAAAGCTGAAAGCCATTCTTCTAACATCAGGAACAAGGCAACAATGCCCATTTCACCACATTTATTCAATATTGTATTGGAAGTCTTACCTATAGAATTAGGCAAGAAAATGAAACATATGCCAGTTGACAGGAAAAAGTAAAATTGTCACTATTTGCAAATGACATGATACTATATATAGAAAACCCTAAAGGCTCCACCAAAAAAAAAGTTTAGAATAAGTGAATTCAGTCAAGTCACTCAATACAAAATTAACCTACAGAAATTGGTTGTGTATCCATACATTTATAGCGATCTATCAGGAGGAGAAGAAAACAATCCCATTTAAAATCACACCAAAAAAGATAAAATACCTAGGAATAAACTTAAACAAGTAGGCAAAAAAACCCTATATTCTGAAAATGCTATGACACTGGGGAAAGAAATTGAAGAAGATGCACATAAATGCGAAGATATTCCATACTCATGGGTTGGAAAATTTTATATTGTTAAAATGTCCGTACTACACAAAGCAATCTACAGATTCAACGCAATCCCTATCAAAATACCAGTAGTATTTTTCACAGAATTAATAATGCTAAGCTTGTATGAAACCACAAAAGACCCTGAATATCCCAAGAAGTCTTGAGAAAGAAGAACATAGCTACAGGTATCACATTCCAAGATTGCAAACTATTCTACAAAACTATAGTGATCAAAATAATATGGTACTGGTACACAAACAGACACATAGACAGGGATGTCCAGGTGGTGTAGTTGGTTAAGCGTCTGATTCTTGGTTTTGGCCCAGGTTGTGATCTCAGAGTCATGGAATCAAGCCCCACACTGAGCACTCCACTCAGTGTGAAATCTACTTGAGATTCTCTCTCCCTCTGTGCCCCCATACTTGTGCTCTCTCTCAATAAATAAACCTTTAGAATATAATTAAATAGGGGCACCTGGGTGACTCAGTGGGTTAGGGCCTCTGACTTCGGCTTGGGTCATGATCCCAGGGTCTTGGGATCGAGTCCCACATCGGGTTCTCTGCTCGGCAGGGAGCCTGCCTCCCCCACTCTCTGCCTGCGTCTCTGCCTACTTGTGACTTCTGTCAAATAAATAAATAAAATCTTTAAAAAAAAAAAGAATATAATTAAATAGACACAAAGACCAATAGAAGAGAATAGAGAGCCTAGAAATAAATCTATGACAAAGGTGGCAAGAATATACAACATGGAAAAGACAGTGTTTTCAATAAATGGTGTTGGGAAAACTGGACAGCTACATGCCAAAGAATGAAACTGGACTATTATCTTGCACCATGTAAAAAACAAATTCAAAATGGATTAAAAACTTGAATGTAAAAAAAAAAAAAAAAAAAAAAAAAAAAAAAAACTTGAATGTAACACCTGAAACCATAAAACTCCTAGAAGAAAATATAGGCAGTAAAGCTCTTTAATATCCTCTTAACAGCATTGTTTTGGATCAGTCTCCTCAGGCCAAGAGCAATAAAAGCTTTAAAAGATTTTGGAAAAGAGATTACATTAGGGGCACTTAGGTGGTGTAGTCATTAAGCGACTGACTCTCATTTGGGCTCAGGTCATGATCTGAGGGTTGTGTGATTAAGCCCTGTGTCAGGCTCTCTGCTCAGCACAGCTTGAGATTCTCTCTCTCTCTCCTTCTGCCCTTCCAGCTCACGCCCTCTAAAAACAAATAAATCTTTTTTAAAAAGAGACAGAGAGAGATTATATCAAAGTAGAGTTTTTCACAGTGAAGAAAACCATCAGCAAAAAAAGGCAGCCTACTAAATGAGAAATACTTGCAAATCATATATCTGATAATATATACTGAATATATATATATATTCAGTATATATATATATACTATGTATATAGTATATATATATACTATACTATATACTATTCATATATATATACTATATATGTATATATATATTCAGTATATATTATCAGATATATGTCTATATATATATGAATATATATATATTCAGTATATATTATCAGATATATGTCTATATATATATCAGTATATATATTCAGTATATATTATCAGATATGTATATGAATATATATGAATATATATTCAGCAAATCATTTATCTGAATATCCAAAATATATAAGGAACTTACACAACTTACCATTAAAAACACTAAACAACCCAATTAAAAAATAGGCAGAGTACTTAATAGACATTTTCCCAAAGATGACTTCCCTATGGCTAATAGTCACATGAAAAGATGTTTAACATTAACAATCAGGGAAATCCAAATCAAAACCACAATGAGATCACCTCATACTTGTGAGAATGGCTAGTATCTAAAAGATACGAAATAACAAGTGTTGGCGGAAACGTGGAAAAGGGGAACTCTCATGCACTATTGGTGGGAATGTAAATTGGTACAGCCACAATGAGAAACAGTGTGAGAGTTCCTCAAATAAAAATAAATAAATAACTACCATATGATCCAGCAACTTCACTTCTGGGTAATTATTTGCAGAAAACAAAAACACCAATTCAAAGAAATACATGCACACCTATGTTTATTGCAGCATTATTTATAATGGCTAAAATATGGAAGTAATCTAAGTATTCATTGATAGATGAATAGATAAGCCACGGTGTATGTGTATATATGTATATTTATTTATATATGCACACATACACACACACACAATGGAACATTATTCAGCCATAAAGAAAAGGAATCTTGCCATTTAGGACAACATTGAAGGACCTAGAGGGTATTAATAAGAAATCAGACATAGACAAATATCATATGATTGCACTTAAATGTGGAAACTAAAAAACCAAAACAAACAGAAGCAAAACAGAAACAATCTCAAAGATACAAGAAATGAACTGCTGGTTACCAGAGTTGGGGGAGGTAGAGAGATGGGCAAAATAGGTGAAGGGGATTAAGAAATACAAACTTGCACTTATAAGTTATGGGAATGTAATTGTACAGCATGGAGAATATAGAAAATAATATAACAACTTTTTATGGTGACAGATGGTAACCAGACTTGTCATGGATATCATTTCCTAATGTATAAACATATCAAAGTACTATGGTTTACATCTGAAACCAATAGGGTATTGAATGATTACGTTTCAATTTTTTTTAAAGATTTTATTTATTTATTTGACAGAGATCACAAGTAGGCAGAGAGGCAGGCAGAGAGAAAGGAGGAAGCAGGCTCCCTGCTGAGCAGAGAGCCCAATGCGGGGCTCAATCCTGGGACCCTGAGATCATGACCTGAGCCGAAGGCAGAGACTTAACCCACTGAGCCACCCAGGCGCCCCTACACTTTAATTTTTAAAAAGATATCTGCTAAGGCGAGCTCAGGGAGGACAGAAACCTCCCGTGGAGCAGAAGGGCAAAAGCTCGCTTGATCTTGATTTTCAGTATGAATACAGACCGTGAAAGCGGGGCCTCAAAAAAAATTTAAAAAAAAAAAAACAAAAAAGATATCTGATAAAGGACTTTTACCCAGAATATATCAAATAATCAAAAAAACTAAAAATCAACAATAAGAAAACCAAGAACCAATTAGGAATACAAAATGAAATCTGAACAGACACCTCATCAAAGAAGATATACAAATGGCAAATAAGTATGTAGAAAGATACTCAACATTATAAGTCATTCAGGAATTATAAATTTTTATTTTTTTTAAAGATTTTATTTATTTATTTGACAGATAGAGATCACAAGTAGGCAGAGAAACAGGCAGAGAGGAAGGAGGAAGCAGGCTCCCCACCGAGCAGAGCCTGACATGGGGCTCGATCCCAGGACCCTGGGATCATGACCCGAGCCGAAGGCAGAGGATTTAACCCACTGAGCCACCCAGGCGACCCAGGAATTATAAATTTTTTAAAAACCAATGAGGAGTGCCTGGATGGCTCAGTTGGTGGAGCATGTGACTTTATGCTTGATGTTGCAAGTTCAAGCCCCACATTGGGTGTAGAGATTACTTAAAAATAAATAAATAAAAACAATAAGATACCACTACACATATATCAGAATAACCAAAATCCAGAGTAATGACAATATTGAATGCTGGTGAAGATGTAGAGCAACAGGGACTCTCATTCACTGTAGGTGAGAATGCAGGTTGGTATGTAGGGAACTAACTGCAAGCTGACACGGTCCTTGCAGTCATGGGAGTCTTGCCAAAGGCTAGCTCCTGCTAGTCTCCTCTGCAGTTCCCTCACTACTTCATTTGGCTCACATAGATGCTCTGGTTCACACTGACACAGTCCTTGAGTTTGACACATATGCTTGATAAAACTTTTGTTTTGAAGCAAGGTGGTCATGTGGGACTTATGGCCCTCCAATGTTGAATTCCTTGATAAACATTCTTGTCACTGAACTATAAAATTAAGTCTCATGCATGTTGGGGGTCCACTGGGTCATTAGCCCATGGAGACCTCCCAATCCCAGTTTTCTGTCTCTTGTTTTTTCTTAACTCCCCGCTATTCTCTCTTGGTCTTCCCTGGGACTTCTCGCACTGGTCTGCAACAATGGTACACCATTTGGAGGACAATTTGATAGTTCTTTATAAACCTAAACATTTTCTGGGGTGCCTGGGTGGCTCAGTCATTAAGTGTCTGCCTTTGGCTCAGGTCATGATCCCAGACTCCTGGGATCAAGCCCACATCGGGCTCCCTGCTCTACCAGAAGCCTGCTTCTCCCTCTCCCACTTCCCCTACTTGTGTTCCCTCTCTTTCTGTGTCTCTGTCAAATAAATAAACAAACAAATAAAATCTTTATAAAAAAATTAAACCAAACATTTTTTTACCATATGATCCAGCAATAACTGTTCTTAGTACTTTCCCAGAGTTGAAAACTTATGTCCAAACAAAAATCCACACATGGATATTTACAATAGCTTTATTCATAATTGCCAGAACTTGAAAGTAAACAAGATGCCCTTCAGCAGGTGAATAGGTAAATAAACTGTGGTACATCCAGACAACAGATTATTATTCAGCACTACAAAGAAATGAAAAGACATGGAATAATCTTAAATACATATCACTAAGTGAAAGAAGCCAACCTGAAAAGACTATATAATGTATGACTTCAGCTACATGACATTCTGGAAAAGCAAAACTATGAAGACAGTAAGCAGTACTGGGAAGATGATCAAGTAAGAGGATCGTGAGTTCATCTAGTCCCATAGATGGAGATAACAGCTACATTGGTTTAACTAGGTCTGAAAATGACCCGAAGACTGGCAGAACGGACATTCCACAGTTAATCATAGATAAGAGGCACAGTAAAAAGGGTGGAAGGGGTGGAGATGCAATTGGGAACAAAACCCCTGGGTGAAAAATCACAAACAAGTGGGACACAACAAGCATGGAGAAGGATCAGGTCCCACACCATGTGCTGGACACCAGCACTGGGAAGACAAGTCCCCACAACATCCAGCTTTCAAAAACTAATGGAGCTTAACTCCAAAAGAACTGGAGGGTAGTAAGAAACAGTCCCCACCTTTAAAGAGCCAGCAATAATAAATAATCTGGTCAAGATACAGCATAGAAGCAGCAGTTTGAAAAGTACCTTGGGTATAAGCGAAGGAGACTTATCTACTAATCTCAGAATGTGCTCTGAAGGTACAGAGATCTTCAGGAGACTTCTTCAAAAACAAAAGTACTGGTGGGCACTGTTTTTCCCCTCCCCCAGCTTAGATAACTAGACGTTTGTGGGGGCCAGTGCTAAAACTCTCCATCTTTCTTGCTAGCATCATGTGCCTGTCCCTCATATTCTCCAGTGTACCTGTCCCATTTAATCCACCTGCCTTGGCAGACATCCCTCCAAAGTGATTTCTCCCTGCCACACCCTGCAAACAACGTTATCAGGGACCAGCACCACTCCAAATTCCTGCCCTAGAGAAAGGAGGCAATAACCCCATACACCAGTGCAACCCCAGTTGCAGCAGCCAAGCCTTTAGCTGGCTGTGCCAGGAAAGCACCCTGGTGATCATTGTGACTCCTGTTGTGGTAGAGAGACCACATGCAGACCACAAGTTTGAGGGCTAGCCTGCTCACCCATAAGGCCCTGTTGGCCTGAGACTGGTCCCTCAACAGCATGGGGATAAAACTCTGTCCACTCCGCCCACAACAGGCAAAGTAGGTCATTGCACCTGACAGGACTGAAGACAAACACAGCTCAGCCACAATATTAAGGCACATGCAGCCCACTCTGGAGTGTCTGGTTCTGGTGACATGGGAACATGGTGCTACAAGGCACCACAGGAACTCTTCTATACAAGCCCACTGCTTCAAGGCCAGGAGATGTACCTGACCTCCCTAGCACATAGAAACAAACCCAGAGAATGAGACAAAATGGAGAGAAGAGTATGTCCCAAATGAAAAAACAGGAAAAAAATCACAACAAAAGAACTGAATAAAATAGAGATAAGCAATATGCCCAATAAAGAAGTCAAAGTAATGATCATAAAGACACTCACTGGACTTGAGAAAAGAGTGAAGGATCTCAGTGTAACTATCAACAACCAAAATATAAAAAAGAATCAGTCAGATGAAGAACCAATATCTGAAATATACTAGAAGGAATCAATAGCAGATTAGAGGATGCAAAAGAACATATCAGTCATCTGGAAGACAGGGTGATAGAAAGCAACCAAGCTGAACAGCAAAAAGAAAATAATAAATAATGAAAATAGATTAAGGGAACTTAGTGATGTCATCAAGTGTAATAACATTCACATTATAGGGATTCCAGACAGAGAAGGAGGTTGTGGGGGGCGGTGCAAAAAACATTTGAAGAAATAACAGTTGAATACTTGCCTAAGCTGAGGAAGGAAACAGACATCCAGATCCAGGAGGCAGAGAGAGTCCCCTAAAAAAATTAACCCAAGGAGGTCCACACAAAGACACATAATAATTAAAATGGCAAAAAGTAATGGTAAAGAGAAAATTCTAAAAGCAGCAAGAGAAAATAACTGAATGCAATAGAAACCCCATAAGGCTATCAGCTGATTTTTCAGTAGAAACTTTGCAGGCCAGAAGGGAGTGGCATGGTATATTCAAAGTGCTGAAAGGAAAAAACCTGCAGCCAAAGAATACTCTGTGCAGAAAGTGTATCATTCAGAAAAGAAGGAGAGAGAATTTCTCCCAACAAACAAAAGTTAAAAGACTTTATCACCACTAAATCAACCTTACAATAAATGTTAAAAGAAATTTTTGAATGGAAAGAAAAGACCATAGCTAGAAGTAAACATATTATGAAAGGAAAATTTTCCACAGCTAAATGCAAACATTTTAAAAAGGTAGTTGATTAATCACTTATAAATGCAGTATGGAAGTTAAAACACAAGTAGTAAAATCATATCTACCAAAATCAAAGTGTTATAAATGAACTTAATATCAAACACAGTTAAAAACCTATAATAGATACACAAAATATAAAGGGAAAGGAATCCAAGCATAATGTTACAAAAATCTGTCAAACCACAAAGGAAGAGAGCAAGAGAAGAAGAAAGGAACAAAGAAGAATTACAAAATCAACCAAAAAACCAGTAATAAAATGGCAAGTACATGCCTATCAATAATTACTTTTCATGTAAATGGACTAAATACTTCAGTCAAAACACATAAATGAGTTAAAAAAAATAACACCATCTATATGCCATCTACAAGAGAGTCATTTCAGACCTAAAGACACCTGCAGACTGAAAGCAAAAGGCTGGAAAAACATATACCATTTCCATGCAAATGGAAGCAGAAAAAAAAAAAAAAAGCTGGGGTAGCAAAACTTGTATCAGACAAAATAAACTCTATTTTTTCTAAATATTTTATTTATTTATTTATTTGACAGAGAGAAAGATCACAAGTAGGCAGAGAGTCAGGCAGAGAGAGAGAGAGGGAAGCAGACTCCCCACTGAGCAGAGAGCCTGATGCAGGACTCGATCCCAGAACCCTGAAATCATGACCTGAGCCGAAGGCAGCGGCTCAACCCAGCAAGCCACCCAGGCGCCCCAAAATAGACTTTAAAGCAAAGACTGCAGCAAGAGACAAAGAAGGGTAATACATAATGATAAAGAGAATAATCCAACAAAAGGTTATAATTGTAAATATCTATGCATTAAACATGGAAGTACCCAAATACATAAATTAACAGATAAAACCAGAGAAATTGGCAGTGATCCAATAATAGTAGGGGTTTTTAATACCCTACTTCCATCAATAGCTAGGTCATCCAGACAGAAAATCAACAAGGAAACAGTGGCTTTGAAGCACACAATATATCACATGGACATAAAAAGCTATACAGAACACCTCATCCAAAACCAGCAGAATATACATTCTTTTCAAGTTCATGGAATATTCTCCAGCATAGATCACATGTATGCCACAAAACAAGTCTCAATAAATCCAAGAAGACTGAGATGATATCAAGCATCTGTTCTGACTACAATGGTATGAAACTGAAATAAATTACAAAAAACACTCTGGAAGGAACACCAATACAGGGAGGCTAAACAACATGCTATTCAACAACAAATAGGTCAACCAAGAAGTCAAAGAGGAATAAAAAATACATGAAGAAAAATGAAAACCCAACAGTCCAAAATCTTTATAGGGATCCCAGAAGAAGAGAGAGAAAATGGGATAGAATATTTATTTGAAGAAATAATAGCTGAAAACTTCCCTAATCTGGAAAGGAAAAAGATACACAGACCCAGGAGGCACAGAGATCCTCCAGCAAAATCAACTCAAGGAGGTCCACACATAGTAATTAAAATAGCAAACAGTAATGATAAGAAGATTTTAAAGCAGCAAGAGAAAAGGTGACAGTTATATATCAGGGATACCCATAGACTATCTGTGGATTCTTCAGCAGAAATTTGGCAGGCCAGAAAAGAATGACAAGATATATTCAAAATGCTCAATGGGAAAAATCTGCACCAAGAATACTCTATCCAGCAGGGCTATCATTCAGAATAGAAGGAGAAATAGAGTTTCCCAGGCAAACAAAAATTAAAGGAATTCATGGCCACTAAATCAGACCTACAAGAAATATTAAAAGGGACTCTTTGAATGGAAAGGAAAGATCATAAATGAGAGTATGAAAAGTAGAAAACATAAAAGCAGTAAAATAAGTGTATCTGTAAAAATTAGTCAAAGGACCTACAAAATAAAAAGATATGAAATATGACACTATATACCTAAAATGGGGGTGAGGGAGAAAAATGGGTTCAAATTTAAGCAATCATCAACTTCATATAGACTATTATATGCAGAAGACGTTATATACAAACCTAGTGGTAAACACAAATCAAAACCCAGTAATATACATGCAAAAAATAAAGAGAAAAGAATCCAAGTATATCACTAAAAGTCAGCAAGCCATGAAAGAGCAAGAGAAGGATCATAGAAAAACCACAAAGCAAGTAATAAAATAGCAATAAGTCCATACCTATCAATAATTACTTTGAATGTAAATGGACTAAAAGCTTCAAAGGACTAGGGTGACAGAATGGGGGGAAAAAAAAAGACCCATCTATATGCTACCTCTAAGAGACTCACTTGAGACCTAACACTTATAGACTGAAAGTGAGGGGATGGAGAAACATCTACCTATCATGCAAATGGATGTCAAAAGAAAACCAAGGTAGCAATACTTAAATCAGACAAAATAGACTTTAAAACAAAGACTGTAACAAGAGACAAAGAAGGACACTATACAATAATAAAGGGGGCAATCCATAAGAAGATACAACAATTATAAAGATTTATGCATCTAACATGGGAGCATACAAATACATAAAACAGTCAATAACAAACAAAGGACTAATCCATAGTAATACAATAACAGCAGGGGACTTTAACAGCCCACTTATATCAATGGGCAGATCATTCAACCAGAAAATCAACAAAAAAGCAATGGCTTTGAATAACACACTGGGCCAGATGAATTTAACAGATATATTCAGAACATTCCATATTAAAATAACAGAATATACGTTCTTTTCAAGTGCACATGGAACATTCTCCAGGAGAGATTACATATTGGGTCACAAAACAAGTCTCAATAAATTCAAAAAGACTGAAGTTATACCATGCATCTTTTCTGACCACAATGCTATGAAACCAGAAATCAACCACAAGAAAAAAAATCTGGAAAGAGCACAAATACATGGAGGTTAAATACATACTACTAAACAATGAATGGGTCAACCAAGAAAGCAAAGAGGAATTCAAAAAGTATGGAAATAAATGGAAATGAAAACACAGTGGTCCAAAACCTTTGGGATGCAGCAAAAGCCATTCTAAGAAGAAAGTTTATGACAATACAGGCATAACTCAAGAAGCAGGAAAAATCTCAAGCAACCTGACCTTACATTTAAAGAAGCTAGAAAAAGAACAAACAAAACCCAAATCCAGCAGAAGAAAGGAAATAATGAATATTAGAGTGGAAATAAATCATATAGAAACTAAAAAAGCAATAGAACAGATCAATGAAACAAGGAGCTGGTTCTGTGAAAAGATGAACTGAACTGATAAACCTCTACCCAAACTGATTTAAAAAAAAAATAAAAGTGCGGTTTATAGGTGCCCTGTATATAGCTTGGCATAGTACCGATAGTAAGCAAGGTTAATTCCCCTGCCAATTTCCTCCAGGCACGTCACAGATATAGGAAGCTTTTAGGCTCATTTATTTGCAAACCTGCCTTGAAGTGACCAGATGTTTTCCATCCTAAGTTTAACAGCACTTCATTTTTCTTCAGTTCTAAATAGAAGAATTCCCAGAGCTTATGATAATGAGACTTACTTATATAGTTAACTATTAATAAATTATTTACCTTGTTAAAAAAAATGGAGGGGGGAGAGAGAAAGAGGAGAGAGAGAACAAAATCATAAATGAAAGAGAACAGCCAACACCACAGGAATACAAAGAATGGTAACAGAATATTATAAAAAATTATATGCCGACAAATTGGACAACCTAAGAAGAAATGGATAAATTCCTAGGAACATATAACCTACCAAAACGAAACAGGAAGAAATAGAAACTTGAACAGACCAATTACTGGCAATGAAATTGAATCAGTAATCAAAAACTCCCAAACAAAAGTCCAGAACCAGATCGTTTCACAAGGCAAATTCTACCAAATATTTAAGAAGAGTTAATACCTATTTTTCTCCAACTCTTCAAAAAAATCAAAGAGGAAGGAAAATTTCTAAATTCATTCTTTGGAGCCAGTATTACCCCAATACCCAAACCAAAAAAAAGACACCAAAAAAAAAAAAAAAGAGAAATATAGGCCAATATCTCTAATGAACAAAGATGCAAAAATCCTCAGTAAAATGCCAGCAAACAAATCCAACAATACATTAAAAAAATAATTCACCACAATGAAGTGGGATTTATTCCAAGGATCCAAGGATGGTTTGATATTTGCAAACCTATCTACATGAAACACCATATCAACAGGAGAAAGGATAAAAACCATACAGTCATTTCATAAATACAGAAAAAGCATTTGACAAAGTACAGCATCCATTCGTGATAAAAACCCTTAACAAAATGGTTTTGAGCAAACATACCTCAACATAATAAAGACCACATATGAAAAACCCACAGCTAACATCATACTCAATCATGAAAACCTGAGAAATTTTCCCCTAAGTTCAGGAACAAGATAAGGATATCCACGCTCACAACTTTTGTTCAACATAGTACTGTGGAAGTGCTAGCCACTGCAACAAGACAACACAAAGAAATAAAAGGTATCCAAATTGATAAGAAGTAAAACTTCCACTAATTGCAGATAACATGATACTATATAGAGAAAACCCTAAGACTTCACCCAAAACATTACTAGAACTGATCAATGAATTCAGTAAAGTTGCAGGATATAAAATCCAGTGTACAGAAATCTGTTGCATTTCTATACACTAATAATAGAGCAGCAAAGAGAAATTAAGAATATTCCATTTACAGTTGTACCAAAAATAATAAAATACCTAGGAATAAACTTAACCAAAGAGGTGAAAGACCTGAACTCTGAAAACTATAAAACACCGATGAAAGACACTGAAGATGACATAAAGATATTCCATACTCATGGATTGGAAGAATATTGTTAAAATGTCCATACTACTGAAGCAATCTACAGATTTGATGCACTCCCTATCAAAATACCAATCGCATTTTTCACTGAACTAGAAGAAATACTAAAATTTGTATGGAACCACAAAAGACCTTGACCAGCCAAAGCAATGTTGAAAAAGAAGAACAAAACTAGAGGTATTATAATCCCAGGTGTTAAAATATACTACAAAACTGAAGGAATCAAAACAGTATGTACCAACGTAAATATAGACACATAGATCAATAGAAAAGAGAACTCAGAAATGCATGCATATATGGTCAATTAATCTATGACAAAGAAAACAAGAATATATAATGGCAAAAAAGACTGTCTTTTCAATAAGTGGTGCTGGGAAAACTGGACAGTAACATAAATTAATGAAACTGAACCACTTTTTCTCACCATTACAAAAAGAAATTCCATGAGAGACTATGGACTCTGAAAAACAACCCGAGGGTTTTGAAGGGGTGGGGGAGTGGGAGGTTGGGGGAACCAGGTGGTGGGTATTAGGGAGGGCACGGATTGCATGGAGCACTGGGTGTGGTGAAAAAACAATGAATACTGTTACACTGAAAAGAAATAAAAAATTTAAAAATAAAATAAAATAAATGGCTCAAAGAAATTTTTCTCTAAAAAAAAAAGAAATTCCAAATGGATTAAAGACCTAAATGTAAGGCATGAAAGCATAAAACTCCTAGAAGAGAACATAGGCAGTAATTTCTTTGACATTGGCCTTAGCAACATTTTTCTAGCTACAACTCCTGAGGCAAGGGAAGTAAAAGCAAAAATAAACTACTGGAGCTGCATCAAAATAAAAAAGCTTTTGCACAGTGAAGGAAACCATCAACAATAAACAAGTCAGCCCTACTGAATGGGAGAAGATATTTGCAAATGATGTTGTCAATAATGGTTAATATCCAACATATACCAAGAACTTACAAAACTCAACTCCAGAAAAGCAAATAATCTGATTAAAAATGGTCAGAGGACATGAAGATCTATCTTTCCAAAAACGATGTCCAACAGGCACATTTAAAGATGTTCAATATCACTAATCCTCAGGGAAATGCAAATCAAAACCACAATGAAATATCACCTTACACCTGGCAGAATGGCTCAGATAAAAAAGAAATAACGAGTGTTGGTGAAAATTTCAAGAAAAATTTCATGCTCTGTAAGGGGGAATGTAAATTGGTGCAGCCACTATGGGAAACAATATGGTGGTTCCTCAAAAAATTAAAAACCAATCTACCATATGACCCAGTAATTCCACTACTGGGTATTTACCCAATGAAAATGAAAACACTAATTCAAAAAGATACGTGTGCTCCTAGGTTTATTGCAGCATTATTTATAGTAGTCAAAATATGTAAACAACCTAATTGTTTATCAATGAATGAATGGGTAGAGAAGATGTGGTACATACTATGATGGAATAGTACCCAGCAATAAAAATTAATGAGATCTAGGGGCGCCTGGGTGGCTCAGTGGGTTAAAGCCTCTGCCTTCGGCTGAGGCCATGATCCCAGGGTCCTGGGATCAAGCCTCACATCAGACTCTCCGCTCAGCGGGGAGCCTGCTTCCTTTCCTCTCTCTCTGCCTGCCTTTCTGCCTAATTGTGATCTCTGTCTGTCAAATAAATAAATAAAATCTTTAAAAAAAATTAATGAGATATTTCCATTTGTAGCAACATGATGGACCTAGAGGTATCATGTTAAGTGAGATAATTCAGAGCAAGAAAAAATCATGTGACTTCTTTTCTATGTGGAATCTAAAAGAAGAAATTAACTCTTACATAGAGAGAATAAACTAATGACTGTCAGAGGGAGGTGGTTAGGGGGATGGGTGAAATAGATAAAGGGGATTAGGAGGTACTAACTTCTTATGAAATATGAAGTTATGAAATAAGTCACAGAGCTGAAAAGTACAGCATAAGGAATATAGTCAATAATACTGTAATAACATTTGGTTGACATTTGGTGACTATAACATTTGGTTGACAGATGGTAACTAATTGTGCTTAAGTATTGAGTAATGTGTTGAATTATTGAATATGATATACACCTGAAACTAATATAACATTGTATGTTCATTATACTTGTATTAAAAAAAAACTACAAAACAAAAAACTATGGAGACAGTAAAAAGATCAGGGACTGGAAGGAGGAAGAGGTAACTCCATAGAGGACAGAGGATTTTTAAGGCAGTGAGGCTATTCTGTATGATACTGGATGATGGCTACAAACTCAGCAAGAGTGAACCCTAGTGTAAACTACAGACTCTAGATAATAATGATGTGTCCATGGAGGCCCGTTGGTTGTAACGAATGTATCATTGTGGTGAGGCATGTTGGTTATGGAGAGGCTGTATATGGGACGAGGTATATAAGGGAACTTTGCACTTTTCTGTTCAATTATGTGGTAAACCTAAAACCATTCTAAAAAAACAAAGTCTCTTTAAAAAATCATAACGGCAGGGGTGCCTGGGTGGCTCAGTGGTTAAAGCCTCTGCCTTCGGCTCAGGTCATGATCTCAGGGTCCTGGGATCGAGCCCCGCATCAGGCTCTCTGCTCAGCAGGGAGCCTGCTTCCTCCTCTCTCTCTGCCTGCCTCTCTGTCCACTTGTAATCTCTGTCAAATAAATAAAATCTTTTAAAAAATAAAAAAAAATCATAACGGCAAAGATTTTAAGAATGTTTCTCCAGGTCACGTGAGGAAAAGTACATGCCTCAATGATAAAGGATCACATGACCACACGAAATTTTCAGGTCAGGAGGCAGAGTATTCTCCACATACGTCAGGTTCTTTCTGGACCTTTTGGAATGTGTGTGTTCTGGTGTTTAAACCAAACTATCAAAATGCAGTACAAATTTTTTTCTGAAAAATTGTTTTCCTCCTTGTGTTTTTCCTTGACTCTTTCCCACTCTAATGGGCTCCATTCTAAGTCTCAGGATGTAAACTTTTATCACCAGTTCTTTGGTTGAATTAACAAATGGATTGGCCAGACTGTAAAAGACTTTAGGGAAATGGGAGCTGGAACCCAGAAGGAATTAGATGCTGTGCATAGGAAGTTTCCAAATGCAAGGTCCATCAGTTGCTCATGGTTATTTACAAAATCAAGGGCATTCTGCACGTAATCCAAGGAAGGAAAACAAGCATAGCCACTAAGAAACAAAAAAGGATCTGGCCAGCGGTTGGCTGATCTCTGCCTGTGAGTATCTAAAACATGTACATGTATGCCTCTTAGGTTATACATAGAGTATATGCCCAAAATGTGTAGCTACACATTCGTGGGCACATACGTATATGGAAGAGATCAGAAAACACTCTCCTGAGTTTGTACCTTCAGCCAAAATGCAAAAGAAAATATCTCCAGTTTTCATCGAGCAGATTTACTGCAATGTAATGCCAGGTGGTAGGTTTTTCTGGACAATAAACTGTGCACTAATACAAAGCTTTTCGCTGTTCTGTTTTCTGAAGGTATTCTGTTACTTTTTCTTTTAAAATTAGAAGCAGAGTTCCACATCAGTAATTATCCTGGCTTTTTCTTAAATCCCTCTGAATCCAGAATGTAAGCTATAAATGAATTTATAGTAATTTCTTCTTTCTTTTTTAAAGCAGCTTATTCAGATGTGATTTACATAATACAATTCACCCATTTAAGATGGACAGTTTAGTGTTTTTCAGCATCCTCAGAGCTGCACCACCACTACCACAACCAATTTCAGAATGTTTTCATCCATACAAACAGAAACCCTAAACCCTTTAGTTATCACCCAGCTATACCCCACCCCCACCATCCCCCAGCAAACTCTATTTTCTGTGTCTTTAGATTGGCCAGTTCTGGATATTTCATAGAAATGGAATCCTAGGGGCACCTGGGTGGCTCAGTGGGTTAAGTCTCTGCCTTCGGCTCAGGTCCCAATATCAGAGTCCTGGGATTAAGCCCGGCGTCGTTTCGCATCGGGCTCTCTGCTCAGCAGAGAGCCCACTTCCCCCTCTCCCCGCCTCCCTCTCTGCCTACTTGTGATCTGTCAAATAAATAAAATCTTCAAGAAAAGAAAAAAGAAATGGAATCCTAGAATACATGGCCTTCTCTCACTGCCTTTGAGCACAAGGTTTCTGAGGTTTGTCACGTTGCAGCATGGACCACTTGGTTGGACGTATATACCACTTTTTGTTGACCCACTCACTTGTTGATGGACACTCATTTGTTTCCATCTTTTGGCTGTTGTAAGTAATGCTGCCATGAACACCGGTGAACAGAGATCATTCTGAGTGTTTTCAGTTCTTTCGAGGATATACAGAAGAGTGGAATTGCCGGGTTCTACGGTAGTTCTGCGCTTTTTGAGAACTGCCAAATAATTTGCCACAATGGCTCTACCATTTTATGTTCCCACCAGCGATGGGTTACAATTTCTCCTCATCCTCACTAGTACTTATTCATTTCCTTCATGATGAAGGTGATAATGATCACAAAAGCCATTTTAGTGGATAAAGAATGATATTACGTGATGATTTTAATCTAGATGGCTCTCACGAATAATAATGCTGAGCATTTTTTCATGTACTTCTTGCCCATTTGGAAAAGGGTCTATTCAAGTCCTCTGTCCATTTCTTAGCATTATCTTTTTGTTGAGTCCATTTTTTTTAAGACTTTATTTCTGTATTTGTCAGAGAGAGAGAGAGAGAGAGAGAGAGAGAGCATGAGCAGGAGGAGTAGCAGGCAGAAGCAAGCTCCCAGCTAAGCAGGGAGCTTGATGCGGGGCTCGATCCCGGGACCCCAGGATCATGACCTGAGCCGAAGGCAGACGCTTAACCAACTGAGCCACCCAGGCATCCCAAGTCCATTTTTTCTTAGTGGCTGTTGTATTTAGCCCAACTGGCCATATCTGTCAACAAGGCCCTGACATACAGGTTACATTTCACATCTCTCTCCCACTTCCGTGAGTAAGATAAAACAAGTTTATTCTGAACTGTGCAACCACAATGCATTGTCCTGCAGTAATTAACTACATGTTCTATCTTTATGTCATTTGGGGGCTCAGAGTAAAGGCTGATATTTACTCTCTGTACCACTCTAAGACAGATCTAGGCAAAGCATAATCATTGCTTGAAGAGAGTCTGACAGAAGGCTATGGCTAATTTTGTGAAACCAAGGGCCTCATTCTCCCTTTTTAATAAACTGAAACTAAGAAAAAATTTTAATTTATACCTCCCACAGAAGGGTAGTCAGTAATACCTGCTATCACTCATGACTTAATCTTGATGTTAAATGTGAGCTGCAATGAAAGATAAGTTATATTTAAATGGAGAAAAATCAGATTGATTCATCACTAACCACCAAGGCATGGGAGACATAGTCCGTGATGGATAGACTTGAACCTGAAGGGCATGTGCCCATCCACCAGGCAGAAGATACTCCATTAACACGCACCGTGGTTCCTCGGAGGGGGGTTCATTTGTGCCCTGCATGAGAAGCACCTGGTGGGCTAGATAAGAATGCATATTCCCAGGTCCCATCCTAATCCCAAATCAGGCGTTCTGCAGGTGAGCTCAGGAGTTTAAATTTTAACATATTTCCCAGGCAATTCATTTATAGAGGGCACTTTTACAGCATGGGGTTGTAAGGACTTTATCAGCCTCTAAGGAATCTTGAATATTTTATGTACAAGAAGAGTGATCATTTTTTAAATCCTTCAATTGAACAGGTACATTAAGCATCCTTCCTTCAAACAGGTGCTCAAGATTTTAAGAAGGCTGTCAGGTTAGAATTATCCTGATTATCTTATTTCTAGTTATTATCTGTCTATTAAACTTAAATGTGGACTGGGGTTATGGACACACGTTAACCTCGAAATACTATTTCCATATTTCCAACACTTGCCATACTTTAGAGGACTTTTTCTGTCCCTGTCTCTAATTCATGACATGAAAGGGTAGAAACCACCATGTGTTCAATAGGGGAATGCTGAACTGTCACATCAATACAATTATGCAGTTATTAAAGTGATACCTATAAAGACTAGACAATAACCAAGCATGTTTGCAATATGGTGTTAAGGAAAACAGTCTATATAGACTCTAGCTTTATAGGATAGAAATTACAAACATACACAAAAAAAAAACCTAGAAATAAGTTACCTAAAATCTGAACATCTTTAGATGACAGGACTACAGAAAATGTGTTTTCTTCCTACTCTTCAAAATGCCCAGCTTTAAGGACTATTATTTTTATAATATAAAAACTTTTTTCCTAATAAAAAGACATTTTATTGGCATGAATAATTACTATGACTCAATTCAATTTCTCTGCACATTGGTTTAGCAGCAACCACTATCTTGCCCGCAGGATAGTTCACCTAATCAGAACGTCATGGAAGCTGAGTCTTCCGGAAATCGAGAGCTTGAGTTTTTCTCTTTCATCTTTCACTGGGCTGGTTTCCCGGGAGCAAAACGCTGAAGACATTTGTTTACCCCGAATGGTGACTCTCACCAAACTGAAGGATATCACCTAGGCAGGGTGTAGTGCTTTGCAGATATAAAATCCACCAACTAAAGGGACTGGACTCAACGTATCTGAAAGCAACTTGGTGAAACTTGTGTTCTGAGCCCTGATTGAGCTCAGCTGGCTATGTAATGTTGAGGAATTACTTCTCCTCTCTTGGCCTTCATTTATGTGAAAGGGAGAAGGTTTGATCAGATCTGTAAGGTCTTTCCAGCCTTAACAGTGTATGAACCCGACAGAAAAGTCAACAGTCCAAGCACATCACTCACTGTTTTATAGAAAAGATCCTTTTAGGTGTATGGATATGTGGGAGCATGAGAGGGTGGCCAGGAGAATTTATCCTTAAGAAATCATAGATATGGGGAGCCTGGGTGGCTCAGTTAGTTAAACATCTGCCTTCAGCTTAGGTCATGATCTCAGGGTCCTGGGACCAAGCCCCGTGTTGGGCTCCTTACTCAGTGGAAACTCTGCTTCACCCTCTCCCTCTGCCTGCCGCTCCCCCTGCTTGTGTTCTCTCTCTCTCTCTCTGAAGTAAATAAAATCTTTAATTAAAAAATTTTTTTAAAAATCATAGACACGGGGCACCTGCATGGCTCAGTCAGTTAAATGACTGACTCTTGATCTCAGCTCAGGTCTTGATCTCGGGGGTTAGGACTTCAAGCCCCATGGTTCAAGCCCAGCATGGAGCCTACTTTAAAAAAAAAAAAAAAAATCATAGGGGCGCCTGGGTGGCTCAGTGGGTTAAAGCTTCTGCCTTCGGCCCGGGTCATGATCCCTGAGTCCTGGGATTGAACCCTGAAGCGGGGTCTCTGTTCAGCAAGGAGCCTGCTTCCCCTCCTCTCTCTCTCTCTCTTCCCCTCTCTCTCTCTCTCTCTCTCTGCCTCTCTGCCTACTTATGATCTGTCAAATAAATAAATAAAATCTTAAAAAAAAAAAGCATAGACAAAGGGCACAAAGACATGTGCACAGATGTTTTCAGTGTTATTATAATGAAAATAGTGAGACAATATAACATTTCAACACTAGGGGAAGAATTAAAGGAATTATGGTAGACCAAAAAATTGTAATATTTGGTAATCATTCAAAATTTTATCTGTACCTACTGACATAGAAAGCTATTCATAATATACTAAGTGGAAACGCTACTTAAAAATGTGTAAAATATACCTCTTTGAAATATGTATATCTACACACAACTCTTGAAAGGTTAATAGTGATTATTTTGTGATGGTGATAAAATTGCTGGTAAGATTTTTCTTTTGATTTGTAATTTTCTATATTAACCGTGCCTCATTTATGTAAGTTAAACAAATACACAGGGTATATCTGTCAAGGTTCTCCAGAAAAACCGAATCAAAAGGATATATAGAGAACCAATAGGAAAGAATAGATAGGAGATACACATATATACAGGAGATATTCATAGGTGTATATGTATGTGTGTGTTTGTATAGAGATCTTTAAGGAATTGGATCACATGACCATGGCAAGTCCAAAATCTATAGGGCAGGCTGTTAACTCCAATAGGAGTTAATATTGAAGTCTTGAGGCAGAATTTCCTTTCAGGAAAGACCTCGGTTTTGGGTCTTAAAGCCTCCAACTGATTGGATGCAACCCACCCATATGGAGGGTCTCGTTTAAAGTCAACCAATTGTAGATGTTAACCACATCTACAAAGTATCTTCACAGTGACACCTAGATTCATAATTGATTAAATAATTGGGTGCAACAGCCCAACCAAGGGGACATATAAAACCAACCATCACATAAGAGCAACCTTTTCCAGTAATAAAGTGACAAAACAAGCTGCAGATGTTTTAGTTTCCTGGGATCTCAGTGGGCTGGGGAGAGGCAATCTGGTGTGAAGAGAACCCTTGGGAGCCTGGAGGGGTCACCCTGCATGTGGGTGGTCAGGCAGGTGTGAGAGTGGGGAGGTGGGTGGGGTGGGTGGGGTGGGTTGGAGGGGAGACAAGAGAGCGGTGGGAGGTGAGTGATGCACGGAAATGGTCCTTCCCTGTGAAACTTCAGTTACCAGATTCATCAGATGTCTGTAAATCAGGGTCATTGATGTGAAGCGAGAACGCAAGAAGCAAGGCAGAAGAAAACAAAAGCAGGAAGTTAAAGGAGCTCAATGTCCCAGGCTACGGAAAGGATTTCAGGTCAAGTTCGACCAGACTTCCAAGGTGTGCGTGCGACCTGATGACATCTGGTTTTTACCAGTCCACCCTGGATCTAAATGGCTCTGTAGAGTTCCTTTTCTCCCCATGGGGATGCCAATCAAATGGCATAGACTGCTGTAACATTACATCTCACCTTTTTTTTTTTTTTTTTTTTTTTTTTGGAGAGAGAGAGAGACGAAGGAGAGGAAAGGAAAAGAATCCTAAGCCTACGCCTGGCCCTGTGCAGAGCCCCATGCGGAGCTTAATTTCATGATGCCCTCCTCTCCCCCTGTCCCCACATCATCACTCCAGCCGAAACCAAGAGTTAGACGCTTAACTGACTGAGCCATCCAGGTGCTCCTCATATAGATTTTTAAGTCATTAGCAGTTCTAAAAGGACTAGCTGAATGATCTCCCTGCATAAAAGAACTGGCATGATCAGCGGGTCCCGGGGTACTTGTTGTTCAGGAACACAGCGAGGCCAAAGAAAGATGTTGGGGAAAGTGAAACTGTAGGAGCACTAGTGATCACAGGAAAATAACCAAAATAAAATCTTGCTGCTTCGGTTGGGAAAATTACCAGGCAAAACTGGATCATCTTGGTTTCTCAATATTTTTGGCAAACAAGAGAGAGAAAGAGGTGGTTCCTTTCCCATTTCCCCAGTCCCAGCAGATGAGATACCAAAAAGGCTCCTCACCTACTGCCCATAGAACAGACTGCTCTGGCCAGTGTGCTCAGATCTCTAGGCCTTTTCAAAAAGCTCAGGTGTTTTTCTCTTCGCTTCACACTGCTTCTAAAATGAGCATGCATTATTCTTATAATCGGGAAGAAAAAAAACAATTTACATTTTAAAAAGCTGGCAGGGGCCCCTGCTTTCAAGATGGTAATTTGAAGACACACTCTCTACCACTTGCCTAATGCAAAAATCCTGTGAAATATTCCAATACCTAGTAACAGAAGGTGATCTATCTGTAGCAGGGCTGGAAAACAGAAAAGGGTACCATTAACAAGCCAGCAGGTCTGGGAATTTCCTAGAACTGAAGCAGATAGGAGCAGGGAGACACACTGGAGAGCATCAACTGGTAACACTTTTCTGGAGGGTGATTTAACACTTTATTAATTCCAAGTGTGCCCACATATTTGCAGCCACCCAGCCCCTGAGGATTTATCCTAAAGAAATAATGGGACATATGGACAAAGATGTATATTATAATGATAGTTATAGCTTTCACTTTTTAGAATATTTTTTTCAAGGCTTATTAAACTTTACTTCTGTCCTTCAACTGTTTCCCCATCCCTATGTACACTCTAAAAGTTGAAATCCATAAAAGCAATTTATTACCATCGTTATACAAATTTTTCCCCATGCTGGGCTGCATCGTGTCATAGAATTACATCGATTCCTCTGCGGATTCAATTTTATGATATCAGACCACTTGAAAGACAGTATCTCTAGCATCGAGGAAAAATAAGATTCTCTATTTTTACACCCCATTAATTCCTTATAATTTTGTCATGTTTTATGTTGGTTTATATGTTTCTTGTGCAGTTTTATCCTTTACAATCCCTTACATTTGCTCATTTTATTTTCTTGAATGATCTGCCATCCCCCCCCCCAAGCTTTCAGTTTACTCTCCATTTGGTAGACTAACCCTCTTCCTCGACCCCCCCCCCCCCCCCCGCCCAAGAGGACCTCTGGTCCTCTTCTCCTTTGTGGTTTGAGACTTTCGAAGTCCACCACATAGTTATCCCCCAGAACATTCCTGCCCATTAGGGTTGGAGTCCACCAATTTAATGTTTTCCCCTTTCCTGGTTTACAGCCTTGTTTTGCTGGAGAACATCCTCATCTCCATTCTGAAGTAAATAAATACTAGAAATGAAAAAGGAAACACCTCCCAATGCTGTGGAAATAAAAGATATGGAATGTATATTGTGAGCCTATTTATTAAATTTGAAAAATTCATTGAAATGTATCCATTTATTTAAGAAGTGGAGCCTACCAAAATTGATAAGAAATAGAAAACCTCATTCCATAACCACTTAACTGAATCAAGTTAAAAATCCTTCTACAAAGCAGCAGTCAGACAGCTTCAGTGGAAAAAAAATCAACCACTCATTTAAGAAAAATGGGTGAATTTCAGTCTTACCCAAATGCTTCCAAGAAAAAACACTACTACTCCCAATCTATACTCTTTTAGGACTGCATAACCTAACCTTGAATGTCAAACACCAGACAAGAAACATATGAAAAGGAAAGTTAAAAGCCAATCTCACTCATAAACATTATGGTAAGGATAGCAGCTACTCAACAAAATCCATGCTCCCTTTCCTTCCTGGGCACCGAGATTACCCGATCCGGCTTCCCTTGCTGTTATTTGGCCAAGGGATGACATTCTAATCAATGAAATGTAAGCCATGTGTGCAATTTCAGGTCAAGGCTTTGAAGTATCCATAATTTCCCTATACTCCCTTCCCTCTCCCGCCCCACAGTGGCTGAAGGCAGAGGGTTCTAAGGCTGTAGGGGATCTTGGATCCACAAAACAAAGTAGCCTCCTTGTCACCTGCTGGATTGTTATACAAGGAAGAAATGAACTTCAATCATGTTAAACCGTGGAAATTTTTGGGTGGGGGGACTGGTAGGGCAACTAGTATTATCCCTTATTGGAAATTCCTACTTTGAAGTGGGGTGCGGCTATACTAAAACCAAAATGTGTCACCATAGCTCGACAATCAAGGGGCAAGCTGCAAGAAGACAGATTGCATAGGCCAAACCAACCTTCGGTTAAGCCATTGGTGAAAGTCACTCGGAGTAACTTGGAAGATTGATTGAGTGCCCACGCGAGCCTCTGGTCCCAAGGAGAACGGCTGGACAAGCCAAAGGGCTAGTGTGGATCGGTCTTTATTTGCTGCATTCAGCAAGAATGGTGAAGAAGAGTTGAGCACAGGTGACAACCCTTGGTTTGAGAACAGAGACAAGGAAATAGCACAAAAATTGGGGTTGGAAAAGCTGAACCAAGAATCTAAACTCTAAGAGCTTCACTAGTACACCCAGGTTCCTTAATTACTCAGAGGGACTCAGCAGTGCAGCAAAATCAGGTGAGGAGTAAGGAATGCCGCCACCCGCTCCACTGCTCACGGCGGCCAGGTGAGTCCCCAGGAAGTTGAAAGACAGGCTGGAGGGTGAGGAAGCAAATAAGGCACATTTGAGAATTACATCTAGAACTATGTGGTCTCATACAAGTGGCGAACACCAGAGAGCTGGCTAGTCAAAATAATTGTAGATGTACAGGAAGTGTGAAATAAAACACCAGATTTCAAAGACTCAGTAAGAAGAAAAGCTAAAACATCTTAACAAGTTGTTATATTGGTTACATGTTGAAATGATAATATTTTAGAATTATACTGCCACCAGGAAAAAAAAAAAAAAATCAGGCTCAGTCTTAAGAAGCCATGACTGCAGAGTCCATCGTCTGCCTTCATCTCCAGTCATGATCCCAGGATCCTGGGATTGAGCCGCACGTGAAGCTCTCCACTCAGAGGGGAGTCTCCTCCCCCTCTCCCTCTGTGCTCTCCCTCAGTCTCTCTCAAATAAATAAAATCTTAAAAAAAAAAAAAAACATGATAGAGAAAATGGGGTGCCCAAAACACATTGTGCGTTTACTCATCAAATTCAAAACAACAGATTTCATAAGAGTACTTTAAGAAGACAATTCCCTATAGTTTGTGATCTAGAGAAGCTGAAATTTTAAAATAAAAGCTGTGTAAATATGATTCCTGGAGAATGCTGTCTACAGGTAGAGAGGAGGGCTTTTTAGATTGCCTCAAGCTAGGACCCCTTGGTACCCAGTTACTTCTAGAAAACAGGCTAATTAAAATACTAACCTATTTTCTGCTATGCCCTTGGCCTCTGAGCTGGTGGTACAGCCACTTAGGGGAACACATATCTTGTTTTAAGAAATACCTCTGTTCCAGAGCAGGGTTTCCTGAGAGCCATCCTTGCAGAGTTCTGTGGATCAGGCCTGAAGGAAGATGCATCTCGACAGGTGTACAGCCAAAACGTGGAGCTGTGCAGGATGGACGGACCGCCATGCCCTGCCCTGACAGGGACCGTGGCTTTGTGCACCCACCTGGACTCCTGCCATGGCCGTCTCCTCACAGAGCCCAGGAGCAATGACCTGCTCCTTCCTGTGAGGCTTAACATCAGCCAGGAGGCCCTACTATAAGCACTGAAGTGGTAAAGAGCTTCATAAGGAAGGCCTGTGATCTATTGTTCTTAAAGAGCCCGAGTTCCTTTTCGTAAGCACATGGAGTTATTGTAGCAAAGTATACTGAATGGAAATGGCTGTCACATATTTTAGAATTTTCCATGACATAATTTGCTTTTCCTTGGTTGGTTGCTGCTAGTCTGAGCTGATGGTGCCTGGCTCTCTGGCCAGCCGGCATCTCGTAGGCTACCTCTTTCCTGAGGCACAGGTGTGGACCCTTTGGAGGGTCCTGTAGGGCTCAGCAGGTGTCTTCTGGAGTACCTTGTTTTTTTGGTTTTCTCCTGCATTTTGCAATCATGGGAACCACAAGGGCCGATCCAGCCACAACGTTGGCTCCAAACGGGAAAATGTGTGTAAAGGCTCATCATAAAAGGATTAGTTATATTTTTTTGATGTGCCATTAAAAGCCAGCACCTATTGGACATTGCAAATGTGCCACACAGCAATAAGAGGAAGAAAAGTAGTTGCTAAGTGTGAGGCAATATTATTATTCCTGCACTGGAGTGTTATACTTTTAGAATTTGAATTCAAAACTTTCAATAACAAAAATATAATAATATTCCTTTGTAGGCTTGGTCTTGAGGACCAGTGGGGACCGGTGTGGACATTTATCCTAAAGTCCTGGCAGAGACTTCTCCCGACCAATATGGCGGAGCAACCTAGTTTGCATTCTGGGGCTGTCCCTCTGGAGATGCTAATGCCAGTGCCCCCTCAGATACAGGCCATCAGGATGGTTCAGCCCCCTGCATTCTCAAACCTATTGCCCTTAGATGGAGATAGTTTGACATATCTACTGTAGTTTTGAAAATGTACCTCAGACATTTGATGACCCTACTCAAGTTTCAGTTATAGGCTTTAGGCTGAAGGTTTGAACCAGAGATTAACTCAGAACCAGAGAATGTCTATCAACTCACAGTAACTTCACCAGTGAAAAAACACTAGGATATTCACTGAGTTAATTAGAAAATTGATTATCATTTTTTACCCTTCCCTAGATTGTTTTAAAGTTGAGTTATAACATATAGTAGTTTTAGATATACAACATTTAACAATTCAACACTTGTATTTATTGCAAATAATCACCACAGTAAGTCATTAGCATCTGTCACCATACATATTTAATACGCTTTTTTCTTATGATGAGAACCTTTAAGATTTGCACTAGCAACTTTCAAATATGCCATACAGTATTAATAACTATAGTTTCCCTGCTATACATTACATCCTCATGACACTTATTTTCAAATGGCAAGTTTGTACCCTTGGAGTCCCTTCATCTATTTCTCCCAGCCTCCACCCCTCACTTCTGGCAACCCCTAATCTATTCTCCATGACTATGGGCTTGTTGTTTTGTTTTATTTTGTTTTGTCTTTTTATTTCCACATGTAAGTGAGATCATATGGTATTTATCTTTCTCTGTCTGATTTATTTCACTTAGCATGATACCCTTATGGTCCATCCATATGGTAGCAAATGGCAAGATTTCATTCTTTTATGGCTAAATAACATTTCAGTGTGTGTGTGTGTGTGTGTGTGTGTGTGTGTATACCACATCTACTTATCCTTTTTTTTTTTTTAAGACTTTATTTGTTTATTTGACAGAGAGAGATCACAAGTAGGCAGAGAGGCAGGCAGAGCGGGGAGGAAAGCAGACTCCCTGCTGAGCAGAGAGCCAGATGCGGGGCTCGATTCCAGGACCCTGAGATCATGACCTGAGCCAAAGGCAGAGGCTTAACCCACTGAGCCACCTAGGTGCCCCTACTTTATCCTTCCACCCATTGATGGACACATAGGTTGTTTCCATATCTGGGCTATTATAAACAATGCTGCAGTGAACATACAAATATTTTTTCAAGTTAGTGTTCTCATTTCCTTTGGATAAATACCCAGAAATGGAATTGCTGGATTCTATGGTGACCTATTTCTAATTTTTTGAGAAACCGCCATACTGTCTTCCACAGTGGCTGCACCAATTTACATCCCTGCCAACAGCGTGTGAGTTTTCTCTTTTCTCCACGTTCTTGCCAGCACTTTTTATTTCTTGTCTTTTTGATACTAGCCATTCTGACAGGTGTGAGGTGATATTTCATTGTGGTTCTGATTTGCATTTCCCTGATGATTAGTGATGTTGAAGATCTTTTCATGTGTGATTTTTTAATTAAATTTTTATTTTGGAATAAATTTTCACTTTACAGAAAAGTTGCAAAGATAGTTCTGAGTTCTTTAAACCCTTCACCCAGTCTCCTCTAACATTAACATCTTACATAACTATGGTACATTTGTCAAAACTAAGAAATTAACACTAGTACAAAGCTATTGAACTACAGACACTGTGTGAATTTCAGTCGTTTTCCCATTAAGGTCCCTCTTCTGTCTCAGGATCTAATCCAGGATTCTGATTTGAATTTTATCACCATAACTCTTTTTTTTTTTTAAGGCAATTCAATTTATTTAATTTTTTAAATTTAAACTCAGTTAGCCAGCATATATTAGTACAACATTAGTTTCAGGTGTAGATTTCAATAATTCATCAGTTGCGTATTAACACCCAGTGGTCATTACATCACATGCCTCTTTAATCTTCTCTGGTCTGTGACAGTTTTTCATGACCTTGAAAGTTCAGGTTTATTGTAGAAGTCCCTCAAGTTGGGTTTGTCTGGTGTTTCCTCATTATTAGACTAGGGTTATGGGCTTGGCAAGAATGCTACCGAGATAAAGGGCCATTCTCATCATTTCATGGCAAAGAATACACATCAACATAATTTATCACTGGTGGTGTTAACCTTGGTCATTTAATTAAGGTCATGCCTGCCAGGTTTCTCTGTTGTCAAGTTACTAACTTTTCCTTTTCTATACTCTATTTTTTGGAAGTGAGTCACTAAGCCCACACTCAAGAGTATATGGGAATTAAGCTCCATTCCTGGAGAAGGGAGAATCCATGTATGTAATTTGGTATTATTCTCTTTGAAGATGGTTTTTCCCTTCTCGCCCGTTTATTTATTCAATCATTTATGTCAGTACGGATTAATGGATAGTCATTTTATTCTTTAGGTTATAATCCATTACTGTTATCATTTCTTTTGTTCATTATTTTCTAGCTTTGGCCATTGGGAGTTCTTTCAGTTGGCTCCTGTGTCCCTTTGACATTTCCCCATCCTTCCTCCTTCCTCCCTTTCTTCTTTACTGTTTTTCTTTTTCTCTCCACCTCCCCTCCATTTCTGTTTCTCTCTCTCTCTCCCTCCATCTCTCTTCCTTCTTATTTCCTTACTTTGTTATTTATTTAGTGAGGACTTCCTTATTTCCCTTCTTCAAGATGTTCCAAGCTCAGCTCAGTTCTTTGCTCAGTTCTATTGACAGTAATTTTTTTAAAAAAAGATTTTATTTATTTATTCGACAGACAGAGATCACAAGCAGGCAGAGAGGCCGGGAGAGAAGCAGGCTCCCCGCTGAGCAGAGAGCCCGACTCGGGGCTCCATCCCAGGACTCCGGGACCATGACCCAAGCCGAAGGCAAAGGCCTCAACCCACCGAGCCACCCAGGCGCCCCTATTGACAGTAATTTTAATATTAAGATTTTAAATACACAGAGAGCAGGATACAAAGCAGCCATAGTTCATAATATAGATACTGATTAACTAATTTGGAGGAGATCCATATAATGTGGTTTTGGGGGGGAAAGGTGATAGTCCATCTGCCTTTATTGGAAAAGTATCAGATAACTCTCTGAAAGATGAATTCGCATATGAAGAAAGAGGTGACATTATCTCAGTTCCAGAATTAAGCTGACTTCTGGAATTCTACCTTCTTTTTCATATCAGACATTTATCTCATCTTGACTCTCATCTTTATAGTTACACAATTTTTCCCGGACAGACATCCAACTAGAAGAAATATTTTATAAAGTTCATCTTAAGAGACTTTGTCTTTCATTTCCAGGAAGGAGATGGGTGTGATGCATGTGCCATCTGCTTAGATAAATGTTGAAATGGGACCAGCTCAGCAACCTTCTCAATATCCATGTTTATCACTGTAAACATGTAGTTTGGTTAAACACATCCAAAAACAATTTGTCTCATCTGTCAACAAACAAGAAAAAAGTGTGCCTTCTCAGGAGAATTGACTCTGACACAGAGTGGTCATGAACTTTCCAAGCACACCTCATTGACCTTTAGCTTGGGTCAAAACCTAGCTGCCCTGGGCTGAATAGTGTCTTCCCCAAATCCACATGTTGAAGTCCTAACCCTATTACCTCAGAATGTGACTGTATTTGGAGATAGATCCTTTAAAGGTATAATTAGAATGAAATGAGGTCATTGGAGTGGACCCTAATCTACTGACTGGTACCTTTATAAGAGGAGGTTAGGAAACAGACACACACAGAGGGAAGACCAGCTGAAGACACAGGGAGAAGATGGCCATTTACAAGCCGATGAGAAAGGCCTCAGGAGAAACTAACCCTGATTTTGGACTTCCAGCTTCCAGAATTGTGAGAAAATAAGTTTCTGTTTTTGAAGCCACCTGGTCTATTGTACTTTGTAAGGGCAGCCCAAGAAAACTAATACACTAGTCATTTGGGGCTCTGTGGGAATCCTGCTCTTAACAGAACATGACAACATCTTCGGTCCGTGAGGATGATGACTCGTAGAATTCCAACAGTATTAATACAACACAAAAGTAATGAACTCAATGTCATGTTCTAATCACAGCCCAGTGCGGAAATAGGATGACAGTGTAGCAAACACTGACCTACAGAGGCTGATGAACTTGTCTCCCTTTAAAATGTTGTTTAGGAATATTATTTGATTTTTTTTCCCCATTCAAGTGTTTCTATAAAATAACTTATGTTAGCATTCTATAGTTTAACCAGATTATTGAAAGGGGAGTTTTGATTAGGTTTTGACAGTAAGACTATGCTTCATTTCACTATTAAGTATATATTTTTTTCAAATAGACTTTATTTTTTAGAGCAGTTTTAGGTTCACAGGAAAACTGAGTAAAAAGTACAGAGATTTCCCACATCCCTCTGCCCCACCCATGCATATCCTCCCCTATTATGAACATCTCCTCCACCAAGTGGTATATTTATTACAGCTGATGGACCTACATTGACACACATAATCCACATTAATCACCCAAAGTCCACAGTTTATATTGGGATTCACTCTTGGTGTTGTGCATTTTATAAGTTTGGACCACCATGTGTAATGACATAAATCCATCATTATAGTATCATATAAAACAGTTTCATTGCCCTGAAAATCCTCCGTATTTCACCCATTCATCCTTCCTTCCTCCCTTCTAATCCCTGGCAACCACTGATCTTATCATCTCCATAGCTTTGCCTTTCCAAAATGCCATTTGGTTGGAATCATAGTATGTAGACTCTTCAGGTTGGCTTCTTTCGGTGATATACATTTAAATTTCCTCCTCATCTATTCATGGTTTAATAGCTCATTTCTTTCTGGCACTGAATAATATTCTGCTGTCTAGATAGATGTACCATAGTTTTATTTCTCTATTCACTGACTAAAGGACATCTTGGTTGCTTTCAAGTTTTGGCAGCTGTAAATAAAGCTGTTTTACACCTCTGTGTGCAGATATTTGTGTAGACATGAGTTTTCAGCTCCTTTGGGTAAATACAAAGGGGTGTGATTACTGTGTATCATGTGAGAATATGTTTAGTTTTGTAAGAAATTTCTAAACTGTACTAAGCATAATTTAAAGATACAGTCAAATAAAATTCCCTTTTGAAATGAAATACAGCCAAAATGCGTTTGTAAATGCCCAGTAGGGCTAGTATATATAAGACCTAGATGAGAGTACATGAAGGTGTTTTCTATATGGACCCATTCAGCTTCCACTATGCATGGCCTAAGCCAATTCTCAACACACACACACACACACACACACATCACCTGGATTCACTGAACTGGAAACTGTTTGTTCCAGGATTTCCTGAAATTGCCATCATTCAGGAGAGAAGACAAACTAATTTAGTATTTTTCTTCAATAGAACTCTACAAAGAAAAAGAAATATACTCAACAAGTATCTTTCTCTTTTCTGTTCCCAAAGTAAGAACAGTCTGTGTTGGTGCAGATCTTGAAATGGTAATTTAAAGAAGGTTTCAAGCATTGTTGTTATGCATGAGTTGGATTCAGCAGTTAAGTGAATACACTCTGGCCTTTATCTCCTAAATTTCAGTACCCTTAAGCATTTTGTGGGTATCATCAAAGTGCAAGATGGAAACACCATGGGGAAATTCAGAACTTCAGCAACTGTCCAGTTGATACCCTCTACTAAAGCATATGGGTCCCTCAGCTTAATTGCGTACAGGCAAATTGTACATGGAGAGTAACAGATTTGAAAAGGTGTGCTTATGCTTAACAGAACCCAGGATGTATCTAAACAAATTATTAAAAACTAAATTGTTATGCAAAATTGTAACTGTGCAAGCTCTATATACTTGTTTTACCAAATACCAAGAATTTTAATATGGCTGTGTTTGAGGCTAGGTAATAAATGCATGTTTTTCACCTTCAGTGGAACTTAAACATTTTCAATTTTTAGTAAAATGCTCAGATTGATTCTTATCTCCCATAAGCTCTTACTATGATAGTGATAATTGGCTTCTGCCCATTTGAGCTGAATGTTGAGTTTTTGCCCTTAGCTATTTGGAGATCAACCAAAATGAATCTTCAGTGCACTTCAATGAAGTCCACTTAAAGCACCCATTCTCCTGCAGTGTTAATTTTAAAAAGCTGGGACTTTCATTTCTATGTCGGTTCAACACCACAGATCAGGTTATGAACAGCCAGAGATGCTGTAAGGAGCCCAAATGCACAGAGTTCTAGCTTCTGTTTTCTCTGTAGTGCCCACGGAGAACAGGGTTTATGGGGGCCCCGCCAGGAGCCAGGCCAGTTTTTCCTCTCTCCCCTGTACCAGTGAGGCATGTAGGAAAGTGCCAGCAACCCTACAGAGACTGATGCTGGACTTTAGAGACCCAGACACACAAACAGAAAATAAACTCTCTCCATAGTAAAGCAAGTAGAAATGGATCTTACTCACTGAGCGGAGAGAGCGTCAGGAGACCCAATGGACTTTCCTTAGGTACTTTTGAAGTTCCTGAAATTGGATGATTTTGCTTCTCACCTTGTGGTCATGCAATGTCCCCCACAAAATTAAACCAATAATAAAGAGGGTGTAGAAACCAATGGAGTCTTCTGTGTCTCTTCTTGGGTAAGAAAAAAACTTAATCAAGGTGAAAGAAATTATATGAGTCATCATTTTGGCAGGATGAGAGGTGATGTTGTTAAGAATTTTTTTTTTTAATTGTCCTGCTATTACTTTAACCTGTGAGCCTCTGCTTTGCAAGCCAGGAAATTCCAGACTGACATCCCAAAGGGAAAGGAGTGATGGAGAAACTGGAGGGAAACTTAGATTTACAAAACCCCAGTTAAATTCCACATACACTGAAAGTTATGCAAACTCTGTCCCTTCTAAAACAATGAAAACTGGACAAAATATGTGAAAAAATATTTTCAAGACAGTGGACCTCAGGAAAGGAATGATCCCCAAGACAGGAAATAGGTGACCCCTATCACTGCTCCAGGTAAAGCCTTGGGATAGTTTCTGAGACATGGTGCAAGGTGGGGGATCAGGTGAAACCCAGAAGGCTTCCTAAATTGGAAAGCCGAGCCTGAGAATCTAGAGAGACCAAGGAGGTTAGAGTTTGCAGGACATTGAGCTGTACAGGAAGGGCACTCCTGGAGCCCTGCAGAGGGTCTCCCTCAGTATTCAGCTGAGTGCAGACAGTGCACACAAGTGAGGAGACTTCTCAGGCCCCCTGACAGGTTGAGAGCGAACCCTGCCTAATGATTACAATTGGCTGGGAATAGAGCCTGGGATTAATACCAAAGCTTGATAGTAATAATTTCAGATAATTTCAAAGCAGTACCCTTTTTTAATCAAAAACTTTATATGGATATGTACCCTCCAAAGGAAGAATACATGGCCTGGTGACATCACTAATCATCATATCCACTGACCCACATGGGAAATTTGTGCTTCCTGTCCTTGAAACTCCGGGCTCTGCAACTCAAGCTTCCCAAAGGGAGAACACCTCTTCCAGGAGACATAACAAAATTCCCCTTAAGCTTAAGGGGTGACTACCACCTGTGTCCTTCAATTCCTTGAGCCAAGGGACCACCATGGAAGAAGGAGAGACACCAACCTGTCAGGGCTAATTTTTTTTTTGAGGTACAATTGACATATAACATTAAGTTGATTTCAGGTGTACAATGTAATGATTCTATATCTGTTTATGCTACAAAGTGATAATCAAAATAAGCCTAGCTGCCATCCATCATCATCGTACAAAGTCACAAAACTTTTTCTTGTGATGAGAACTTTTAAGATTTACTCTCCTGGTAGCTTTCAAATATGCAATACAATATTATTGACTATACTCACCATACTGTATATTACATCCTCGTGACTTATTTATTCTGTAAATGGAAGTTTGTATCTCTTGACTCTCCTCACCCATTTCACATACTCCCAACCCCCAGGGTCCCCTTTGCCAATCACCATTCTGTTCTCTGTGTTTAGGAGTTTTATTTTGATTTCTCATTTGTTTTTCAGATTCTACATGTAAGTGAGATCATATGGTATTTTTCTTTCCCTGTTTGACTTATTTCCCTTAGCATAATAGCCTCTAGGGTCATCCATGTTGTTCCAAATGGCAAGCTGTCGTTTTCTATGGCTAAGTAGTATTCCATTGTTCATATTCCACATATTTATCTAGTCATTCATCAATGAACAATTAGGTTGTTTCCATATCTTGGTTATTGTAAATAATGCTGCAGTGACCACAGGTGTTCATACATCTTTTTGAATTAGTGTTTTCATTTTCTTTGGATAAATACTCAGAAGTGGAATTGCTGAATCATATGCTAGTTTTACTTCTAATTTTTTATTTCCATGGTGGCTCCATCAATTTCTGTTTCTATCAACAACGCACAGGGGTTCTCTTTCCTCCACATCCTCACCAACACCTATTATTTATTATCTTTTTTTTAAAAGATTTTATTTATTTACTTGTCAGACAGAGAGATCACAAGTAGGCAGAGCAGCAGGCAGAGAGAGAGGGAAGGAGGCTCCCCGCCGAGCAAAGAACCTGATGCGGGGCTCGATCCCAGGACCCCAGGATCACGACCCAAGCTGAAAGTAGAGGCTTAACCCACTGAGCCACTCAGGCGCCCCTATTTATTATCTTTTTGATACTAGCCATTTTAATAGGTGCAAAGTAATATCACATTGTGGATTTGATTTATGTTTCCCTGGTGACTAGTGATGTTTGCATCTTTTTATGTGCATGTTTGTAATTTTTGTGTCTTCTTTAGAAAAATGTCTATTCAGATCCTCTGCTTAATTTTTAATTGTTTGGAGTTGTTCAGTATTGTTTGCTATTGAGTTGTATGAGTTCCTTATACACTTTGGATATTAACTCTGTATCAGATATATTCTTTGCAAGTAACTTCTCCCAATCATAGGTTGCCTTTTCATTTTATTGATGGTTTCTTTGGCTGTGCAGAAGATTTTTAGTCTGATATAGCTACACTTGTTCACAGCTGACCCTTGAACAATGTGGAGTTTGGGGCACGTATTTCACTTATTTCTACAGAGTAGAAAATCATGTATAACTTTTGGCTCCCCAAAAACATAACTACTAATACCCCACTGTTGACTGGAATTCTTACTGATAACATAAACAGCTAATAATACTTTTTTCATATGTTTATACATATAGTACATATATACTGTATTCTTACAATAAAGCTGGAGAAAAGAAAATATTAAGAACGTAATAAGAAAGAGAAAATGCATTTACAGCATTGTACTGTATTTATTGAAAAAATCAAGATGTAAGTGGACCTATATCATTTAGTCTTTGCTTTTTTTCAGTCTTTTGCTTTTTTCTTTGCTTTTGTTGCCTTTGTTGTTAAAGTCAGGTCCAAAGACTTATCTCTAAGACCAATGTCAAGGAGTCTACTGTCTTTGTTTTCTTCTAAAAGTTTTATGGTTTCTGGTCTTACATTCAAGTCTTTAGTCCATTTTGAGTTAATTTTTGTGCATGGTTTAAGATAGCCCAGTTTTATTCTTTTGCATGTGGATGTTCAGTTTTTCCAACATCATTTATTGAAGAAACTGCTCTTTCCACTTTGATTTTTTAAAAGATTTTATTTATTTATTTGACAGAGAGAGAGAGAGAAAGAAAGAGGGTAGGAGAGGGAGAAGAAGAAGCAGACTGCCGGCTGAGCAGGGAGCCCAATGCAGGACTCAATCCCAGGACCCTGGGATCATGATCTGAGCTGAAGGCAGTTGCTTAACTGACTGAGCCAACTAGGTACCCTGTCCTTTCCACTTTGTACATTCTTGGATCCTTTGTTGTAAATTAATTGACTCTCTCTATATATACAATAATAATATATAGATATATAATTTCTGGGCTCTCTATTCTGTTCCATTGATCTGTGTGTCTGTTTTTAATGCCAATATCATACAGTTTTCATTGCTATAGTTTTGTCAAATAGTTAAAAAAAAATAGGTATCATGACACCTCCAGCTTTGTTCTTTCTCAGGATTTCTTTGGCTCTTTGAGGTCTTTTCTAGTTTCATTTCAATAATGAGATTGCCCTAGTTCTGTGGAAAATATCATTGGAAATTTGATAGGGATTGCATTGAATCTGTGGGTTATTTTGAGTAATATAAATATTTAACAATATTAATTCTTCTAATCCATTAACATGGAATATCTTCTATTTATTTGTGTCTTCAATTTCTTTCATCAATGTCGTAATTTTCAGTGTATGGGTCTTTCATTTTCTTGGTTAAATTATTCTTAGTTATTTTATTCTTTTTGATGCAATTAAGATTGCTTTCTTAATTTCTCTCTCTTTTTTAAGATTTTATTTATTTATTTGTCACAGAGAGATATCACAAGTAGGCAGAGAGGCAGGCAGAGAGAGAGGGAGAAGCAGGTTCCCACAGAGCAGAGAGCCCAATGTGGGGCTCGATCCCAGGACCCTGAGATCCTGACATGAGCTGAAGGTAGAGGCTCAACCCACTGACCACCCAGGTGCCCCTTAATTTCTCTTTCTGATACATAGCTCATTGTTAGTGTATAGAAACAGCATATTTTTATATGTTTATTTTGTATCATGCCATTGTACTGAATTTGTTTATTAGTTCTGACTATTTTTTCATTGAGTCTTTAGGGTTTTCTGTGTATAAAATCATGTCATCTGCAAAGAGTGGCAGTTTTACTTCTTCCTTTCTGATTTGGATACCTTTCATTTCTTTTTCTTGCCTAATTTCTCTGGCTAAGCTTTTCAATACTATGGTAAATAAAAGTGCAAAAGTGGGCCATCCTAGTCCTGTTCCTGACCTTAGAGGAAAAGCTTTCAGCTTTTTGCCATTGTGTATGTTAGCTGTGGGCTTATCATATATGGTCTTTATTGTATTAAGGTACATTACCCCACATCTTTTTCATTGAGAATTTTTATCATAAATGAATTTTGAATTTTGTCAGACTTTTTTCTTTATCTATGGAGATGATCAAATGATTTTTACCCTTCATTTTGTTAATGTGGTGTATCATGTTGATCGATTTGTGGATGTTGAACCATCTTTGCATTTCTGGAATAAATTCCACTTGATTATGGTGCATGAGCCATTGAATGTATTATTGAATTCAGTTTGCTAATGTTTCGTTGAGGATTTTGCATCTATATTCATCAGAGATATTAGCCTGTAATTTTCTTTTTTCTGGTGTTCTTATCTGGTTTTGGTCTGGCAGGCTAACTGATTCTATGTGTCTGCAGTAACAAAATGTAGGGAGGAAGGATCCCTTTTGGTGCCTCTCAGCACTCCCTTTTTCAGCCTGGATAGAAAATGGACAAGTGTGGTTGGGAGCTAGGATGGCAGAGTAACAGGAGGACCCTAGGCTTTCCTCATCCCTTGAACAGAGCTAGATAAGTATCAAATCATTCTGAATACCTAAAAAATTGCATTGAAGGCTGACAGAGCAAATTGTACAACTAGAGAGAGAGAGGAGGCCACATCATGGAAGGTAGGAGGTGCAGAGATATGGTTTGGGGGGGAAATGGATCACGGGTGATGTGGGGAAGGAGTCCTTGTCATAGAGAGAGGTGAGAGACAGCAAGAGGAGCACACAAAGGATCACAAAAGGAAAACACTTCCCCCAAAGCCATTAACTAGGAAAATGAGAGAGGCTGATTTTCATGAGTTTTGCGATCAGCAGCCCAAGACTGGAGTTTTAGAGGTCCGCTATATGGCTGGTACAGAGCCCTAAGGACACCACAGTGCTCCGGTAGAGAAGGCAGAAGGCACAATGTGAGGATCACCTGAGTCACAGTGGGAGAGACAGTTCCCCCTTCCTGGAACACATCTGAGTGAGGTAGCATTGCTTCTCCAAGAACAAAAGAATCAGTGAGCACCATTTATCTCTCCTTTCTCTCAGCATAGGCACTGAGACACCTGCTAACCTGGGGGGCAGCTAACCTGGACTTTGGCTCCTCAGTGTGCTTTGCTCCAAACCCCACACTCCTGCATTCTGGTACATTTCCTCTTCTGGGTAAAATCTGCATCAATCCCAGTGCAGAAGACCCTACCCAAGAAGACCAGGACAGGTCCCCACCACACAGGTTACTAAAGTTTGGAGTTTTAAAACTCGGGCAGCCTACCTGGGGTAGAACCCAAAGTACACTGTGCTGCTCCAGGCAAGCAAGCAATCTGGACACAGGCAGTGTGAAAACAGCAATCTGAAAAACAGCTAGGACACATGAGGGGAAATTATTTGTTCTTCTGGGAGGGTTTCCCTGACAGCAGCAAGCACGAACTCCCCTTTCTAGGACAAAGAAACTGGTTGGCTCCATTTCCCTCCCCAACTCCTCAATATAAACTAACTTCAGTAAACAGCACAGTGCCAAAAACTGGCTGCCTAACCTGCTCACACCAAGTCTCACACCTGCACTTTGCAGGTGCCGCTTTTCTTGGACGAGTGTGCTGAGAGCCAGTGCACAGACCCCTTCCTCAGAAGACAAGTGCAAACCCCCACACGCACCACAGAGAGTTCTGTAAAGCCTCAGACCCTGTGGAAATAGCACCAGGTCTCTTTTAACAAGCAGATAAGAACACACCTAGTTAAAACTCATCACACTGTGGCCAAGCTCCAAATATTCCCCACTACAGGCAAGGAGAAACTCTGCAGAGAACTGAATTGAGAGAAAGAGCAACCATTATGCAGACATAACACAGCAGCAGAGTGCACACAGCACACACCAGAGACACTTTCTGAAGCACCAGGCCCAGAAGAGTATATTATGACCTTTTCTTCATAACACCATTACTCTCAGGAGCAAGAAACATGACAAGCTTTCCTAATACACAGAAGACAGAGACCTAGACAAAATGCCAAGACAGAGGAATTCATCCCAAAAGAAAGAACAAGAAAAGGTCATGGCCAGGGAGCTAATCAAAATAGATATAAGTAATATGCCTGATTCAGAAGTTAAAGCAATAATCATAAAGATACTAACTGGACTTGAAGAAAGCATAGAACACATCAGGAATACTCTACTACAGAGATAAAAGACTTAAAAACCAATCAGGATGGAATGAAAAATATAATAATCAAGATTTAAAACCAGCTGGGGGCGCCTGGGTGGCTCAGTGGGTTGAGCCACTGCCTTCGGCTCAGGTCATGATCTCAGGGTCCTGGGATCGAGCCCCGCATCGGGCTCCCTGCTCGGCGGGGAGCCTGCTTCCTCCTCTCTCTCTGCCTGCCTCTCTGCCTGCTTGTGTTCTCTGTCTCTCTCTCTCTGTCAAATAAATAAATAAAATCTTTAAAAAAAAAAAAAAAAAAGATTTAAAACCAGCTGAATGTAATGACCACAAAGATGGAAGAAGCAGAGGAATGAATAAATGATATAGAAGATAAAATTGTGGAAAATAATGAAGCTGGGGATGCCTGAGTGGCTCAATTGTTAAGTGTCTGCCTTCTGCTTAGGTCATGATTCCAGGGTCCTGGGATTGAGTCCTGCATCAGGCTCCTTGCTCAGTGGGGAACCTACTTCTCCCTCTTCCTGCTTTTCCTTCTGCCTGCTGCTCTCCCTGCTTGTGCTCTCTCTCTGACAAATAAACAAAATCTTTAAAAGAAGGAAAGAAAGAAAGAAAAAGAGAAAGAAAGAAAAGAATGTAGTTAATCAAAAGAAGGTAAGAAAAATTTGGGATCATAAAAGAAGATTTAGGGAACTCAGTGACTCCATGAAACATAATTATATTTCTATCATAGGAGTCACAGAAGAACAAGAGAAAGAAAAGTGGGCAGAAGGTTTATTTGAGGAAATTATAGCTGAAACTTCCCTAATTTGGGGAAGGAAACAGACTTCCAAATCCAGGAAGCACAGAGCGCTCCCATCAAAATCAACAAGAGCAGGCTAACACCAAGACATAATGTAGCTCAATTTGCAAAATACAGAGATAAAGAAAAAATCCTAAATGCAGCAAGACAAAAGAAGTCCTTAACTTACAAGGGAAGACCAGTAAATCTAGCCACAGAACTTTCCACGGAAACTTGACAGGCCAGAAGTGAGTGGCATGATATATTCAATGTGCTGAATGGGAACAATCTGCAGCTAAGAATACTTTATCCAGCAAGGCTATCATTCAGAATAGAAGGAGAGATAAAGAGTTTCCCAGACAGACAAAACTAAAGGAGTTTATAACCACTACACCAGCCCTGCAAGAAATATTAAAGGGGACTCTTTAAGTGGGAAAGAAAGACCAAAAGTCACAAAGACTAGAAAGGAACAGAGAAAATCTCCAGAAACAATGGCTTTACAGGTAATACAGTGGTACTAAATTCATATCTATCAATAATCACTCTGCATGTAAATGGACTAAATGCTCCAATCAAAATACATAGTGTCAAAATGAATAAAACAAACAAAAAAATACAAAAAAATAAGACTCGTCAATTTAGACTCATTTTAGACCTAAAGGCACCTGCAGATTGAGAGTGAGGAGATGAAGAAAACTTCACCATGCAAATAGACATTAAAAGAAAGCCAGAGTAGCAATACTTACATCACACAAACTAGATTTTATTCTTTAAAATATTTTATTTATTTATTTGACAGAGATCACAAGACAAAGAGGCAGGCAGAGAGGAGGAAGCAGGCTCCCCACTGAGCAGAGAGCCCGATGCGGGGCTCAAACCCAGGACCCCAGGATCATGACCTGAGCTGAAGGCAGAGGCTTTAACCCACTGAGCCACCCAGGTGCCCCACAAACTAGATTTTAAAACAAAGATTGTAACAAGTGATAAATAAGGGCACTATATCATAATAAAGGGGTTTATCTAACAAGAAGATCTAATAATTATACATATGTATGCCCCCAACTGGGGAGCACTCAAATATATAAAGCAATTAATAACCAACATAAAAGAACTCATTGATAATAATACAATAGTAGTAGGGAACTTTAACACTCCATTTAAATATCTTTGAATGACACACTGAATCAGATGGACTTAACAGGTATATTCAGAGCATTTGATCCTAAAGCAACAGAATATGCATTCTTTTTAATTGCATACGAGACGTTCTCCAGAATATATCACATACTAGATCACAATTCAGGCCTCAACAAGTACGAAAAGATTGAGATCATACCATGCATATTTTCAGACCACAACACTATGAAACTTGAAGTTAACCACAAGAAAAAAATTTGAAAAGACTACAAATACATGAAGGTTAACGAATATCCTACTAAAGGATGAATGAGTCAGCCAAGAAACTAAAGAAGAAAAAAAAATACATAGAAACAAATGAAAATGAAAAAACAAAAGTCCAAAGCCTTTGGGATACAACAAAAGCAGTCTAAGAGGGAAGTGTGTAGCAATACAGGCCTACTTCAAGAAGCAATAAAAATCTCAAATAAATAACCTAACATTACACCTAAAGGAACTAGAAAAAGAATAACAAGTGAAGCTTCAGGTTAGCAGAAAGAGGAAAATAATAAAGATTAGAGCAGAAATAAATGATATAGAAATAAATAAAAAATAGAAGAGATCAACCAAACCAGGGCTAGTTCTTTGAAAAGAACTAGTAAAAGTGATAAACTCCTAGACAGACTGATCAAAAAAAAAGAGGGGGGGGGAAGAACCCAAATAAATAAAATCACTGAGACCAGAGAAATAACACCAACACCACAGAAATACAAATAATTATAAGAGAATATTATGAAAATTATATGCCAAAAAATTGGGTAATATGGAAGAAATGGCTGCATTCCTAGAAACATATAAACTATTAAAACTGAAACAGGAATAAATAGAAAACCTGAACAGACTGATAATCAGCAACAAAATTGCATCAGTAATCAAAAATCTCCCATCAATAAAAGTCCAGGGCCAGATGGCTTCCTAAGGGAATTCTACCAAACATTTAAAGAAGAATTACTATCTAGGGGCACCTGGGTGGCTCAGTGGGTTAGAGCCTCTGCCTTCATCTCAGGTCATGATCCCAGGCTCCTGGGATTGAGCCCTGCATCGGGCTTTCTGCCCAACAGGGATCCTGCTTCCCTCTCTCTTTCTTCCTGCCTCTCTGCCTAATTGTGATCTCTGTCTGTCAAATAAATAAATAAAAATCTTAAAAAAAAAAAAAAGAATTACTATCTATTCTCCCCCCCCACCAGTTGTTTCTTTTATTTATTTATTTTTTATTTCTTTTCAGCATAACAGTATTCATTGTTTTTGCACCACACCCAGTGCTCCATACAATACATGCCCTCCTTAATACCCACCACCTGGTTCCCCCAACCTCCCGCCCCCCTCCCCTTCAAAACCCTCAGGTTGTTTTTCAGAGTCCATAATCTCTCATGGTTCACCTCCCCTTCCAATTTCCCTCAACTCCCTTCTCCTCTCCATCTCCCCATGTCCTCCATGTTATTTGTTATGCTCCACAAATAAGTGAAACCATATGATAATTGACTCTCTCTGCTTGACTTATTTCACTCAGCATAATCTCTTCCAGTCCCGTCCATGTTGCTACAAAAGTTGGGTATTCATCCTTTCTGATGGAGACATAATACTCCATAGTGTATATGGACCACATCTTCCTTATCCATTCGTCTGTTGAAGGGCATCTTGGTTCTTTCCACAGTTTGGCGACCATGGCCATTGCTGCTATAAACATTGGGGTACAGATGGCCCTTCTTTTCACTACATCTGTATCTTTGGGGTAAATACCCAGTAGTGCAATTGCAGGGTCATAGGGAAGCTCTATTTTTAATTTCTTGAGGAATCTCCACACTGTTATCCTCTACTCTTTTCAAATTTTTCCAAAAAATAGAAATGGAAGAAAAAATTCCAAATTCATTCTATGAAGCCAACATTACCCTGATTCCAAAACTAGACAAAGACTCCACTAAAAAAAGAAAACTACAGGCCAATGAACGTGGATGTAAAAATTCTCAATGAAATACTAGCAAATCAAATGCAATAGTACATTAAAAGAGTCATTCACCACAATCAAGTGGGATTTATTCCTGGGTTGCAAGTGTGGTTCAATATTTGCAAATTAATCAAGGAGATATACCACATTAATAAAAGAAAGGATAAGTCCATATGATCCTCTCAATAGATGTAGTTAAAGCATTTGATAAAGTACAACATCGTTGATTAAAAAAACAAAACAAGCAAACAAAAAAACCTCAACAAAGTAGGGATAGAGGGAACATACCTCAACATCATTAAGGTCATATACAAAAATCCATACCAAATATCATCCTCAATGGGGAATAACAGAGTGCTTTTCCTTGGTGGTCGGGAAGAGACAGGGTATCCACTCTCACCCCTGATTTAACATAGTACTGGAAGTACTATGGAAGTACAGGAAGTCCTAACCTTAGCCATCAGACAACAAAAAGAAATAAAAGCATCCAAATTGGCAAAGAAGAAGTCAAATATTTACTATTTACAGATGACATGATGCTCTACGTGGAAAACCCAAAAGACTCCACAAAAAAATTGCTAGAACTGATACATGAATTCAGTAAAGTTGTAGGATACAAAATCAACATACATAAATCTGTTGCATTTCTACACACCAACAATGAAGCAGCAGAAAGAGAAACTAAGGAATCAATCCCATTTACAGTTGCACCAAAAAACCATAAGATACCTAGGAATGGTAAAAATCTGTACTCTGAAATTATAAAACACTGGTGAAAGAAATTGAAGATGACACAAGGAAATAGAAAAACATTCCATGATCAGGAATTGAAAGAAAAAGTATTGTTAAAATCTCTATACCACCCAAAGCAATCTACACAGTTAATGCAATCCTTATCAAAATACCACCAGCATTTTTCACTGATCTAAAACAAACAATCTTAAAATTTGCATGGAACAAAAAAAGAACCCAAGTAGCCAAAACAATCTTGGAAAAGAAAAAGCTGGAGGCATCACAATTCCAGACTTCAACCTATATTATAAAGCTGCAGTGATCAAGACATTATGATACCAACACAAAAACAGACACCTAGATCAATAGAATAGAATAGAAAATAGACCCACAAGTATATGGTCAACTAATCTTTGACAAAGCAGAAAAAAATATTCAATGGAAAAAAGATAATCTCTTCAATAAATGGTATTGGGAAAACTGAACAGCAAATGAAAAAGAAAAAAACTGAACCAAAATGGATGGAACATCTAAATATGAGACAGGAAACCATCAAAATCCTAGAGGAGAACACAAGCAGTAGCCTCTTTGACATCAGCCATAACAACTTCTTACTGGTATGTCTCCAGAGGCAAGAGAAACAAAAGCAAAAATAAACTACTGGGATTTCGTCAAGATAAAAAGCTTCTGCACAGTGAAGGAAACAATCAACAAAACTAAAAGGTAACCTTCAGAGTAGAAGATATTTGCAAATGACATAACTGACAAAGGGTTAGTATCCAAAACATACAAAGAACTTATAGAACTCAACATCCAAAAAACAAACAATCCAGTTAAAAAATGCCCAGAAGACATGAACAGACATTTTTCCAAAGAAGACATACAGATGGCCAACAGACACATGAAAAGATGTCCAACATCCTGCATCATTGGGGAAATGCAAATCAAAACTACAATGAGCTATCATCTCACATCTGTCAGAATGGCTAAAATCAAAAGCACAGGAAACAACAGATATTGGTAAGGACATGAAGAAAGAGGAAGATTCTTACACTGTTGGTGAGAATGCAAACTGGTGCAGCCACTCTGGAAAACAGCATGGAGGTTCTTCAAAACATTAAAAAATAGAGCTACCCTATGACCCAGCAATTGCACTACTAGGTATTTACCAAAAGGATACAAAAATGCTGATTCAAAGGGATATAGGCATCCTGATGTTTATAGCAGCCTTATTAACAATAGCAAAACTATGGAAAGAACCCAAATGCCCCTCAACTAGTGAATGGATAAAGAAGATCTGGTACACACACACACACACACACACACACACACACACACACACAGAGGAATATTACTCAGCCATCAAAAAGAAGGAAATCTTGACACTTGCAACAATGTGGATGGAGCTAGAGCATATTAAGCTAAGCAAAACAAATCAGTCAGAGAAATACAAACACCAAATGATTTCATTCATATGTAGAATTTAAGAAACAAAATTGAATATAAGGGGAAAAAGAAAAAAAGAGGGGCAAACCAGAAAACAGATTCTTAACTATAGAGAAAAAACTGAGAGCTACTGGAAGGTAGGTGTAGAGGGATTGGTTAAATGAGTGATGGGGATTAAGGAGGTCACTGGCTGTGATGAGCACTGGGTGTTGATGTAAGTGATGAATCACTAAATTCTACACCTGAAACTAATATTACACTGTATGATAAATAACTAGAATTCAAATAAAAACTTGAAAAATGAATAAAGAGAAAATGGACAAGTCCGGGAATCCCAGACTGAGAGGGGCCCAGACCCCCTCAGAGGTGAAAGTCCATGTTGTGCCACTAGGTTAGCCACTAGGACCAGCAAAAGTGCTAGCCAAGGTTGAAAGGAATCCAGGATGAAGAGTAGAAGAGGGAGATGATGAGTTTCAGTGTGGCCCAGAGGCCAGCTCAGAGGTAGTGTTGTAGTTCATCCCAGAAATATTCCCCTTATAAATTTCCTGCAGGAGCATAACCACACTGGCACCCTGGAGTAGCTGCTCCCAGAACAAAGATGGAAAAGTGAATCCAAGCAGCATGATGGACTATAGTGGACACTAAAACACCACCCAGATATGCAGCCACTGATAGCCTTTAGCTGTCAGCCCCTTAAGGGACTGCCTCAACTCCAGAGAGCTGTCTTCTCTAAGATCACATCACTTCCCAGGGCAGCCCACATCCAATGATCGGCCAATCAGAGTATAAAGATCTGGCCATCTGGGCCCAACTTGGGACAACTCTGAAGGCTTTCCTAGCTCTAGAGATCTCTGTGGGATTGACCAAAGCTGTCACTGAGCCTGCATCTCAGTTGGACATTTTGCTCTGTCCACTCTGCTCTCTACCCCACCCTTTAACAATATGGACCCTAGAAATCATACCCATTACAAAATATTTAGAATTAGTGAGATTTCACTATTAGAACTGAAGAAATAATCAGAATTATAGTACTTATATACACAAATATGTAACTATTTGTGTACTTTCCCAGGAACTATTTAGTATGTCAGCCTACAAAGATCTTTCTGCATCCCAAACATCAAGGCATGGAACTAATGAGAAAATACCTGCAAGATATCCAACTCATTAGTCCTCTGTGGTAGGCTAACACAGTGCCCCTCCAAAAGATATCTACATCAAATCTGGAACCTGTGAATATGACCTTATTTGGAACAAAGAGTTTTGCAGGTGTATTAAAGATCTTGAAATGAGGATTATTCCGATGGGCCCTAAATCCAACCACAGGCATTTTTATAAGAAAGAAGCAGAGGGAGATTTGTGACAGACAGAAGAGAAGACACACACAGAGGACAGGATGACTTGAAGATGGAAGCAGAGACTAGAGTGAGGCAGCCATAAGCCCAAGAATGCAGGAAGAGGAAGGGAATGGACTCTGCATGGGTTCCTAGAGGAGCAAGAGAGATTCCAGACTTCTGGCCTTCAGAATTGCAAGAGAACAAAGTTCTGTTATTTTAAGCTATCAAGCTTGTGGTAATTTGTTACAGCAGCCACAGGACACCAGCACACCCTCCCACCTTCTGCATCAGAATATATCCTTGACTGTTTATGAAATATACAGATTTACGTTCCTCAACTGGCCAAAGAAACAGTTGAAATAACAGGACTTTCCCCCAGGCATAAGTGCTATAGGTATAATCATTGTGTAAAAAATGTGCACAGCTGAAGACATAGCAGTATTGATCTGCCTGTGGATATGAATTACAGCTCCTTTCCTGAGAGAGTGTACAGGGTGCTGAGGGTAGGTAAATTTTTATATCTTGAGTGTATTTCAGCCAGAACTATGCTCAAGGTCAAACAACTTAGAAACCCATAGACAGTCAGCCTTATGTCCAAAGAATTTATCTCACTGGCATTCTGATAATAAAATAAAAAGTAAATCATTTACTATTCCATGACACACAACAAATTAATGTCACTCAGGGAATCAGACCTTCACTTTGATCCCATTTTCCACTGTAAAAAAAGTATTGATACACTGGTAAGGATGTCTGAATAAGGTAGAGGACACTTAGAAAGAAAGCCAGAGATAAATTGTTCTTTCACTTAGAGTAACAGGGAGATTCATTCTACAATGCACCATTTTAACAGTGACATTGTATAAGAGCCTATTGTTCTCTCTTCCTCTGGGAGCATACAGAAAGATTTGGCCTTATCTCTGAGGCTCAGGAACCTCTTAGGTGTTGCTTAGGAGTCCCAAAGCTCAGCATCTTTTACTCTAAGGGGTGTGGGGGCAGGTGGAGGTGGGAGCAAACAATGACTAAAGAATGGTTTTTTTAAGGCCTTACATAAAACTCTCAAGTGAAGGCATATTATTTAGTGCAAAGGCACTAAATAAAAATAAAGTAATAAAAAATAAAGTGAATGGGCACAAAAAAGGCAGTAATATTTTTATTTAACTCTCTGGACAATCTTGAGAGGTAGGTGTTATTGTTCACATTTTACATATGGGAAAAGGGAGGTTCTAAGAGATTGAGGGACTTGAGGTCAGAGTAAGAGAGGAGACCATTTTAGAATGCAAAATTGTATGATTCCAAAGGTCCTGATCCTTGAATTCTATCACATTTTCCCAAAGTCAAATATACACATAAAGGAGCTATGTAGAAACCCCCTTGGTAGGGAAGATAGTAAATCTTGTCCACCTCGCAGCACATGGGTAGGGGATCAAATAAGATGATTAATTCATTTCTATAATATAATGAGTTCTTTCTATGTTTATCCAGTAAGTATACAGGGCATAGAAAGATGAAAAGGCACAATTGTCTCTACCTTCAAGGAATATGTGATCTAGAAGGGGAAATGTGAAATACAAAAACACAAAGTGAGGAGATGGTATGAATGCTAAAACACAGGTACAGATCCAACACAAAAGCTCAGAAGAGAGAGGCTAATTTAGATAGAGGTGACATTCTACCAAGTGGAAGGAATTTGGTCACATGGGGAAAGAAATTTTATGCTAAAGAAAGTGTATACAAAGCTAGAGTGGTAAATGTGTTATGAAAGTGCTTTGTAAACGTATAAAATGTAAGGAATTATTTAGAAGCCGATAAGAAAATAAATAGTGAACAGACTTCAACTTTGGAATGTCCAGGGGCAGATCTCATATATAGAAAAGTTTGGGTCATGAAGAAAGTGTTGAAAAAATAAACCATTGTGTGATATAATCTGCAGTGCAGATTTCCACTTCTGGAAAGAGGAAGAAGACATACTTTTCCCTATCCTTCCTACTAAGTACAACTAAAATTCTGAACATTATATGAAAAGAAGAAGAAAAGAAGAAGAAGAAGAAGAAGAAGAAGAAGAAGAAGAAGAAGAAGAAGAAGAAGAAGACCCTGAAAGGTGGAGAGAAGATGGCCAAATACATAGGGACTTTGGTTCCCAAGAAATTGAGTGGTGAACTCCTTGGGTTTTCTTTTTGCCTCATATATTACAGACCTGGAGCTAAGAAGCTGTCAACTTAGAAACACAAATGAGTGCAGACAAAAAAGCCCAAACAAAAGCGTGCTCTCTTTAACAAAGGACTAGAAAAAGAGCATCCTAGTAAAATAGAAAACATTTAGACAACAATCGCTCTTCTCCAGCCAAACACCCCATTTAAAAAAGTGTGGCCCCACTCCCACCCATGCCAGCAAAGGCCAAGTGGAGAGCCTAGATTTCTACCTTGCCAGGCTGTTACAAGGCACTCCAACATGTACCTTCCAACTGTAGTCGTGTCAGAGTAGGCTGAGTACTGACTGGGGCGTTTGACACTGCCAGGTGTTAATGATGTTTACCACCACCACCCCATTCCTGTAATGTCAGTAGAGACTACTCTGGGAGCCTGAACATCTGCTCCTACCTGGTAGCAAAGAGACACCCCACCTCTTCCCTCTGGAATGCTATCAGAGATATCCTGGTGGAGAATCAAGACTTTCATCACCATAAAGCAAAAACAAAACCAGTTCCCATATCAAAACTGTCTGTGGAGACCACCTGGTGAGCAGTAACAGGCATTCTTGCCTCTCATGGCCAAGTTAGTATCAGTGGAAGTCTAGTAGGAAGATACAGCTCATACATCTCTCCAGTAGTAATGATGAAATCTCCACTGATGTATCATCAGAAGCTCAGAGGAGAAAATGTAGACTTTTACCTCTACCTGACAATAGTGAAGCAACATCTCCCCTTCACCTAATAGAGTAGCATCAGAGCACATACACCCAAATGTTTACAACAGCAATGTCCACAATAGTCGAACTATGGAAAAAACCTAGATGTCCATCAACAGATGAATGGATAAAGAAGATGTTATATATATATACACACATATATATATGTATATATATATATGATGTTATATATATAACATCTTCTTTATATATACATATATATGTGTATATATAACATATATACATGTATATATATAACATATGTATGTATATATATAACATATATATGTATATATAACATCTTTTTTATATATACATATATGTGTGTATACATATATGTATATATGTATATATACATATATATGTATATATATCAATATATATGTGTGTGTATACATATATATACATATATGTATATACGTATATACATATGTATATACATATATGTATATACGTATATACATATGTATATACATATGTATATATGTATACACATATGTATATATGTATACACGCATATATGTATATATATGATGTTATATATATATAAGATGTTTTATATATATATATATATATATATAACATACTACATAACTACGTAGCCATCAAAAGAAATGAAATCTTGCCATTTGCAATGATGTGGATGGAACTAGAGGATATTATATTGAGTGAAATAAGTCAATCAGAGAAAGAAAATTATCATATGATCTCTCTGATATAAGGAATTTGAGAAACAGGGTGGGGGTAGGGAAAGAAAAAATGAAACAAGGTGGGATTGGGAGGGAGACAAACCACAGGAGACTCTTAATCTCATGAAACAAACAGGAATGCTGTGGCGTTGGGGGGGTAGGGATAGGGTGGCTAGGTTATGAACATCGGGGAGGGTATGTGCTATGGTGAGTGCTGTGAAATGTGTAAGCCTGATGATTCACAGACCTATACCCTGGGGCAAAAAATACATTATATGTGGATTGCATGGAGCACTGGGTGTGGTGAAAAAACAATGAATACTGTTACGCTGAAAGAAATAAAAAATAAAAAAAAATTGTATTGTGAAAGTGGATATCTACATGCAGAAGAATGATATTGAACTCTTATCTCACAAAATATATGAAAATCAGCTCAAACTGGATTAAAGTCTTAAAAATGTGACCTGAAACTGCAAAACAATTAGAAGAAAATATAGGGGAAAAGCTTTTTGATATTAGTCCAGCCAATAATCTTTTGGATATAACACAAAAAGCACAGGCAACAAAAGTAAAAGCGGACAAATAGGATTACATCAAACTAAAGAGCTTTTACACAGCAAAGAAAACAATCAACAGAGTAAAAAGGAAAACTATGGAATAGGAAAGAAAATATTTGCAAACCATATATCTGACAAGGGTTTAATACCCAGAATAAATAAAGAACTTATACACCTCAAAAGCAAAAGAATAATAATAATGATGATAACAATAATAACAAATAACCTAACTTTAAAAAATGGGCAAAGAATTGAGTAGATACTTCTCAAAAGGAGATATACAAATGGTCAACAGATATATGAAGGTGCTCAGTTTCACTAATCATCAGGGAAACACAAGTTAAAACCAAAATGAGATATCATGGCATACCTGTTAGAATGGCTATCATTAGAAAAATTGAAAGATAACCAGTGGTGATGAGGCTGTGAGGAAAAGGGAACTTTTCTGTACTGTTAATGTGAATGTAAATTTGTACAGATACTATGAAAAGCAATATGGAGGCTCCTCAAAAAATTTTTAAAAAATAGATCTATGATATGATCCAGCAATCCTACTTCTGTGTATATATCCAAGAGGAATAAAATTTGTATCTCAAAGAGATATCTGGACTCCCATTTTCATGGAAACATTATGACAATAACCAAGATATGAAAAAAACCTAAATGTCTGTTAACAAATAAATGGATAAAGAAAATATTTTGTATATATGATATTATATATATGATCATTATTATACATATATTAGATAGGTGATAGATAGATAATAGAGGATAGATAGATAGATAGATAGACAGATAAAATTCAGCCTTTAAAAAAAAAAAGGAACTCCTGCCATCTGTGATATCATGGATGAACCTGGAGGACATTCCGCTAAGTAAATTAAGCTAGACACAGAAAAACACGTACTGCATGGTCTCACTTACATGTGGAATTCTAAAATAGTCAAGTTCATAGAAACAAAGAATAGAGTGGTTATTATCAGGGGTTGAGGGGAGGGGAAATGAGGAGATGTTGGTCAAGAGGTACAAAGTGTCAGTTTTGCAAGATGAGTAAGTTCTGTAGATCTAATGTACAACAATGTCATAGTTAACATTGTATTTTATACTTGAAATTTGCTAACAGGGTATATCTTCAGTGTTCTCATCATCAAAAGAAAAGAAAGGAGATGAAAAAGATAAAGAATATCTTAAGTATCCTGATTGTGGTGAATATTTCACAATGTAGGTAAATATATCAAATCATCAAGTTGTACACCTTACACATATATAATTTTAAATTGTCAACTATACCTCAATAAGTCTGGGCAGGGGGAACTCAATAGAGGGATTCAACAATAGAATGGAGAAACAGAAAAGAATCAGTGAACTTGAATATAGAACAATAGAAATCCCCCAGTCTGAACATCAAAGAAAAATAGACTAGAAAAAAAAATGAACAGAGTCTCAGTAAAATGTGGAACTAGAACAAAAGATCTAATGTTTGTGTCATTGAAGTTCCAGGAGGAGAGAAGTAAAAGGGCTGGGTTAAAAAAAACTACTTGAAGAAATAATGACTGAAAACTTACCAAATTTGGCAAAAGACATAAGCCTACAAATTCAAGAAACTTAGCAAATCACAAACAAAATAAATTTTAAGAAATCTATATAAAGACACATCATAATCAAATTTCTAAAATTTGAAGAATAAATCTTGAAACCAGTGAGGGAAAAAAATGACACCTTGTCTATAAAGGGAAAATATTTCAAATTACAGTGGATTTCTCATGGCTAAAGGAAGTTTTCTAAATAGAAAGGGAACAATAAAGAACCCTTGGAACACCAGGAAGTAAGAAAAAACATGATAAACAAAAATATTGGTAATAGAGACTTTCCTTCTCTCCTTAAGTTTTCTAAATTATATTTGATGGTTGAAACAAAAATAATAAAATTATCTGGTGTGATTCTACATATATATAAAGGAAATACTAAAGACAATTCTATTGTAAACAGGAAGAATAAAGGAAAATTAAGAGAGCTAAGGTTTCTACATTTTGCTTGAACTGGTAATGTGTTGATAGCAGAAGACTGTGGTAAATTGTGTATTTTATATATAAAAACTAAAAAAATATATAGATACATAAAAATAAAACTCTAAAAAATGTCCAAGTGATACACATATAGGAAGAAAAAAAAAGCAGAGAGAAAAAAAAGAAACAAAGAGAACAAAAAATAAAATGAAAAACTTAAGACCTAATATCTCAGTGATTATATTAAATATAAATGGTCTAAACAACCAATCAAAAGACAGGACTGGAAGAATAAATTAGAAAAAATGACCCAACTATGTGATAACTAGAGAAACATTTCATAAGTCAATCAGAGAAAGACAATTATCATATGATCTCCCTGGTATGAGGAATTTGAGAGGCAAAGTGGGGGGCTTGGGGGTAGGAAAGGAAAAAATGAAAAAAGATGGGATCAGGAGGGAGACAAACCATAAGAGACTCTTAATTTCAGAAAACAAACTGAGGGTTGCCAGCGGAGAGGGGCTAGGGAGACGGTGGTTGGGTTATGGACATTGGGGAGCATACGTGCTATGGTGAGTACTGTGAGTGTGTAAGCCTGACGATTCACAGACCTGTACCCCTGGGGCTAATAATACATTATATGTTAATTTAAAAAAAAAGAAACATTTCAAATCTTTTCCCAAAAAGATATATAACACAATCATTAATCAAAAGAAAGCAGGAGTGACTATATTAATATCAGAAAAAAATAGAATTCAAAGCAAGAAAGTTAGTAGAGACAGAGATGTTACATAATGACATAAGGGTCAGTCTACCAAGAAGATATACAAAACAAAATACATAAAGCTAAAAGTGGTAAAATTGAAATAAATGAATCCACAATTATATTTGGAGACGTCAACAATGCATAGAATAGCTACACAGGAAAATCAACAAGGAGAGAAAATAACATACAATCAATCAATAGTATCTAATCAATAGTAGAATAGTCCATCAAACAACAGAATACACATTCTATTCAAGTACCTGTGGAACATATATCAAGATAGACCAACTAGCAATCCAAGGGAGGAAAAACATCATTTTTAACAATGGATGCTGGAGCAAGTGGACAACCTCAGGTTAAAAAATGAATCTTGAAAAGACAGGCAAACCTATTAAAAAGAATACACAAATTTTTCACAGAAAAACAGGAAATCCAAAAGACCAATAATCATATGAAAAGAGATGCTGAGTTTCATTAAAAATCAAAGAAGTTTTAATTAAATTACAGTGGGAACCTACTGCACCCCCAACAGATAGACAAAAATTAGAATTCAGAGAATAAATATGAAGGGTTATAAAATACGGAGCAATAGAAAATCATATTGACAGTAGGAGTATAAATTGCTGTAATCAGTTTGGAAAACAATTTGTTATTTTATATTATATAGTATAAATAAAGATACACATACTCTATCAATTCCAGAGAAACACATGTACCTGTGCAACAAAAAAAGGATAGACCAAAATGTTATATACTGCATGGTCCAATTTATACAGCAATCTTGAAACAACAAAATTATAGAATCAGATCCAATTATAGAATCAAAATTATAGATCAGATTAGTGGAGATGGCAGTGGCTTTCAAAGAACAACAAGAGGGACACTTGTGGTGATGAAATGTTCTGTATCTTAATTATCTCAATGCAAATATCTTGGTTGTTATATTGTACTAGATTTTTATAAGATGTGACCAGTGGGGGAACAGAGTAAAGGGAACATGGAATTTCTCTGTATTATTTACAACTGCATGTGATTCTGCAATTTTACCAAAATAAAAAGTAAAACCAAAAAATGCAGTGACAACAGAATACAGATGATATACACAATAATTGCAACTATGTAAATATACATGCTAAGACTAGAAATAATACACAAAACTGAAAAATAGTTGGAGCTGGGGTAGAATCGCAGAGAATAGTTTTCCTAAAATTGTAAAACTATTATTATTCCTTGTCTTTAATAATTTGTATAAGATATATAGAACAACATTCTCCTAAATGGTTCAATATTTTTTATCTTCATATGCAAGCACCAAGTTTTCCTTTTTATCGCAAGAATAGGAAAAACTACGTCCAACTTAATCTGTCCATGAATGAGTCATATGAAACCTCTAAACTTCAGTTTCTTCAGAAGATTAATAACATCTCTCCTATATGCCTCGCAGCATTGTTAAATGAGGCTCAAAATGGCATGGTGTTTCCAATCTGTAAATTCACTGTAAATCCAGTGTAGTATGTAATTGTAAAGTAGTCCTGGTTCAGATAAATTCAATGTACACAATTTCATTGACTAAAATTGACTGAAGCAAGGCATTAATTCATTCTACCTACAGTTACGGGATGAATTTTGTCCCCTCCAGATTCCTATGTTGAAATCCTAATCCCCGGCACTTCAGAATGGGATTGTATTTGGAAATTTGTCTTTAAACATGTAACCTAAATTAAAATGAGGTCATTAGAGTGGGCCCTGTTCCCATATGACTGGTGTCCTTATAAGAAGAGGATATTAAGACACAGACATACAGAGGAAACATCATGTGAGGACAAAGGGAGAAGACAGACAACAAAAGCCAAGGAGAGAGGCCTTGGGAGAAACCAACACTGTTGACACCTTGATCTCAGACTTCCAGCTTCCAGAACAGTGAGAAAATAAATTTCTGTTGTTTAATCCACCCAGTCAATGGTACATTGTCATGGAACTCTAGCAAATTAATACATCTACCTTGAAACTTCCTTCATTTAAAACTTTACAGATTTATTGTTAGCTAGTGTTATACAGCAGAGGGTCCCAGAGGATCCTAACCTGGATGTAGCCTGGACTCAGAATCAAATCAACCTGGTTTATAATTCTGTGTCTGCTATTTCCTAGCTCGGTGACTTGGGGAGATGACCCACTATCTCTGGATCCTAGTTTCTTCATGTATTAGAGGTGGGCTCCTGCCTCACAAGGTCAAATAAGAATCCAATGAAACTGAATTAAAAGAGGTGAGGCTTAGAAGTGCCTTACTCCTGCAAGGCATATGATTGCTTGTCTTTCCTGATCTTCAAGATTATATATCCCCCAGGTAAACTGATCCTACCTTCACTTGTTGATTTCTTGATACTTTTACATACATTTTCATCTGAATCTTACTTGATTTTCAGTTAAAATAGAAAGGGTGAACATAGGAAAAATTTAAGGATTTAGACAAAATACAGAGCTAAATGGTAGAGACTACAACCCAGGCTTCCTGTTTTTCTGTGATAGAAGAAAGGAAGTTCCAAATATTGAACATGGGCATCCTCATGCAGGATAGAAATTTCTATCATTGGAGGAAGGGCAAAGGGGGGCGGTGACCATTTTTGCAAAATACTTCCAAACTATCTAGTAAGCACTATAAAAGTGTTTGTATTGACCTAGTAGTTCCACCTTGGGGAACAGCCTCCAAGAAAATTCAAAAGAAAGAAAGACAGTTTGTACAAAAAGATTCACAATGGTTTCATATAGAAAACTGAAAGTTTGGAAATAGTTCAAATATCCCCCCTCAGCATTTACCACCACTCCCCACTCCTACTCCCCACCCCCACCAAAATTAGAGAAATCATAAAGGAAATGACAATATCAATATGCTGGACTATCCTGAAGCTGCAAATAATGTCAAATAGATAAATGATTTTAATACATAGAAATGTGTTTGAAAAATACCAAGTGATAAAAGCAGGACACGTGATTGCCTCCACAGAGGTTGTGTCTATGTGAACATTAATCAACCAGAACTGACAGACCCATGACAAAACTGGAGCAATAAAAAGAAAATGTCTCATTTATTTATTAAGTTCTTTAATCTGTAAACTTGCTTAAAAATTTTTTTGAGAGAGAGAGAGAGCACACACAGGGTGGGGGCGGGGGAGGCAGAGGAAGAGAGAGAGAGAATTTTAAGCAGGCTCCACACCCAGTGCAGAGACTGATATAGGGCTCAATTTAATGACCCTGAGATCTTGACCTGAGCAAAATCAAGAGTCGAATGCTTAACCGACTGAGCCACCCAGGCACCCCTAAACTTGCTTAAATTTTTAAATGTAAAAGCAAGGAGTTCTCCCAATACACACAGGGCAACAGCCACTATTTTAACTACTCCTTTGCCATAAGTGTAAGAGTCCCTCACCATCTTTTGAGTAGTAGATTTACCAACTTTCATAAAGGCAGAACACAGGCAAGGGTACGGGAGGGATACTTCCCCATTCCTCAAGCTCTGTTTTTCCCTCCTGATGCTTTTGGAATCTTGCCCTCCCTCTGTAGGTCCTCTGGCTAATGGTTCCAGTGGACACTGTCTCAGGAGTCCTGAGCAAACATAACTCTGTTCTCCAAAGTCCAAAATTCTAGACTGAGTCTCTCCCTTACTTCTGTTCCACAGAACCCTCACCTCGTCCCCGCCCCAAAAAAATATTTTGAAAAGAATAATCATAAATACAACACCTAACCATAAGAGGAAGAGTCTTCCCAGATATTTTGTTTCCTTGTGTAGAGGTAAGGGGATCTTGAGAACCTGAATTCTGACTCTGAATTTTTACTTGGCTTGACTCAGGGCCAAGAATTCCAAATTGGCTCTGGACCAAGATATTTAAGCCTTAATTTCTTCATAGGCAAAATGAGGATACTGCCATGAATCATCAACGTGTTGTGGTGATGTGAGTATAAATGTGGAGAAGGCAGAGCACCATGAAGAAGAACAACCAATAAATGTTGCCCCTACTCCCACAAACACCATTTTCCTCTTGTGCTCCCCAGTTCCTAATCCAGTTTTCAGTAGCTCCTCAATGGTGTTGTATTCCAAAGAGATTTTAGATTCACTAAAGGGAGAAGGAATCTGGGAATGGGCTACCTCCCAGAAACATCTCTAATTTTTTAGAAGCCCCATATGAAGGAAAGCATATCCTCAAACAAGGAACAAAGAACAAGTCTTTTCCAGAATAAGGAAGGAAATAAATGATCATTCCTTCCCTCTTACCCATGCCTTGCTTAGAGGAGCTGCCTGTCAAGTACCTGGAGACTGTTCTCTTTCTACCAACCCTCCCACCCAGGAGACCGCAAATCAGGAGACCCAGGGCATGAGTTCAAGTGCTAGTTCTGGTGTGGGTGGAGTCTTTGGGCAGATTGCCAGAGAGGCTAAGCCTTGATTACCACAATGGCATAACTCAAACATATTTCTGCCCCTCAAATTCATCCAGACTGATCCTCCCAAATACGCTCTTCACTCAGTCTGGCAAGAACCTCTCCCAACTCTTCCCCCTGATTTGTGAAAGAAATCATGTCCTTCATCCAACTCCATGGCCCTTGTTCAACCTTCTCCAAGAGCCCACTCCAGGCTGTGGGGCCCATATTGCTCTCTCCAGCCACAATCAAGCCTTTGCTCTTGCTTTTGTTCCCCTCTCCTTCTCTCCATGTTCACCAAGTGTACCTATTCCAAGCCAGATTAATTTCTCTCTGAAGGCTTCCTGGACTACTGCAAAACCTCTTTCCAAGCTCCATGTGACTCAAAACCCCCTGGACCCCCATATCATTGAATGATTATTCCCTTTGCTCAGGGATCACCCTGCACTGCTTCACCATCCCCATGACTCAGAATATGCACAAAACTGCTTCCACTTGATGGAAAGTTCCTTTCAAAATAAATTAGTAAACAAGGACCCTGGGGCTTTTTCCGAAAAGATGAGTTAGAGGATTTGTTTGAAGTCTCTTTTTCATTTTAAAATGTATAGGGATGTTAGCTTGAGGCTTCCTTCTGGAAGCAAGAAAAGTACAAATCTCTTCTTAGAAGGCCAGCATTCCATTTTTATAGATTAAATCTGATCCTCAGGCTAGATACTTAGTAAAGATATATGTATTATTTTCTCTTAAGCTAATACCAGAGGAAACCAGGTGCTGGCCTTCAGTGAAGCTGGAGGGTGGCTAAGCCTCAAGTAGACTAACAAAGAGAGGTAAAAGTTCAGAGGTAAAAGTGTACTAGACACCCCCATGATGGCTAAAATGAGTTTTGAAAAACTATTTCATAAATATCATCATAAATCAATTATATTTTCCATGTAGAAAACATACTATAAGTGGAAGTTGATTCAGTACATTAATACACAAGGAAAGCAAAGACATAGGTCTCTAAATATTTATAAGAAAAAAATATGCAAGAATTGGCATAAATATAAATATATTATATATACTGATTAAAGGAGCAGTTCCATAGAACACTCACAAATACACATGAATGCATGATTCTATGTATCATAATTTTTCATCCACAACTATTAATCATAATATTAATCATAATTAATAATTATTATACATTATATAATATACAAATTATTATATATCAATATATAATATATTATATGACTAATATAATATATAAATTATAATATATAATTAATAATATTAATCATGATGTATTAATCATAATAACTATAAACACAAGAATGGACTAAGTTTCTTTGCCTTTTTTGGTGTCTGAACAAACTTTGAGAAGATTATTTGGACAGTCCAGGTTTCCTAAAAAGTTAACTGGAGAAGTCTGAATAGGTGTAGCAAACAGAAGTATTCAAAATGATCTGATTTATCTTAGAGCAACCTCAGAGCTTTGTAGGTGGTAGGCTGAGGAGGTGAGGTGGCAGACGAAGTGCGAGAGCCAGAGTGCCCCATAATTATTTTGGAAGGAGAAAAGAAAGTAAGGAATCAGCCAAACTTTAGCAAAATTTTTGGTAGTAGGTGGGGAAGAGGACTCATATGGATAGTGGCAACGAACCCTGCTGTAAGAGTGTGCCACATTCTCCTTGTGGTAGTGAACTTCATGCATTAATCTGGTAGGCTCTGGTCCCCAGATGTTTCAGTGTAGTTCTTTCTTTTTTTTTTTTTAATTCAAATTCCGTTAATTAACAAAAAGTGTATGATTAGTTTCAAAGGTAGAGTTCAGTGATTCATCAGTTGTATATAACACACAGTGCTCAACACGTCACATGTCCTCCTTAATGCCCATCACCTTGTTACCCCACCTCTTCACTCCCCTCCCCTCCAGCAACCCTTAGGTTCCTATGATTAAGAGACTCTTTTGGTTTGTCTCCATCTCTGACTTTGTCATCTTTTATTTTTCCCTCTCTTTCCCTATGGTCCTCTGTTTTGTTTCTTAAATTCCATATATGAGTGAAATCATATGATAATTGTCTTTCTCTGACTGAATTATTTTGCTTAGCATAATACTCTCTAGTTCCACCCATGTTGTTGTAAATGACAAGATTATACCTTTCTGATGGTTGATTGATATTCCATTGTATATATAGACCACAACTTCTTTATCCATTCATCTGTTGATGGACATCTGGGCTCTTTCCACAGTTTGGCTGCTGGGGACATTGTTGCTACAAACGTTGTGGTACAGGTGCCCCTTCGGATCACTACATTTGTATCTTGGGGGTAAATACTTGGTAGTGCAATTGCTGGGTCATAGGGTAGCTCTATGTTTAACTTTCTGAGGAACCTCCATACTGTTTTACAGAGTGGCTGTACCAGCTTGCATTCCCACCAACAGTGTAGGAGGGTTCCCCTTTCTCTGCATCCTCAATGCAGAGAAATGTTGTTTATTGATTCCTGACTTGTCGGTTTTAACCATCTGACTGGTGTGAAGTGGTATCTCATTGTGGATTTGATTTGTACTTCCCTGATGCCAAGTGATGTGGAGCACTTTTTCATGTATCTGTTGGCCATCTGAATGTCTTCTTTGGAAAAAAGTCTGTTCATGTCTTCTGCCCATTTCTTGACTGGATTGTTTGTTCTTTGGGTGTTGAGTTTAATAAGTTCTTTAGAGATTTTGGATAATAGTCCTTTATCTGATAAAACATTTGCAAATATCTTCTCTCATTCTGTAGGTTGTCTTTTGGTTTTGTTGACTGTTTCCTTTGCTGTGAAAATGTTTTTTATCTTGATGAAGTCCCAATAGTTCATCTTTGCCTTTGTTTCCCTTGCCTTTGGAGACATGTCTAGCAAGAAGTTACAGCAACTGAGATCAAAAAGGTTGTTCTCTAGGATTTCAATGGATTCCTGTTTCACATTTAGGTCTTTCATCCATTTTGAGTTTATTTTTGCATATGGTGTAAGAAAATGGTCCCATTCCATTCTTCTGCATGTGGCTATCCAGTTTTCCCAACATCATTTGTTGAATATTCTTTACTGGATATTTTTCACTGGATATTCTTTACTGCTTTGTCAAAGATTAGTTGATCATAGAGTAGAGGATCCATTCTGGGGACTCTATTCTGTTCCATTGATCTATGTGTCTGTTTTTGTGCCAGTACCATACTGTCTTGATGATTACAGCTTTGTAATAGAGCTTGCAGTCTGGAATTGTGATGTCACCAGCTTTGGTTTTCTTTTTCAACATTCTCCTGGAGATTCAGGGTCTTTTCTGGTCCCATACAAATTTTAGGATTATTTGTTCCAGCTCTGTGAAAAATGTTGATGGTATTTTGATAGGGATTGCACTGAATGTGTAGATTGCTCTAGGTAGCATAGACATTTTAGCAACATTTGTTCTTCCAACCCATGAGCATAGAACATTTTTCCATTTCTTTATGTCTTCCTCCATTTCTTTCATGAGTGTTCTATAATTTTCAGAGTACAGACCTTGGCCACTTTGGTTAGCTTTATTGTTAGGTATCTTACGGTTTTTGGTGCAATTGTAAATTGGATTGATTCCTTAATTTCTCTTTCTTCTGTCTCATTGTTAGTGTAGAGAAATGCAACTGATTTCTGCACATTGACTTTATATCCTATGAATTTGCTGAATTTCTATATGAGTTTTAGCAATTTGGGGGTAGAGTCTTTTGGGTTTCCCCACATAGAGTTTCATGTCATCTGCAAAGAGTGAGAGTTTGACTTCTTTGCTGATTGGTATGCCTTTTATTTCCTTTTGTTTGCCGGTTGCTGAGACTAGGACTTCTAGTACTATGTTGAACAGCAGTGGTGATAGTGAACATCACTGCCATGTTCCTGACCTTAGGGGCAAAGCTCTCAGTTTTTCCCCATTGAGAATGAAATTCGTTGTGGGCTTTTTGTATATGATTTTTATGATATTGAGGTATGTTCCCTCCATCCCTACACTGTGGAGAGTTTTAATTAAGAAAGGATGCTGTGCTTTGTCAAATGATTTTTCTGTACCTATTGAGAGGATCATACGGTTCTTGCCCTTTCTTTTATTAATGTAGTGTACCACATTGATTGATTTGTGGATGTTGAAACACATGTGCAGCTCAAGAATAAATCCTACTTGGTCGTGGTGAATAATTCTTTTAATGCACTCTTGGATCCTATTGGCTAATACCTTGATGAGAATTTTTGCATCCATGTTCATCAGGAATATTGGTCTGTAATTCCTTTTTGGTGGGATCTTTGTCTGGTTTTGGGATCAAGGTAATGCTGGTCTCATAGCAAGAGTTTGGAAGTTTTCCTTCCATTTCCAGTTTTTGAAACAGCTAGAAGAATAGGTATTAATTCTTCTTTAAATGTTTGTTATAATTTCCCTGGGAAGCCATCTGGCCCTGGACTCTTGTTTGTAGGACATTTTTGATTAGTGCTTCAATTTGCTTGCTGGTTATCAGTCTGTTCAGGTTTTCTATGTCTTCCTGTTCCTGTTTTTATAGTTTATATGTTTCTTGGAATGTATCCATTTCTTCTAGATTGCTTAATTTGTTGGCGTATAATTGCTCATAATATGATCACATTTGTATTTCTTTGGTGTTGGTTGTAATTTCTCTTCTTCCATTCATGATTTTATTTATTTGGGTCCTTTCTCCTCCCTTTTTGATAAGTCTGCCTAGAGGTTTATTGATATTATTCGTTCGTTAAAAGAATAAGCTCCTAGTTTCATTGATCATTCTACTGTTCTTTTGTTTTCTATTTCATTGATTTCTGTTCTAACCATTATTAATTCTCTTCTTCTGCTGAGTTTAAGCCTTATTTGTTGTTCTTTCTCCAGCTCCTTTAGGAATAAGGTTAGGTTGTGTATTTGAGACTTTTCTTGTTTCTTGAAAAAGGCTTGAATTGCCATATTAATTCCCTCTTAGGACCACCTTTGCTGCATCCCAAAGGTTTTGAACTGTTGTTTTTTCATTTTCATTTGTTTCCATGAATTTTTTAATTATTTCTTAATTTCCTGGTTGACTCATTCATTCTTTAGTAGGATGCTCTTTAACCTCCATATATTAGTGTTCCTTCCAAATTTCCTCTTATGATTGAGTTCAAGCTTCAAAGGATTGTAGTCTGAAAATACTCAGGGAATGATCCCAATCTTTTGGTACCAATTGAGATCTGATTTGTGACCAGGATGTGATCTATTCTGGAGAATTTTCCAAGTGCACTTGAGAAGAACGTGTATTCTGTTGCTTTAGGATGGAATGCCCCGAATATACCTATGAAGTCCATCTGGTCTGGCGTGTCATTCAAAGCCCTTGTTTCCTTGTTGATCTTCTGCTTAGATGATTTGTCCATTGCTGTGAGTGGGGTGTTAAAGTCCCCTACTATTTTTATATTATTCTCAATGTGTTTCTTTAATTTTATTATTGATTGGTTTATAAAATTGGCTGATCCCATGTTAGAGACATAAATACTTACAATTGTTAGATCTTCTTGTTGGGTAGACCCTTTAATTATGATATAGTGTCCTTCTTCATCTCTTATTACAGTCTTTAGTTTAAAATCTAATATGGTTGGTATGAGGATTGTTACACCAGCTTTCTTTTGATGTCTGTTAGCATGATAAATGTTTCTCACCCTCTCACTTAATCTGGAGGTGTCTTTGGGTCTAAAATGAATCTCTTGCAGACAACATATTGATGGGTCTTGCTTTTTTATCTAATCTGGTACCCAGTGTCTTTTTATTAGAGCATTTAGCCCATTTACATTCAGAGTAACTATTGAAAGATATGACTTTAGTGCCATTGTATTACCTTTAGAGTCATACTGTTTCTGTGTACTGTCTCTGTTCCTCTCTGGTCTATGTTACCTTTTTTTTTTTTTTTTAAATTTCCAGCAAAACAGTATTCATTGTTTTTTGCACCACACCCAGTGCTCCATGCAATACGTGCCCTCCCTAATACCCACCACCTGGTTCCCCCAACCTCCCACCCCCTGCCCCTTCAAAACCCTCAGGTTGTTTCTCAGAGTCCATAGTCTCTCATGGTTCACTTCCCCTTCCAATTTCCCTCAGCTCCCTTCTCCTCTCCATCTCCCCATGTCCTCCATATTATTTGTTATGCTCCACAAATAAATGAAACCATATGATAATTGACTCTCTCTGCTTGACTTATTTCACTCAGCATAATCTCTTCCAGTCCCGTCCATGTTGCTACAAAAGTTGGGTATTCATCCTTTCTGATGGAAGCATAATTCTCCATAGTGTATATGGACCACATCTTCCTTATCCATTCATCCGTTGAAGGGCATCTTGGTTCCTGATTAAAACGCTTCAAAGTATAGGGATAGAGGGAAAATTCCTGAACTTCATAAAATCTATCTATGAAAGACACACAGCAAATATCATCCTCAATGGGAAAAAGCTTGTAGCCTTCCCGTTGAGATCAGGAACACAATAAGGATGTCCACTCTCACCACTCTTGTTCAACATTGTATTAGAAGTCCTAGTAACAGCAATCAGACAACAAAGAGAAATAAAAGGTATCCAAATTGGCAATGAAGAAGTCAAACTCTCTCTCTTCACAGATGACATGATTCTTTATATGGAAAACCCAAAAGACTTCACCCCCAAACTACTAGAACTCATACAGCAATTCAGTAATGTGACAGGATACAAAGTCAATGTACAGAAATCAGTGGCTTTCTTATACACTAACAATGAAAATACAGAAAGGGAAATTAGAGAATCGATTCCATTTACTATAGCACCCAGAACCATAAGATACCTGGGAATAAACCTAACCAAAGAGGTAAAGGATCTGTACTCAAGGAACTACAGAACACTCATGAAAGAAATTGAAGAAGACACAAAAAGATGGAAGACCATTCCATGCTCTTGGATCAGAAGAATAAACATTGTCTATACTGCCTAGAGCAATCTATACTTTTAATGCCATTCCAATCAAAATTCCACCGGTATTTTTCAAAGAGCTGGAGCAAATAATCCTAAAATTTGTATGGAATCAGAAGAGACCCTGAATTGCTAATGTTGAAAAACAAAAATAAAACTGGCGGCATCACGTTACCTGATTTCAAGCTTTACTACAAAGCTGTGATCACCAAGACAGCATGGTACTGGCATAAAAACAGACACATACCAGTGGAACAGAGTAGAGAGCCCAGATATGGACCCTCAACTCTATGGTCAAATAATCTTCGACAAAACAGGAAAAAATATCCAGTGGAAAAAAGACAGTCTCTTCAATAAATGGTGCTGGGAAAACTGGACAGCTATATGTAGAAGAATGAAACTCGACCATTCTCTTACACCATACACAAAGATAAACACGAAATGGATAAAAGACCTCAACGTGAGACAGGAATCCATCAGAATCCTGGAGGAGAACATAGGCAGTAACCTCTTCGATATCAGCCACAGTGACTTCTTTCAAGATATGTCTCCAAAGGCAAAGGAAACAAAAGCAAAAATGAACTTTTGGGACTTCATCAAGATGAAAAGCTTCTGCACAGCAAAGGAAACAGTCAACAAAACAAAGAGGCAACCCACGGAATGGGAGAAGATATTTGCAAATGACAGTACAGACAAAAGGTTGATATCCAGGATCTATAAAGAACTCCTCAAACTCAACACACACAAAACAGATAATCATATCAAAAAATGGGCAGAAGATATGAACAGACTCTTCTCCAGTGAAGACATACAAATGGCTACCAGACACATAAAAAAATGTTCATCATCACTAGCCATCAGGGAGATTCAAATTAAAACCACATTGAGATACCACCTCACACCAGTTAGAATGGCCAAAATTAGCAAGACAGGAAACAACGTGTGTTGGAGAGGATGTGGAGAAAGGGGAACCCTCTTCCACTGTTGGTGGGAATGCAAGTTGGTGCAGCCACTTTGGAGAACAGTGTGGAGATTCCTCAAGAAATTAAAAATAGAGCTTCCCTATGACCCTGCAATTGCACTACTGGGTATTTACCCCAAAGATACAGATGTAGTGAAAAGAAGGGCCATCTGTACCCCAATGTTTATAGCAGCAATGGCCACAGTTGCCAAACTGTGGAAAGAACCAAGATGCCCTTCAACGGACAAATGGATAAGGAAGATGTGGTCCATATGGTCTATGTTACTTTTGAGCTCTCCCTTCACTTAAAGGATCCCCTTTAATATTTTTTGCAGGGCTGGCATTGATCACAAATTCTTTCAGTTTCTGTTTGTCCTGGAAGCTTTTTATTTCTCCTTCTATTCTGAATGACAGCCTTGCTGGATAAAGTATCCTTGGCTGCATATTTTTCTCATTTAGCACCTTGAATATATTGTCTGTCCTTTCTGGCCTATCAGGTATCTATGGATAGGTCTGCCACTAGTCTTATGCTTCTACCCTTATAGGTTAAGGATCTCTTGTCCCAAGCTACTTTCAGAATTTTCTCTTTGTCTCTGAAATTTGCAAGTTTCATTATTATATGTCAAGGTGTTGACCTATTTTTACTGATTTTGAGGGGGGGTTCTCTGTGACTCCTAGACATGAATGCCTATTTCCTTCCCCAGATTAGGGAAGTTCTTAGCTATAATTTGCTCAAATATACTTTTTGCCCCCCCTTCTCTCTCTCTCTCGCTCTTGCTCTCTCTCTCCTTCCTCTTCCTCTGGGACTCCAATTATTCTAATATTATTTCACTTTATGGTTTCATTTATCTCTCGAATTCCCCCCTCATGATCTAGTTGTTGTTTACCTCTTTCTCAGTTTTTTTTTTTATTTTCCATGATTTTGTCATGTATATCACTAATTTTCTCTTCTGTCCCATTTATCCTAGCAGTTAGAGCCTCCGTTTTTTGTTACATCTCATTAATAGCCTTTTTTGTTTTGACCTGATTAGATTTTAGTTCTTTTATTTCTCCATAAAGGGATTCTCTAGTGTCTTCTATGCTTTTTTGAAGCCTAGCTAGTATCTTTATAATTGTTATTCTGAATTCTAGTTCTGACATCTTATATCCATACTGATTAGGTCTCTAGCAGTGAATACTGCCTCTAGTTTTCTTTTTTGGAGTGAGTTCTTCCATCTCATCATTCTGTCCAGAGAAGAAGAAACGAACCAGAGGGCAAAATACAAAAATAGCAACAACAACCTCAGAAGAATATACACTAAACAAATTATAAGATCAGAAACCAGAAAGAGAGGGGGAGAAAGAGAGAGAATATAATCAAACAGGTGAATAAAACAGAGCTATACACTAGATCCTGGGTGTATTTTGGTCTGTTAGAAGAAACTAGATCCAAGAATTGTAAAGAAAGAAAAACTTTGACAAAAATAAAATTGAATAAAATGAGAGGAAGCCAAAAATGTAAAATATATAGAAATAAAACATAAATATAAATATAAAAAATGAAAATTTAAAAAGACTTAAGGAATTGATAAAATAAGAAATTTGTTGAAAAAGAAAAAAATTTAAGCTGAAAGACTAAAGAATCATGAGGAAGAAAACACAAATTCTATATACTATTTTCTCCTAGTGCTGAAGTTTGTATTTCTGTGTGTTTGGTAAACTTGGTATTAGCTGGAACTCCCTGCTGGTCGGGGAAAGGGCCTGTTGCTGCACTGATTCTCAGCTGTCTTTCCCTGGGGGAGATAGCATGAACCTTCCCAGGGGGCCAGACTCAGTGTAAGCAAATCCAGAGCCAATATGGGGGTTGAAAATGGCTGCGCCCCATTTCTAACCCTGGAGTTGAAGGCTCACACCCCCCACTCCTCAGTGTGCCCTCAGTCAATCACTCTTGTCTCCATGGTTTCCATCCCCACTCTGCCTATGACCAAGTATTTTAATTCCGGCTTGCAAGTCATTTCAAGTCCCCAAACTTTACAAACTCTTATGGCACACACCCGTGCCACTCCTCCTGGGGGAGGGAAGGAGGTCTCACCAGGGTTCTGCCACTTGCTGGGCCTCTGCTTGGGAAGCAGTCACCCAATCATGAAGGGGTTCGCAGTTTATGGAAATCCTGAGCTGAAAGCCCACTCCTGGTCTTGCTGTTTGCAGCTGGCTTCTCCGCTCTGATGTTTGGGAACTCTGCTGCACTCAGGCACCTCCATTCTTTTTGTGACCCAGGGGATCCTGAGACCACACCACCCCACCTGGGGTTCCACTTCACTTCTCCACCTGAGCACCTTTCAGGCAGGGACATCCCCCACTGGAGCAGACTTTTAAAAATTCCAATTTTGCATGCTCTGTTGCTGTATCACTCTCTAGTAACCAGCTTAAGGCGGTTCCCTACCCATACAGTTTATCTTCTGGTATATCACCTCGGATCCACTTCTTCACGCCTCCTACCTTGCAAGAAGTGGTCGCTTTTCTATTCATAGAGTTGTAGCAATTCTTTTCTTAGGTCTCCAGTTGAGTTCATAGGTGTTCAGAATTATTTGATAGCTATTTAGCTGAATTCCAAAAACCAGACAAAACTAGGATCCCCTACTCCTCTGCCATCTTCCCACCTATGTCTAGTTGAGATTGATTGCATTTAAGTCAGTAGTCTTTGAGTAAAACCAGATTATCCTCCACAATGTGGGTGGGCCTCATCCAATCAGTCAAAGGTCAAAGGTGTTAAGAGCAAAGACAAGTTTTCCAGAGCAATTTTTTCCAATATTGCAGCATGGAAATTCTGCCTGAGTTTCTAGCCTGCTGCCCTGTGTAATTCAGATTCAAGACTGCAACATCAGCTCTTACTGAATCTCCAACCTGCCAGCCTACCCCACAGGTTTTAGACTTGCCAGCCACCGCACTCACAACAGCCAATTCCTTAGAGTAAATCTAGACAGATGGTTGGATAGATAGATAGGTAGATAGATGATGATGGTAGATGATAGATAGATAGATAGATAGATAGATTAGATAGATAGATAGATAGATAGATAGATAGACTTGGTAAATAGATGAGAGACAGGGATGTTCTGTTTCTATTTCTCTGGAGAACTTTAACACATTCTTTTAGTACCAATGAGCCCGAGATGGGAACAAGTTGTGCAAAGAGGGGTCTGGACAAAGCAGAAAAGCTGTAACAAATGAGGAAGAATATGGCCAAGAACTCCAGTTCACTCTATCTATAGACCACTTTTCCAAAAACAAAAAGAGTCTTCAGAAGGTATTTGGTGGCCCCTCACCACCCCCATGTGCACAGACTCTCTCTCTCTCTCTTTCTCTCTCTCAAGAAAAAAAAAAAAGGCTATGTTATAGCAGAAAGTGTGAAAATCTGTACATATTTTGAATGCATTGTGAGCCCTCAAAGAAATCCCCAGCTTGGAACTGGCCCCTGGTGACTACTTGTTCACCCTCGTCCACACCTTTGGGGAGGTCACAAATCCTGCAGACCAAATTCAAACCAAACCCTCAGAACAAATGCATAGGATTCAAGCTATCCACTCGAAAATGCTCTATTTCAAAGAACTAAATCATTGGCCATTTTCCCCACAGGTACCTGCTTGATACAGCTCGAATGTAGCGAGCTGTATCAAGGTGAAAGTCATGTAGCATTCCTTGTGATTGGAGGACCACATGCTGCGGGAAGTCTAAATTGCTCATCTGGTATTTCCTTTTTCTTCCTTCCTGAAGGATGTTACACTGGGATTCATGAGCCTTGCTGGACTAACCAGAACGAGTACACACAAATGTCTGAGTATAAAAGAGAAATAAGTCAAAGTGATGTACTTATATCAGTAGCAGCAGAAAATGTCAGTGATGAAATTTAAAAGTCAGTTTTAATTCTGGGAATACATAAGTCAAAGCCCATTTGATGTCAGATGGGGCTAATAAGTTAAAAATTCAATCAGAAATGATAAGGACCTGTCTATGTTCAAAGAAGTCCCTCCTAAGCCCTTCTGTGACAGTAGCCAAGTGAGCCTGGTAAAAATGCAAATCAGACCCACTCACACCTCTGTTCAAAACCCTTCTGTGTGCTCTTAAAATCCAAACTTCCCTCCATGGCTCCAAGGCCTTCTGCCCCTTTTTCCCCAGTTCACAGTCCACCACGTACACTGGCCTCTCTGGTGGCCACACCAAGCTCCTTTCTGCCTCTGAGTCCCCACTCAGGACTCAGAGGAACGGAGGAACTCAGGAACAGGAGGCTATTCCCTCTGACCGGAACGTGCTTCCAGCAACTGGTAGGCTCCGCCTCTCAGCCTTGACGTAGCCTCCTGAGAGAAGCCTGCCTGATGTTGCCATCTAAGCACACCATTCCTTGTGTTCGTCTCTATCTCCACAACCTGTTTATCACCTTAAAAGCACTAACAATAACCTGTTTCACGCGTGTACTTGTGACCTGTTTCTGTACTAAAATGTCTACTCACTGAGCACAGACACCTTGCCTCCTGCCTTGTCTGCTGGTAAAGTTCTGTTGAAAGACACTTACCACCTGTACCCTGGAGACAAATAATACATTATATGTTAATAATTTTTAAAAAGGTAGAAAAAAAAAAGGAAAGACACTTGTCTGTGGGTTTCCCACAGTCCTGTGTGTCTTGTGAGAAAGACGATGATGGCTCTTGGTACTCGAATATTTTTTCAAGGATGTTTGCCTAGTGAACAGCCTTGGAAGATCTGGGAGTGCCTCCCTCCAGATCTAGTCAGTTTTGCTTCCTGTCCAGTGTAATAAAGATAATGTCTGCTTCTGGAGCAAAGGGCCAGCCGACTTACGGCACATTAGTTATGCAGCTCAAAGCAACCAAATCTAAACATAAACTAAACAAAATCGTGTTTAGACTACACACATATGTTCACGACTGTGTCTTGGGGCACTGGTGTGCAGAGAAGCTGGTGTGTGGCGAGCTGGGTGGGAGCTGGTTGTGGCGAGAAGCCACCAGAAGTTTCCAGGCCCTTGAGGATTGTTGATAATGTTCTTCTAGTTGTTAAGCTGGATGGTGGGCTCACAAATGTTCATCTTATAATCATGTGTCATAACCTATATATATTGACAAATATTTTGTATTTTCAAACACTTCATCATTAACATTTTATTATATAGCATTAGGAGTGGTCATCTCAAGGTAGTATGATTATGGGTGATTTCCTTCTACTATATGATTTTCTGAATTTTCTAATTTTTTTCAATAATATGTATTATTTCTAGAGGCAGAAAGCATAAGCCTTGCAAAATATATTATTTAGAAGGTATACTGACATATTACAAGTGGAACTTTGACAATCTCTTCTATTTAAGGAGAACAATAATCAAGGCCTTTCTTCTAGTTATGGAATAGAAATCCAGAGAGACTTGAAGATCCCTCTGTAACTTTGGCTTTCAGATTTCTCCTCCTACTATATACACTGTGTGCTTGTGACTACTGTCCTCATTTCCCAAATTCACCATGAAATTTATTTCAAATATAGGTATATGCGTGTATACATAAGAGCATTGTATATGTATTATATAACAGAAGAATATATAAGGTTTGCATTAAATATAAATAATACTACATGTGGATTACATAATGTGTATATAGCTAGGGGTTGAATTGTATCCCCCAAAAAAGATACGTGTAAGTCCTAACCCCCCAGTACCTCACAACGTTATCTTATTTGGAAAGAGTGTCATTGTACTTGTCAATTAAGATGAAGTACTTACTGGATACAGGAGTAGCATGGGCCTCTTATCCAGGGGACAGGTGTCCTCTCGAAATGGAGGAATGTTGAACACAAGCACTCACAGAAGGAAGACGATGTGAAGGGACACACAAGGAGCAGAGAGCCATGTGATGATAGACACAGAGAGTGGCTGATGTATCTATAAGCCAAGGAAAGCAAGGGCTTGCAGGAAATGACAAGAAACCAGAAGAGCAAGGAGGGATTCTCCTTTACAGTTTTCAGAGAGAGCGTGGCCTCACTGACACCTTGATTTCAGACCACCAGCCTCCCCAGCTGTGAGAAAATACATTTTTGTTGTTTCAAGTCACCCAATTTGTGGTACTTTGGAGGCAACCCTAAGAAACAAATATACAGGCATAATATATCTTATATACATACATAGTATAGATCATATATGCAATGGCATATATTATCTATATTATGTATGACACATGTATAAATACATATAATATATAGTACATTATATATATTACACACATATACACCTATAAAACAAGCAACTGGGAAAAGTTCAAGCATTATAGAAATGTACAAAATAAGTAAAAGTCTCCCTCCCTTCTCAGTTGGTAGCCCAGCAGCTAACTATCGTTAGTAGTACCCTTCTGATGCATTTTCAAAAATCTTTTATGCATATATTAGTGAATGTATAAATGTGTGTGGTAGACAGAATAATGCCCCCCAAATAGGTCCACATCCTAACCTCCAGAACCTGGGACTATGTTGTGTCACATGGAAAAACAGACTTTCACAGGTGTCATGAGATTAAGGGTGTTGACACTGTTTTGGATCATCCCTGTGTACCTAATGGAATCACATGATTCCACGTAAGAGTGAAACAAGAGCATCAGGGTCAGAGGGGGACTTGAAGATGTTACACTTTCAAGATAAAGGAGCCAAAGAATTCTGTTAGTCTCTAGACTCTGGAAAAGGAAGGAAACAGATTCTCCCCTAGAGCCTCCAGAAACAAGGCAGCCTTTCTTGGTTTTAGCCCAGAGAGGCCCATTTCAGATTGCTGACATGGAGAACAGTAAGAGAATAAAGCTGTGTTACTTTAAGCCAATACATTTATGGCACTATGTGACAGCAGCAATAGGAAATTCATACGATATGTGTGAGAATGACATGGAGGAAAAAACTTATTTGAGATGGGGAGAAGTTTTTTCATATCTACAGTCCCTCACCAATTTACGTGGGATGATGGTGCCGGGATGCAGCCTGGAGAAACAGAGGTGTTTTGCTTGAGAAAAGGAGAACCTGAGAGAAGCCCCAGGAAGACCCAGTGTGGGAGGAGCTGGGGTGATAGAACTCAGAAGGAAAGGGACAAGGTGAAGATGGATAGCTTGGTAGTTTAAGAAGAACCATGGGGCACCTGGGTGGCTCAGTGGGTTGGGCCTCTGCCTTCGCCTCAGTTCGTGGTCTCAGGGTCCTGGGATCAAGCCCCACATCGGGCTCTCTGCTCGGCAGGGAGCCTGCTTCCCCCTCTCTCTCTGCTTCCCTCTCCACCTGCTTATGACCTCTCTCTGCCAAATAAATAAAATCCTTTAAAATAATAAAAAAAAAGAAGAAGAACCAACAGCTGGGGGTGGGAGGGTGGAAAGAATTAACTAAGTGAGATTTTTTTAAGTTAAAGTTCATCATGCTGCAAATGTTATAACCATCTCCTCCATCTCTCCAGGACAACTTGAGGAAAACTGACATTATTTACTCATGTTTTGTGGAATGAGAGCTGACTTAGGAAATGCAACAAAGCGTGATCCTGTTTCGAGGTGAGTTCAGGGTTTCAAATGGTGCCTATAAGGGCTCAGGCACAGTGTGGATTAAACAATCACTCTAGAACTAATGCAAATGTGTCCCTCAAGAGGTTGGCCAAATGGAAAGTGTCAGGTCCAGTAGAGTGGAGACCCTGTCAGCATGAGTCACAGCTGCCTTCGGAGAGAACCTGGAGTAACAAGTCTCAGCATGACAGAAGAGAAATGCCCTACACATGCTGAGATTTTTTTGGATGGACATGCACACATAATATTCATTATGCAAACTTAGCGAGTGAAAAAGTCTAAGAAACTCCTTTATGAAGTCCTAGACTGGAAGGAAGTTGGTGTTTAATCATGCCCCGGTGGATGTCCTCATTCTCCAGGAAACTGAGATCTTCCCTGGAAAGGAAAGGAGACCCATGTAGATACAACACTTTGGGTCCTGTCCCATCTGCAGAGGGCGTGGGCTGGTTGTCGAGCAAACTTCCCAGGTGGAGACTGCCTGCTTTAGAGCCTGGAGACTTTTCCTGGGAAGGCAGTGCCAGGGATGCTGAAAGAAGCCCCTGGGGATGCTGTTGGGAAGTTCGGCAGATTCAAAATCATGGCCACAGCGTTTGTCAGCATGTCCCACCAGAGGTGGTATGTATTTCTTCACCCCTTGAATCTGGGCTGGCCTGGCTATGTGTTTTGGTCAACTGAATGTGGTAGAAGGGACACTGGAGGGGTTCTAGATCTTTAGATGCCTGCAGCTTCCACTTTCTCTTTCTTTTTACACAACCACCATGGAAGAAGTCTGGGCTCTCCTGCCGGAGAAAGAGGACATATAGACCAAGAGACCCCTAAGGACAAGAGATTGTAGAGAGAGGGAGGTCATGTGAAAGAGAGCCAAGATCCCCCAGTTGACAGCCACACGGATGCTCCATCCATGTGAGGGAGGTATATGGGATTCCAAAGGACATCCCATGAAATGGATGAGCTGTTCTCACTGAGCTCTGCCCAAACTCCTGACCCACAGATTCATAAGCAACAAAATAGTTGTTTTTACCCACAGAGACCTGGGGTGCTCTGCTGCAGCGATAGATACCTGACCCAGTGTGAGAGAACAAGAAAATGAATACATCTCAGTTAACTGAAAGTTTTAAGGGCCCAGAGCATCTGGATGGCTCAGTGGTTAACCAACTGACTCTTGATTTGACCCCAGGTCATGATCTGAGGGTCCTAGAAATGAGCCCCATGACAGGCTCCAGCTCAGTTGAGATTCTGCTTTTAGATTTTCTCCCACTCCCTCTGTTCCCCACCAACTCCTCACGCTCTTGCCTTCTCTCACACCCTCTCTCTAATAAATAAATCTTTTTTTTAAAGAGGAAGTATTCAGGGCCCAATCTTAGAAAGCATACAGGAAATCAGACTATAATGGGCCATCTGACTCTGCATGTCAACTCATCCAAGAACAGCAAGTATCTGACACCAAATTCTTAAAGAATAATCTTATAGGTGAGACATACCTTTGTAAGGTATGTCATGCAGAAAGCTTCCTAGAACTCTCTTTGGAGTTTCTCTTTATCAAATTTTTTTCACAATAACAACTGCCAAAAATCAATCTCTCTCCTTCCCTCTTTCTGATCACACACATTCACACATGCACACACATGTACACATATGGACGGGTGCATGCATACACACCATTCTCTACCTGCCTACCACATCACTCTTCCTACAGTCCTCCTCCATCTCTGGCCACCATCTGTGTGTCCAGAGACGCTCACCGCTTCCCAAAGTCCCATAGGAAATATAACCTCTTCTTCATTGACTCTTCTTTTCCTGTAGTGAGGAGCCACTTGGAATTCAGATGGACCCATTGTCTTCTTCATTGCTTACTCAAGTATGACAGCCACCTTGCCAAGACCAGCACTATGTATTTTCACATATTTGCTTTCCTTTCTTCAGATTACAGTTGAAGGCCAAGGCACCCTTTCAGTTCCAGCTCAATGCCACTTCTCAAAAACCTCTTTCCTGGGGCACCTGGGTGGCTCAGTCAGTTGAGTGTCCAACTCTTGATCTCAGCTTGGGTCTTGATCTTGGGGTCATGAGTTCAAGCTCCTCATTGGGCTCCATGATGGACATGGAGCCTACTTTAAAACAAAAACAAACAGAAAACAAAAATACAATTCTGTTCATGTACTTAACTCCCACCCTACACATAAATGTATCAACTGGAATTAGCATGTTTCTTTGTTTACCCCCATATTATCCTTCCACCATGTTCTACATGGGTCTGGCTGTTTCACTAGTTTATAACCTGCTTAAATCAAGTGCTGTGTCTTATTAATTTTTGTAACCATCATAGGATCTAACTCAATACCATGCACACGGCAGGCATTCAAATTGAATATAATTTAAACTAGGTCAACAATTCAGGTCCAATTAAAAAAAAAGTCATGTTTTGAGATAAGCTAGGGAGATTTGCATACTAAGGCAGTCCAAACAGGAAGCAACATCAAATAATAGATTATTTAAAATATAAACATTTTCCATTTTAAAACCAAAAAGTAATGGATTTTATTTGGATAGTAATAATAGGAGTGACCTTTTTGTTCTACTTTTCAGTGTTTTTCTAATTTACTTAAAGAGGTATATGCTTATTCATAACAAAAATTAACTTTCAAATGAGTAAATCAGAAAAGAGATATTGTAGTATCATTTATGTTTAATCCACTGGATGCTCTTTCTCAAAATAATATTAAGGCAGATATATTGTTTCTTCAGCCTGAAAGAATTGTTCACCAGTTTTCTGGCTCAATCAGCTGAAAATTCTACAAGAGAGAAAAATATGTTTGGTCCAGCTCTCTGACAACAGAAGTGAAGTATCTAAAAGTCAGTCAACCCACATGCCCAGCTGGCCAGCTTCCCTGTCTCCAGCTGATACTTGGGGTTAAGTTCAGTCCCAGATTTATGGGTGAAAATCTCCCATCACATCCCATCCAGATGAATTATCAAAATGGCTATAGTTTTATTATTTGAAATCTTTTAAAGTCAAACTTCAAGAAATATAATTATTATTTGGGGAGGCTTCATCCTGATCTCTGTCCTTAGGAGGGTAAAACGTTTTTATTAAAATAAGACCTTAATTTCTTGACCTAGAATAAAAATTCTTTACTACCTGTTGCAGTCTGCCCTTTCAGCTTCATTTCCAGGTACTTTCTGGAACCAAATTTCTCCGTGTTGGCTGGTAGACCATCTGTATCAGGATCACCTGGGTGCTGGTCAAGGTAGACTCCTGAGCCCATCTACTGATGCAGAATTGAAAACAAGTCTCCCAGGTGATGTTCTTTTTTTTTTTTTTTTAAGATTTTATTTATTTATTTGACAGAGATCCCAAGTAGGCAGAGAGGCAGGCAGAGAGAGAGGGGGAAGCAGGCTCCCCGCTGAGCAGAGAGCCCGATGTGGGGCTCGATCCCAGGACCCTGAGATCATGACCTGAGCTGAAGGCAGAGGCTTTAACTCACTGAGCCACCCAGGGGCCCCCCCAGGTGATGTTCTGGTCCACAAAAGCTTCAGAGTCACTGCTGCAGAGCCAGGAGACTGCTCACTGTTCCTCCAAGACAGAACATAGTTTTGTCCTCTCCACCTATAACACTTTCTCTTCCTCCTTTGCTGATGCCTGCTTACGTTTCTAAACCTAGCTTAAATGTCACCTGCTTCACTATCCCTCTGATACAGACTCAATGTTTGCGTCCTCCCAAAATTCATATGTTAAAGCCCTAATCACCAGTGTAGCCGTATTTAGAGAGGGGGCCTCCAAGGAAGTAGTTAAGGTTAAATGAAGTCATAAAGATGAAGCCCTAATCTGAGAGAATTTGTGTCCTTATAGGAAGAGACACCAGAGCTCGCTCTCTCTCTCCTCTCTCTCTCTGCATGTGCACAAAGAATTGGTCATATGAGTAACATAGGGAGGAGGTAGCCAAGAGAAGAGACCTCAGAATGAACTTTACCTTGCCAGCAACTTGATCTTGAACTTCCCAACGTCCAAAACAGAGAGAAAACAAATTTCCATTGTTTAAGCCACCCAATCCATGGTATTTTATTGGACAGAATAAATTATTTCTTTGACTGATCCCCCTCACTTATCACTTATTTAAAGATTTTATTTATATATTATAATTATTATATAACTATATATACAACTATATATAGTTATATATAATATATATTAATATATAATGCACATATTATATATAAATATTTATTTATAAATAATTAAAACATATTTTATCATGTTATATATAATAAAATATAAATAAAATATATAAATAATAACTATATATAATATAACATATTATATATTATAAATAAATAAATTTATCTAAGATTTTATTTATTTGAGAGAACAAGCAGGGGAAGCGACAGGCAGAGGAAGAAGTAGGCTCCCCGCTGAGCAAGGACCCCCCCCCCCTACCGATGTGGGATTCAATCCCAGGACCCTGGGATAATGACCGGAGTTGAAGGCAGACGCTTAACTAACTGAACCACCCCAGCACCTCCTTACCACTTTGTATTGTAAGAAGCTGGATCCTTGTCTGGCCTCCTGTAGATGGGAGCTTCTTGAGGACAGGGAAGCCCTGGCAGCCAGCGGAGTCCTGTTGGATCTGAGTACAGGACAGGTGAGCTAACACTGGAAGGACAGGTCAAGTGCATTCAAGGAGCAGTCTAAAGGATAGTAACACAATGTGCTGGCAAGATCATGAACTTAAATATCCAAAAGACTGTGTTTAAATTCTGTACTCATCCTTACTGGCTACATGACCCAAGGAGGTCACGTAAACCTCCCTAAATCTCCCATTTCCTCACGTGAAAAATAATGGCACCTTTTCAGGTGAGGTTGCCAGATCAAATGCAAGATGCCTAGTTAAATTTGACTTTCAGATAAATAACATTTATTTTTTTAGTATCAGTATGCTCTGTGAAATATTGGGGACATACTTTTACTATGAAAAATTATTTATTATGTATCTGAAAGTCAAATTTAACTAGGTATCTTGTATTCCATTTACTAAATCAGGAACCTTATCCAGGGTGATTGTGAGGTTTCAGTAAAATGATTACAAGGGCCTGTCAGCCTCATGCCTGCAGTTGGCTCTTGGTGGTAGCACTTATTAAACAATAGAAACCATTAACATTACCTGAGTGAGAGCATGACAGAACCATCTATCTTAGGGGCTCTAAATTTAGCTCTGGCCGAAAACAATATTTGAGATTTCTTAACATGCCTAGAAGTAGAAGGTTGAGCTCATTTAAAATATATCACGTAAGTAGCTTTCAATTATTACTTTATCTTTTGCAGGTTCTGCCTCAGCAACTTTGTAACCCAGCGATTTTGAAATGTCTAAAATCTTTGCATATAATGAATGGGAATAATCATTCTCCCCCAAAATGCCTTGGTTCTGATGATACAGTGTGTCAGACATATGGTCTGACTCGAATGACAATTGACTAAATCATTGTTTCCGCTCAATTAACTTACAGCCCCGGGTAGCGTTCTGAGCTTCGGTCTCCTGACAAACCCCCTCCCCATCAACAGCCTTGAATCTTACCCCAAGGCTTCACTCCAAGAATAGAATACATCTTCCTTTCACAGATGACTCCTGGAGCAAACAAAAAAATTAATCGATTAACAGAGAAATCATGTAAAACTTCACAGCGATATACTCTCCTCTAGCATCACTAAATGAGATGTGACAGATTCTACTAGTCCAGTTGTCCCCACAGTTATTTTCTCCCCCCTTTCCAGGACACATGGCTGGACAGCTAGAAACACCATCTCCCAGTTTCTGTTACTGTCAGGTATGCCCATGGGACTCCTTCCGGCCCATGGGTTGTAGTTGAAAGTGATGTGTACAACTTCCATGTCACTTTTTGAGAATGGCACCTACTAGCCTGGGCTCCTGGATGAAGTCATGGTTCAGAGGCCACCTACCTACCTTGGACCTTAATACGAGAGAAGAAAAAAATTCTGTGTTTTTGAAGCCACTAAATGTCCTTGGACTGCTTTGTTACATCAGCCTAGCCTTTATTCTAACTACGACAAAGTTCACATAACTCATTTGCCTCAGATTAATAACCAGAATGCAACCAAATGCCTTGACCAAGGCCTTTACGACTTGGTATGATCAGCAGCTCCTCCTTGACTCTGCAAATGTGGATCCCATGTTTGTTCTACATCTGCCTCCCTCTGACTCCTCCCCAGGAAAGTCTTACCTGCTGCTGTGGACTAAATAAGTGTGCCCCCCCCAAATTCATATACTGAGGCCCTAAGCCCCAGTATTGTTGGGTTTGGCGGTAGGGCCTTTGGATTACAATTTGGATGAGGTCGTGCAGGTGAAGCTCCCATGATGGGATTAGTGTATTTATAAGACAATGAGGAAACCAGAGCTCGCTCTCTCTCCCCTGTGTGAGAATACAGCAAGAAGACATCTCTGCAAACCAGGAAGAGGGACCTCACCAGACCCCAACCACGCTGGCACCCTGATCTCAAACCTCCAGCCTCCAGAACTGTGAGAAATAAGTGTTTGTTGTTTAAGTCACCGAGTATATAGTTTTTGTTATAGGCGCCCAAGCAAATGAAGACACCTGGCCAGTCTAAGCATGTGTCTCATCCCCTATACTTTACCCTCTCTATTTATTTCCTTCTTGGCATTGATCAAACTTAGTAACTATCTTGTAGATCTATTCTTGTTCTTGATCATTGGTTCTCTCTGTCACTATGTAGGCTACCTGACAGCAGCCATGTTACCTCTCCTGTTCCTCTTGGATCCCCAGCACATAGAGTAATGCCTGATATATAGGGGTATTCCCTAAACATGTGTCAAAATAATGAATTGTTGATTATTTACATTCAGAGATACTCAGATGTGTCCAGAGAACTGGGATGGCTTAGCAGACGATGATGTTCCGGGAGGTAGAGATTTCAAGGGCACACACAGATGTCATCTCTAAAGAAGAGGTTTGGGGGGATTAATTTTATGTGTCACCTTGACTGGGTCACAGGGTGACCCGATATTTGGTTAAACAGCATTTCTAGGTGTGTCTGTGTGGGTGTTTCTGGATGAGATCACCATTCAAATCAGTAGACTGAGTACAACAGATTGCCCTCCCCAGCGTGGGTCCGCCTCATCCCATCTGTTGGAGGACTGAACAGAACAAAAAGCAGAGGAAGGGACAATTTGCAACCTTAGCCCAACTGCTGATCTGGGACATCAGCGTTCTGCCTTCAGACTAAGACTTATACCCTCGGCCTTCCGGGTCCTTTGTACTCACACTCTTGTCAGCTCTCCTGGGTCTCCAGCTTGCCAACTCTAGATCGTGGGGCTTCTGAGTTTCCACAATTGCATGAGCCATTTTCTTATTATAACAAGATATTGTCCTGGTGGTTCTGTTTCTCTGGAGAACTCTAAACAAGGTTGGACAGGATAAGCTACACTTGGTACAGGTACAGACCTGAGGGGTGGATAGGAGCAGTTGGTGGCTTTTCCTCAAATCCATCTGAACCCTGATATCTTGGTGGCAAGTGCATCTCCCGAGAGAAAGGACTCTGGGTGAACAGGAAGAGGGGTCACATTCATTGTCATCCCTTGGGACCCCAGCAACATTGCTGTGAGACCCATATGTTAGTCTCACCTCGCAGACAAATGCAAAGAATTTGCAAAACTGAAGTCTAACAAGAACATGGCCTTGATCTGAAAATGATGGAGGGAGCAGACAGCTCAGGCAAAGCTCCAGGGAGCAGGGGCCAAGTCTGAGCCTGAAGCTGCAGTGCAGTGAGCCACAACCCAGAAAGAATGGGAAATGAGAGCCCCAAGACACTATTTGGTGGTCCCCAGGAAGAGAAAGAGAAAGGAACTCCTGAAGGAGCATGGCACGTGTAGGATTAACGAGACCCCACAACCCAGAGAGTCAAAGCCTGGTAAGATTCCTTACATGTGTGTGAGTGGCATTAGTGATTAAAAAAAAAAAAAAAACCTGAACCATGGCTTTAATACATACCCACAAAAGTGATAGCATATAATCATAAAACATAAGAGCTGAGTCCTTTGGAAAAGAGAAGCGAAAGGAAATTCACTGGGAATCTTCTAGGTTGTCCTGATAGAAAGATACGTATTCCTCTTTTAGGTGTCAAGAAATACATATATCACTGCCTGTCCCACACCTTTGTTAACATCCTGCTGGTGTGAGGCATTTAGAACAGTAAGGTAATTAAAACAAGCATCAGTTAACATCAGAATACTCTATTGTCAAAATACTTTTTATTGCTATAAAGTTTGTGTGCATTTAAAATTGAGTATAACCATTAGAGCGATCATCTGTGTAATCCAGGAAACTTACATTTAATTTATCCTCATACTATACCTGTTTGGTTTGTTAATCCCAATTTAGAGATGAAGAAACCAAGGCTCGGAAAGATGAATGTGTAGCCCAAGCCACATAGCTAATAAAAGCAGAATGGAGATTAAACCTAGAACCATCAAAGTCCCAAGGTCTTTCCACTCTACTACATGGTTTCTCTCCAGATCAACTAGCGCCACCTTCTCGTTCTACAGCAGAAAAAAACTAAGATCCCGCAAAAGAGGTGATTCAGCAAGGCCACATAGCTAGTGAGTACCCAAGCTGCTTCAGAAGCTCTGGTGCCTACCCTATGCAGGGTGTCAGTGTCCTCCAGGCAAAGACAGCAGGAACACACCTGTCATTGAACAAGTTGGGTTTATCACACCTCACAGCGAAGGGAAACAGACATCATGGGGAACTGTGGGGCATCCCAGTGAGAGAGTGGAAGAAAAGGCTAATTACAGGGTGGGGGTTTGTCTTGGGTGATTCGGGGTAGGTGTAAGTAAGCAAAGTTTTGCTCTGGACCGAATGCTGTCAGGAAGCAGAGGTAGTTCTGGGTATTTTTTTTTAAAGATTTTATTTATTTATTTGACAGACAGAGATCATAAGTAGGCAGAGAGGCAGGCAGAGAGAGAGGAAGGCAAGCAGGCTCCCTGCTGAGCAGAGAGCCTGACTCGGGGCTCGATCCCAGGACCCTGGGATCATGACCTGAACTGAAGGCAGAGGCTTTAACCCATTGAGCCACCCAGGCGCCCCTATGACTGGGTATTTTAATAAATCTTATGTAAGAGAAGGAAGACAGGCGGAGAGTGAAGCTGTCAGTGACAAGGATGCAGCAGGCACTCCCAGTGGCTGGGAGATGGGAGCACTGGTTTTCTGTTGCTTTGAAACAAATGACCACAAACTTAGTGGCGCAGAACAGCACATGTGTATGATCAGTTTCTGTAGGTGAGAACACAGGTGTGATGGTGCAGGGTCTCACCACGTAAGGGCTGTCATCCTCTTTAAAGGCTCACACTCTTCCTTGCAGCTCACTGCCTATTGGCAGAATCCATTGTCTTGCAGCTAGAGAACTCAGGTCCCATTTTCCCTCTAGCTGCTGGCAGGGATGGCTTTCAGACCCTGAGGCTCCCTACATCCTGCCATGTGCAGTTTTCATAAGCAGTTCCCAGCATGGATGTTTGCTTTCTTCTAGGCCAGTGTGTCCCTGGCTTTCTCTTCTATAGTCAGCCAGAGAAAACCCTCTGCTTTTAAAAGTTTCACAGAGGGCGCCTGGATGGCTCACTTAGTTAAGCATCTGTCTTTGGCTCGGGTCATGATCCCAGGATCCTGGGATTGAGCCCTCACTGGGGGTTTCTACCCATCAGGGAGTCTTCTTCTGTCAAATAAATAAAATCTTTTTTAAAAATTTTTGTAATAAATAAAAGTTCCATAGGATTTATTTGGGACACAAATAGTGTCCGTTTTAAGGTCACTGATTCGGGACTTTATTAATTTTTTTAAGATTTTATTTATTTATTTGTCAGAGAGAGAGAGAGCAAGCAAGCACAAGCAGGGGAGCAGCAGGCAGAGAGAGAAGCAGGCTCCTCGCTGAGCAAGGACCCCAATGATCCCAGGGTCCTGGGATCATGACCTGAGCCGAAGGCAGATGCTTACCCCACTGAGCCACCACAGTGTCCCTGATTTTGGCCTTTAATCACATCTGTAAAATCCCTTTACAACAATACCTAGGTTAGTGTTTGTTGATAACTACAGGGAAGTGTGTGTACACAGGGGCTGGGAATTCTGCCCCTGAGTGAGGGAACTTAGATTTCTGCCTACCACTGGGCATGGGGGTTGGGGATTGTATTTTCGTGGCTTGAACAATATTCATGCGTTGTCTGTGTTCAGACATGGGTACAGAGTGCTCTTGTTTTCGTCTTGACCCATCATGGTCCCAGAGTGGCATTGTGTGAAATCAGTATATTCAACAGGAAATACCCAGGCCTTGCTAATAGTACTAGGCCAGTGCCTGGATGTCAGGGGCTGCTTTTCTCTTTCTCAGAGGGAAGGAGCTAATCACATCCAATACGAAAAATGAGCAGAGTATGATGGGCAGATCCCAGTAGAGGAAATCCCGGTAGCAACAGACACACAAAAAGACATATAACAACTCTAGCAATGAGGAAAATACAAAATAAAACAACAGTGAAATGCCCTCCACCCATCAGATTGGCAAAACATGTAAAATCTGAGGATGAAGTGGTTAGTAAAGAAAAAGAAAGCCAAGAAACACCATATACTACACAGAGGAGTATAAATTGTTATGACTTCGGGGAGCTATCTGGCATTATCTAGCCCAGCTGAAAATGTGCATACTCTTTGATCTGCAAGTTTAAAAACCTATAAATGCCCTAAAGAAACTCTAACATATGTGCACAAAAGAACATGTATAAGAATGTTGATTGTATGAAATAGTCCAAAAAAATGGAAATAACCTAATGGCCACCCACAGAAGAATGAATGGGTAAATTATGTTATGTTCAGATATTGCAACACCATCTGGCATTTAAAAATGAAAGCACTAGAGTTACATCTATCAACTCTGAATAAATCCCAGAAACAATTTTAAGCAAAAGAACCAAGATACTGTGTGACATTTCCAACAAGATATCATTTGTATAAACTTTTACAACAGGAAAAACAATGCGTTATAATGTTTATGGGTACACAGCATATGTGGCAAAAATATAAAAATATAGATGGAGATGATAAAGGCTGAATTCATGAGTCTGATCCCCTCTGGGGAGAGAGGGAGGGAGAGGAAAAGATCTGAGAAGGGTATACAGGAGGCCTCCATTATATCTAGAACATGCAATTTCTTGTAAAGAATTCTCCTGCAAATATAGCTTCATATAGAGATTTGATGAAGCTCGATAATGAGTATGTGGGTTTTCATTGTATTATTCTGTATGCATATCTCTGTGTTTGAAACAATAAAGTTGCTCTTTGATTGAATGGGAAGAGGCAGGTTCGTTTTTTTTTTTTAAGTGGGACAAGAGCAGCAGAAAAGAACAATGAAGAAACTAGGAGAATGGGTTGGAAGCTATACGATGGGGCTGTAAGGATCTGGAGGCACAATGTAGCTACTTGGCCTCATTAGGCATGTTGGCAAGAAGCAGCAAGCACCAAAGCAAAGTCCATAGGACATGGCGTGAGGGCAAGGCCACTTCCAAAGAGAGGGTAAATCTGTCTACACTCTATACAGGGTATGTGTGTAAGGCTGCATCTATCCTCATGGCTGCATGACCCATACTGTGTATACATGTATGGGTGTGAACTGATCAGAATAATGTTTTACCACTGCCTTGGACACAACTCTGATGTTAAAACCTAGAGAGACATCTGTGTGTGAATTGGCAGCTGAAGCTCCTATGCCTTGAGCCAAGACTGACCAAAAAAAATCTAAGACCCAGTTGAGAAGCAGAGGCTCTTCCTTGCTGCCTTGAATTCCACACTCTACTCATTGAAAGCTGCCTTAAGATACCTGTTTCATTCTTCAGTGCCTTGGTCCATGCTTTGGTCAGTTCAGGGTGGGTGGCGGGTGGCTTGCTAAATCGTTCCAGGAGCCCAAGAAAATTCAATCTTCACTTCACAATTCCAGTGTAATAAGTACAGGCTGAACAAGTTACCACACAGGACCTCAGGAAAAATTAAACCATTTTTTTTCTGTTGTTGCTTCTTTTCCTTCCTGATAGCATCTGCAGGGTCATGCTCATGCTGAAATGAGGATTTTTCTCTCTGCTGAACGGCTCTCTGAGTTCCCAAAAATATAATCATGTCTGACGGAAAGGTCATATTGCTCGCCCAGTAACTCCTTCTTGGGATCTACTTCCCTGAAAGTAACTTCCTCAGCCATGGCTCAGCATAATCTCAAGGGGAAAGATACTCAGTACAACAGACTTCTCTCACTCTTGGTGTCTTGTAAAAGTTAGGAGAACCATGGTGCATTCAGAAGAAAATGAATGGTGACTCATATTTGCTTTTTCCTGGCACGCTCAAGACAAAATGTGTTTCTGCAGAACAATAGGGAAACAGTATTAATTGGTTTGAATATGAGTAACATTTCAACAGAGAAAGACTTCCAAGCCATCAAGCCTAAAGAATAGTCTGGGGTCCCCAAACAATTGGCATCAGATGACATTCAGAAAAACACAAAATAAGAAAACAAAAGGGAGAAAGAGCCACCAACACAAGGGGGGAAAAAAAAAACAGAGAAAAGAGAAAAGACATCCAAGAAAGTAAGGTTCAGTATGCATAGCAGCAGCAAAGGGCTTGGAGGAGAAATAAGGGGTGGGGGGAATGAATGACAGGTAAGACTTAGAAGGAAATAAAAAGAACAGTAAAAATCAGCCAGAGACAGACATGTGGAGACAAATGCAAAAAACCACACAAAAACCAATAGGGAAAACAACCACTGTCAGAAGTTCTCGTAGCCCAAAATCTTTAGTCAAAATCCTTGGTGACAAGTATATCACTGAAGTGACCATCTTTCAAGGAAAGACTGCGATGAAAATCACTAAAGTATAACTGTGTGCACTCCGTGCCTCTGGTAAGCTACCCTAGTGGGAAAGCTTGGACAGAGAGCCCTAGGCCTTATGCATCCAAGTGAACCTTGTACAAGTATTCATACTCTTGAGCAAGAGCGGGTAATTAGCTACAGGTAATATCAGGTCATTTTACTTCAAGGTAATGTCAGATGTTCTTTCCCACCCGCCTTCTGCCCTTTTAGCCAAGGGTATACCCAAGCATATATATGTATATAAATGTGAACATATACACAACAGTGAGCATATACACAACAACTTCTGGAAGGTTCAGGTGAACACTAATGTGGATAGAGATGTGACAACCATAAAGATGGCGAGTGGGTGGGAATGTGGAACATAGGGTGGAGTTTTAGGGTTATTTTTCCTCAACGATTGTTAGGTTTTCCCCCACATTTTTTGAAGTACTCTGTTTCCTATGTCTAAACCTTGTATTACTGATAAATAGACCAGTTGCTAACCTCAGTCTTTTCCTGGTTTAACCATAATAGACTCTAAAGCTCTAACTGGTTGCTAAAAATCCCTCATTTGGAGAATTTGCAACATTCTTCACGATGTATTCATAAACATTGAGTAAAGGATGTTCACAGAAACACTTCAAAGAAGTTATGGCTAAGTATGATTTTCTCCATTCTACAAAAAGAAGGCTCAAAGAAATTCATTGAAGAAATTCATCTGAGGTCTCACAATCTCACCATAACAGATAAAAGACTCAGATTTATGCCCACCACCCCACCACCACCACCACTGCCCACTCCATCCAATTCCATTCACTTTTCCCTATGTCACCTTGACCATATCCATGGGGTGGCAGAGCTTCTGCCCTCATGCATTTTTCTTCAATTTGCTTCAAATCTTTGATATTTTTTAAAGATTTTATTTATTTATTTGACAGAGAGAGAGAGAGTGTGTGTAAGTAGACAGAGTGGCAGGCAGAGGCAAAGGGAGAAGGGTCTCCACTGAGCAGCGAGCCCGACGTGGGGCTCGATCCCAGGATCTTGAAGCATGATCTGAGCCAAAGGCAGCCGCTTAACTGACTGAGCCACCCAGGAGCCCTGATATTTTTAATTAAAGCATGATAATACTTGAGTCCCTCCCTAGATCTCATCATCCTTCTTTCCTCCCAGAATTAACTACTGTCTTGATGCTGGCGAGGATGCGGAGAGAGGGCAACCCTCCTACACTGCTGGTGGGAATGCAAGCTGGTGCAACCACTCTGGAAAACAGTGTGGAGGTTCCTCAAAAAACTGAAAATAGAGCTACCCTACGACCCAGCAATTGCACTACTGGGTATATATCCTAAAGATACAAACGTGGTACTCCGAAGGGGCACGTGCACCCGAATGTTTATAGCAGCAATGTCCACAATAGCCAAACTGTGGAAAGAGCCTAGACGTCCATCAACAGATGAATGGATAAAGAAGACGTGGTATATATACACAATGGAATACTATGCAGCCAATCAAAAGACATGAAATCTTGCCATTTGCGACGACGTGGATGGAACTAGAGGGTATCATGCTTAGCGAAATAAGTCAATCGGAGAAAGACAACTATCATATGATCTCTTTGATATGAGGAAGTGGAGGTGCAAGGCGGGGGGGGTTGGGGGGAGGTAGGAAAAGAAAAAACGAAAAGATGGGATTGGGAGGGAGACAAACCATAAAAGACTCAATCTCAAAAAACAGACTGAGGGTTGCCGGGGGGAGGGGGGACGGGAGAGGGTGGTGGGGAAATGGACATTGGGGAGAGTATGTGCTATGATGAGTGCTGTGAAATGTGTAAACCTGGCGATTCACAGACCTGTACCCCTGGGGATAAAAATACATTATATGTTTATTAAAATAAAAAAAAGAATTAACTACTGTCTTGAACTCAGAATGTGTCATTTCTATGTGTATTTGATAGTTTTCTCACTTGGGTGCACACACCTAAGTATCATAAAGCATTGTTTGGTAGATTTGAAAATCTTTTACATTATTCCTCAAATAGCTTTCTTCTTTCCACAATGGTTTTGAGCTTTGTCCATGCATTTGCTTTAATTCTTTCATTTAAACTGTTTAGTATTCCACGGCTTCTCCTCTTTTCAAGAGCTAAAGGCTCGCTGAAAGTCCAATGTCTCCCTTCTTTCCACCCTCCTCCTTGGGACTGAGCGTCAGATTTTGGAACCAGATGGGCTCAGCAATCCCTCCTGTGCTTCCGGTGGGCCAATCCCCTGCTACGTTACAGCCTTCACTAATTTCCATCCGGTTTATCTCGAGTGATTGCATTAATGAGACTGTTGATATAGTAATTTCACTGCCATCTTCATAATTAGTTCTCAGTGGAAATTGTTACACTCATGATCTTTCTCAGTAGGAAGAAGCCAAGATGAAACTCAGGGAATAGAGCTTTTCGAAACTAGGTGAAGCAGGAAATTTGAGATGGGACCTGACTAATTTCTACTCAAGACCAGGAGACAGGTAAATAGAAGTAAAGTGAAAGTTGTGGCTTGAGCATGTTCATAAAGCATGTATAGGGATGTCATCTTCTACAAATATTCTGATTAAATATTTAAACTAAACATCATTATCTGATCACCCATGTTTTTGGAAAAAACCCTAAGAATTATATGGCCTAATAATGGAATAAAATGGCATCTGTTGGGGCACTTGGGTGGCTCAGTCATTAAGCGTCTGCCTTCAGCTCAGGTCCTGGGACCTGAGCCCTACATCAGGCTCCCTGCTCAGCAGGAAGCCTGCCTCTCCTGCTCCTGCTTCCCCTGCTTGTGTTCCCTCTCTTGCTGTCTCTCTCTCTAGTAAATAAATAAAATCATAAATAAATAAATAAATAAATAAAAGGCATCTGTTGAACTCCTAGGATAGATGGCCATGAGAGCTGCTCATTGTCTCTGCTTAATTCTACTGCTTAACTCTTACTGTTATACAATAGCAATTCACAAGCCCAACTCTCCTGTTATAACCCACATTTCATGATGGTGAGATTCGTGTAATTCATCCCTAGAACCTGGCATATATCTGGTGTTTCATTTGTCAAATGAACTGTTTAGCGAATGAGGAAAAAGTAGCACCAGTGAAGTCCTTTTGGCATGTTACAATCTCCTCAAGACTGTCATGAAAAAAAGTACTACACCAAGCTGCCAAAATTGCTATAGAAATCAGCTCAAATATGGCAGGAAAGGCTAGAAACACATCTATAGATGTAATGAAGCTAAGTTCATTCATTTCACAAACACCAGTCCCATGCTCTCTAAGCCCCGTGAAGGACATGAGGAGGAACAGAAAGGGCCTAAACATAAGGTAGTGAAGGAAACACTTACCGAATGTCTACTCTCTAATCCTACCTATATTGGATATAGTATTTACCAAATAGAAAAGTGGTGCAATCTCCCTTTTATTCACAAGAATGCCACGTCACAGAGAAGAGGCTGCCTTACACAACCACTATCATTTACCAATCAGTAGATCCAGGATTCAAGCTAATTCCATCTGACCTGAATGCCAATGGACTTTCCATAGCAAATATCATGTCTCTCCAAGGTGAGGAATGGTCCTTGACTTTAAGGAGACTGTTGTCTAATGGGAAGATCATTTGGGTTTAAAAAAAAAAATGATGATGATGACTAAACAGAAAAAACAGAGAAATTGAGATTTCAGTACTCCTTATAACCAGACAAAATTTAGACTATTAATGCTAATTAATAAAATCCTACTATTTTTAAATTTATTTTCTACTATTTTTTTATGTTCTAGAAAAACACCACTTAAATATTTTCATTTCTTCTATTTTCCTCTACCTAGGATGCTTTTTTTTTTTTTTTTTAACTAATTCTACCTGACCACTTGTTTTAAAGCTTTCTCATGGACATTTTGACTTTTGGATCACCCAGAATAAGAACCTTCATCCAACTTTTGGGGAATTCCCAACTTTACAAATTTTAGTGAGAAGCAGAGTGTACCTCCCACTATGGAGGCTGAAAGTGCCAGCTGGTAATCTCTTTAGCCTCCCACACAACTAGAACATGGACATATAGCCAAGCTCTGTCAATCAGGTATACTCACTCTAGACTTTAAAACAGGAGCAAGTGAGGTAAAGACCACAGATGATTCTGTCTGAAAACTAAACAAGATTGAAATTCTAGAGTATGAGTGGTACAGGGCTAGTGGTGGCTGCCTGTGTCCAGAGCCAATGGTTCTGATGCTGCAACAGATAGCCTGGTGCTCAAGAGGCCAGCAGTGGTGCCCTCCTCAGGCCAGCTCTGTACTGGGATATACTGGGGTTTTAGCCCTTGGTCTTGGTCTTGGCCTGGCAGCCTCTGAGCCTACCTCTGTATGCCTCTACCACTCCAGTGAACTAACCAATGTATTTCTTTTTTTTTTTTTTAAGATTTTTTTATTTTATTTATTTATTAGTCAGAGAGAGTGAGAGAGTGAGCACAGGCAGACAGAGTGGCAGGCAGAGGCAGAGGGCGAAGCAGGCTCCCTGAGGAGCAAGGAGCCCGATGTGGGACTCGATCCCAGGTCTCTGGGATCACGACCTGAGCCGAAGGCAGCCGCTTAACCAACTGAGCCACCCAGGCGTCCCTAACCAATATATTTCTTATAAAATTTTAATTTAGAGAGCAAAATGTCATACCTTAAAAGTAAAACTTTGACAATTCAGTTAAATCCCACTTGCTTTTCCCCAGGGAGGAAAAGACACTGCTCTCAATTGGTATTAGCAATCTCATGCATCTTTAATATTTGACTACATATGTATGTAGCCCTAAGCACTAGAGAGTGATCATCTTATATATTAACTTTATATAAATGGTATCTTACTATATGTGTCTTTCTGCAACTGGCTTTTTTTCACTCAATGTTGTGATTATGGAATTCTACCAGGACGATATATATGGCTATTATTCATTCATTTGTACTGCTATGACTCCATACAACTTCCCTCAATGAATATACCACAATTTATATATCCCCCTATAGGCAGACATGTAAGCTATTCTAATTTTATACTAATATAAATAATACTCCTACAGACCCTCTTATATATATCTCCTGGTGTGTATGTACAAAGATTCCCAGAGGATATAGTTCTAGGACTAAAATTGCTCGGTGGTACCATATGAGCATTTCCAAGTCTACAAGATATTGTCATATACCTAATCCTCTAAAGTGACTGTATCTTATATCATTTTAACAAGTTTATTCTGCTGCTGACACCAGCCAGAGTCAACTTGTAACTAAGAATGTAGAATGATGGCAAGACACAATTGTTCATGGCTCGCCCATATTTTTGCATGTCTTAGAGCAGAGATTCTGACTCAATTCAGACTATTTGTTCAAGGATGTTTGTATCGTCAACAGCCTTGGAAAACATAGGGTCTTCCTCAGGAGCAGAAGGCAGGGCAGATTTGTTATTGTCTGGTATGATGAAGAGAATGCCTCCCTCCAGGGCAAAAGTTAGGCAGGCACACATCCATTATAAAAGATTCAGTTTATTTAAAGTTGGGATTCCTTTCTTGAAGTGTATCCCCCTGTGTTTGCAGATATCATCTGGATCTCTTTACATTATTCTATGAGAATTGAGGCTTAAGCATTAGTGTAAATGTTGATATTCTGGATATTGCCATCGCAGTGAGTAGTAGTCCTTGTCTCTGACCCAGGGGTCTCATGTCCTCTGCCAGCATCCATGAAACTGGGCAAGCTGACTTATTAGCTTGCCAGTAAGCAAAATCTCACATCTTTCACAGTTCTTGACAATGGACGCAAGAAGTAGGGTGGTTTGGGCAATAGGCCATCAGGGAAACCAGGAGAAGAATCTGAGGGTTTGGTTATCTGAAATGGTCAGAACCTAAGACAGTAAAAAAAAAAATCCCACTATTGTTAATGAATGGGACTTAAGCAGTCCATGTGTATCCATTAAGAAAGCTTTCAGCTGGAAGTTAGAGAATATCCATATCAATAGTAGCTTAAACAATAAAGGTTTTAATTATATCATATAAAAACAAATCTGGAAATAAAAATTACAGGAATGTGTACCTGCGTGGCTCAGTCAGTTAAGCATCTGCCTTTGGCTTGGGTCATGAACCCAGAGTCCTGGAATCAAGTCCCACATTGGGCTTGCTGTTCAGCGGAAAGCCTGTTTCTCCCTTTCCCTCTGCTGCTCCCCTGCTTGTGCTCTCTTTCTGTCAAATAAATAAAATTTAAAAAAAAAATACAGTGCTAATGTAGAACTCCAGTGAGGCCAAAGACCCAGGTTTCTTCATCATGTTCTGCCCCATCATCCTTACTCATCACCTCACTGTCACAAGGTAGCTATTGTAGCTGTAGGCATCTTGTCTGCATCTAGGTGGAGAAAGAGGGAAAGGACTGCACCAGTGTATCTGTTCTATTTATTAGGAAAACCAAACGTTTCCCTGAGGTTCTCTGGACTGAAGTGAACCCATCATGACTCATATTTACATTTGGGCAATCTCTCCCATTCCCCCAACCTCCTCAACAAAATTAGAGTTCTGTAAGCAAGAAAGAAAGGGCCAAAGGAAAGTGGAGTAAATGTTTATCAAGGATCTAACAATGTCTGCTACAGTCTATACATAAGACCAATCACCTTCCAAATATCTGATCCAGTTACTGGGTCCAAGTCCAGGATCTTAGACCCAAATGTACCTTCTCAAGGTCTTATGACCTATAAGCTAAAAACACATTATTGAATTCACCAAATAAACAGTGATAAGGAAGAAATAGGATAAGTGAATAACATTTTCCTGAAAAGAGGAAATGGAAAACATAAAGCAGCCACTGGTCCATCACATGTGCCATATTCCCCCGAAGATGAATAGAATAGACACTCATTGGCAGAAGAGTGTCTTTCTTTGTCAGCTAACCTAGAAATCCCTGGTTCTGCTCTTAGAATGATTCTCCTTGTCCATTGGTCTCTGTGACCTCTTGTCCTGGCCTCTGAGAGAAACTTCCCTGCCCCTTCTCCTCCACAACCCTCTCTGAAGTAGACACTGGGGAAGATGGCCTTCTGGGAGCTACGTGACTTTCACAGCCTTTTTAAACTGATACATGTGGTTTTTACTGTTATGAGTAAGACTACTATGTACATTCTTTTTTTTTTAAAGATTTTATTTATTTATTTGACAGACAGAGATCACAAGTAGGCAGAGAGGCAGGCAGAAAGAGAGGAGGAAGCAGGCTCCCTGTTGAGCAGAGAGCCCGATGCGGAACTCGATCCCAGGACCCTGGGATCATGACCTGAGCTGAAAGCAGAGGCTTTAACCCACTGAGCCACCCAGGTTCCCTACTATGTACATTCTTATACAAATCTTTCTGTGGTTATCAGAAACCATTTTTCATCCAACAGATTGGAAGAGATCAAAAACTTTGATAACACAATGTGTGGCAAGGCTATGTAGGCAGGCACTCTCATATACATACTGATGGGAGCATAAATTCAAACTACTTCCCTGGAGGGCAATTGGACTAAATATATTACTCATATATAGATATGAGTAATTTTGAGATATATATAGATATCTATCTATATCCATTCAGTTATATACATACACATTACTCATGTAATATCTGTTGACTAATTCCACTTCTAGGAATTTATCATACAAATGTATTCATATACACAAAATGTCACTTGTACAAGATTATTCATTGCAGCTGCATTTCCAAAGCACAAGAATGGAAACCACCTAAACGACAATCAATAAAGATTAGTTAAATAAAGTATGATATGACCATATAGTGATATCCTATGTGACTATTAAGAAAGAATGAAATAACTCTCAATTTAGTACTTTAAGAAAAGCAAAATTTCAAAAGCAGATGCAGAACAGTGCATATAGGATAGTAATTGTCATTTGTGTTGGAAAGAAAGTCATCTATCTCCGGAAGGACACATAAGAAACTGGTAACAAAGATTGCAATGGAGAAGGGAACTGGGTGGCTGCAGGCATAGGTGGGAGCAAGATTTTCCACTGTGTACTTATACTTTTGTATTTGAACCGTATGACTATATTAGCTATTTAAAATTTTAAATTAAGCATTTGATAGGCCAATGTTTACCACAGCATTATTCTCCCAAGAGGGAGAATCTTAGCAGCAGCCCCAAAGTCATGAGGCAAAGCCTCATTTAGTACATAACATTTCTTTCTGAGGAATAAAACACCAGACGTGGGGTCCCAGGAGGCCACGAGGGCTGAAGTGCCTATGAACTAGACATTCTCTGAACCACCTAGCAAGTGACCTTGGGTGAGCCCAGCTCCATCCGAGGAAAGTAGTAAATGCAGGACTGGATCAAGTCACTGGAAGCTGGGTCTCTTGATGTTACATAGGGAAGTTACAGATTAGAAAGGAAAACGAGAATAAAGATACTGGATTAAAGTTGAAGATATCGGTATGAACTCGTGTCAACCTTGTTACAGATACAGATACATACTACAGATACAGAAATTATTACATGTGCACACATGAGCTAGTATATATACATATACACATTTCCTGGCTCTGTCTGTGAAAGAACCCAAAAGCAGTAACATCCAACTAGAAACAAGGTCACCCAGCACCAAATCTTGTTTCCTAAATACCATTCTCCATTAAAAGGAACCAGAATTCCTAGTGAAATGGCTTATTCTAAGGCTGAGGCAAGGAAAACACAAGATGAATCTGGAGTGTCTTTTTTTTTTTTAATATTTTATTTATTTGACAGAAATCACAAGTAGGCAGAGAGGCAGGCAGAGAGAGAGAGAGAGGGGGAAGTAGGCTCCCCGCCAAGCAGAGAGCCCGACATGGGGCTCGATGCCAGGGCCCCGAGATCATGACCTGAGCCGAAGGCAGAGGCTCAACCCACTGAGCCACCCAGGCACCCCTGAATCTGGAGTATCTTGTGCTTTTTGTGCCAAAAAGCAAGAAAGTGTTCAAAAAATAAGAGAAGAGGACATGTCAAAGGGTCATAAGAGCCAAGCTGAAGGAGCTCCCAATGGCCAAAGTCTGAGCAGTTAGCCAAAGCTAAAGCAATCATAGTACTGCATTATAGTCTAAAGTAAATTATTTCAGGGGTGCCTGGGTGGCTCCGTTGGTTAAGCATCTGTTTTCAGCTCAGGTCATGATCCAGGGGTCCTGGGATTGAGCCCTGTGTTGGGCTCCCTGCTCAGTGGTGAGCCTGCTTCTCCCACTCCTTCCAGTTTGTGCTCTCTCTCACTAGCTGTCTCTCTCTCTCTCTCTTTTTCTCTCAAATAAATAAATAAAAATCTTTTTAAAAAATAAATAAAGTGAATTGGGGGAAATCGGAGGGGGAGAGGAATCATGAGAGACTGTGGGCTCTGAGAAACAAACTGAGGGTTCTGGAGGGGAGTGGGGTAGGGGGTTAGGTAGGACTGGTGGTGAGTATTAAGGAGGGCACGTATTGCATGGAACACTGAGTGTGGTGCATAAACAATGAATCTCGGAACACTGAAAAAGTAAAATAAAATTTACAAACCCTCAAAAAAAAAAGTAAGTCATTTCATAAATAAATAAATGGGGAAGAAGAAGCAAGTCTACCTTACAGAAGAATTCCAAATAATTTATTTAGATGATACCCCCTTCAAGGGGTGGAGTTTAATCAACCACTCTCATCTTTGCCCCCACCTCCAGGAACCCACTGTGGACTGTATATACAACTTGAGTCCAAGGATCAGAGTGTGGAAAGGGAGATGGGAAAGGCAAATCAATACTGAAGAAACCTGGTAGACATTACCTTGATCAAGGTTAACATCACCAGAGATAAATCATGTTGATATTGTGTACCCTGTGATATGATATGACAAGAAGAATGGTTTACCTCTTTGGTATCCTTTCTCAAAACCAATAACCCAGCCTAATTATAACAAGAACATCAGACAAAATCAAATTGAGCAGCATTCTGCAAAATACCTAACCAGTATTCCTCAAAACTGTCAAGGTGATGAAAAACAAAGAAAGACTTTTACAGATCCCCCAAATTCATATGCTGAAATCCTAACGCCCATAGAGACAGTACTAGAGGATGGGGTCTTTGGGAGGTGACTAGGTCGTGAGTAGAGCCCTCATGAATGGGATTAGCACCATTACAAAAGAGACCCCACAGAGCTCCCTTGCCTTTCCACCATGTGAGGACACAGCAAAAAGTCAGCTGTCTATGGACAAGGAACTGAGTCCTAATGAGACATTAAATCTGCCAGTGCCTTGACCTTGGAAATCCCAGCCTCCAGAACGGCGAAAATTAATTTCTGTTATTTATGTTACGTTACCCAGTCTGTAGTAATCTGTTAAAGCAGCCCGAAAAGATGGAGACAAGAACTAAATGCAATGTAGTATCCTGCATTGGATCCTGGAACAGAAAGAGGATATTAGTTTAAAACAAATGAGACCTGAAAAAATATCTACAGTTTATTTAATAGTAATGTGTCAATGCTGGATTCCTAGTTTTGGCAAATGTACCATTCTTATGAAAGATAATAACAATAAGGGAAACTGGATGGGGGTAAACAGGAACTCTGTGTACTAGCTTGGCAATTTTTCGGTAAGCCTAAAACTATTTTAAAATGAGAAGTTTATATTAAAAAATTAATTCAACATTTCTAGTTATTTTCAGAACCAGAGATTGTCAGAATAGTCTAACTCACCCTTCCCCCAGATATTCGTATAATTCATTCCCTCATTGCCTCCAGGTCTCTGCTCACATGTCACCTAATCAAGGAATCTTTCCTTGACCACACTACTAAAAATAGGAAATAAAAATAACTATTAAAATACTTACCTCATTTAATTATTCTCACCTGCTTTGTTTTTCTCCCTGGCACTTATCACTACTTAATAACCTACATATATAATTTATTGGTTTATTTTCTTCCTTCCCACCTCCTCCAACCAGAATTTTTCATGAAATTTTGTTCATTGCTAAATCCTTGGCACCTGGATGGGTACCTACTATACAGTTAGCATGCAATCAACACTTTTCAAATGACTGAAAGAATGAACGTCATCTTCTTGTAAGCCACTTAAGTGGGTTTTCTGGTACTTGCAGACAAATCATCCTAATACACATGTACAGTGGTTTAAGTTAATGGAGTACCAGAGCTACCCTAAACAGGCTACCAAAATTTTAGGCTCTCAGGAATGAAGATTTGGGTGAGTCTGCTGATTGACAAGTCCCAATCAACTGAAGTGCTAGCAGGCCAACAACAAAGAGAAGAAAGAGTGGATGGTGTGATAGAAGGATAGTCCTATCAACCACAGCTTCATGAGTAATTTAGAAACAACAACTATGACATCTCTCCATATCTTCTGCTCTGACATGTCAAATAAACATTACTGTGTTTTAATTAATTTATCCTGGTGTCTCTCTCCCTTTTCCTTGCCAACTATATAGGATTAATAGTGGATAGACTATAAGAATGGCTCTTATCCCAAGATCCTGTAATAGAACTAGATGTGATCACTGATGAGTATTTGAGTCAATCCTCTTTGATGGATGCATTTTCTCTTGTACTAATGCTGTATTATGTGAGCCTGGAGGTCTTAAATTTACCTTTGGAAATATAAATATAGGAAGAAGGGTGTGTGTATGTGATCCTGGACAACAAAACTGGTGGACCCTGATGGACCTTCAACTTTTTAGCCACACAGCATTTGAACTCCCAACCTTTATAGTTACCATTCATTAAGTGCTTATCATATATCAGGCACTGTTTCAAATGTTTTACCTATATTAACTGATAAAATCTTCATGGCAACCTTATGAGGTAGGTTCTATTACTCTCCAGCTTTTACAGATGAAGGAAACTCAGTCACAGGGATGTTATATTATTTAACCAAAGCCATACCCTTGGTAAGTGGCAGACCCTGAATTTGTACCTAGAGGGTTTGACCCCAGAGTCCACACCTTAACTACTACTCTATGTTGTCCTCATTATATTAGCCAAACTCAGAACATTTGCCATCTTGTGGTTTCTGGTAGAAGCCAGAACCCAACTGCCATTTTAGTAGCATTTTGAAAATTCCAGAAATTTACTTCCCAGGACCCACCCCCCTGCCCGCAATAGTCACGGGCACAGAATCTAGGCTCTACCAATCTGAAGCATCTGCACCAAACTTTGAGCCAGAGACACTTTGCAAAGAAGTAAAAACCAAGGGGAATTCTGTCTGGAGACAGAGGCATTGCATCAATAGAGCTCCTGAACCATATGGCAGCAGTGCTATTGCTCTGTCCAGTGTCAAAAGTGTTAGTAGCACTACCTACATATGAGTCCTTGATGGTAAGTCAGCAGTGATAGTCACAAATAGATCTAAGCCATAATTTTGATCATGACTCCTGGTTCTGTAGCCTACAAGCCTAGTTTTCCAAGCCCTTCCTTGCCCAGGGCTTCTCTGAGTGACCCAGTATCATTTTTTTAGAATTATTATTTTATTATTTATATTTTCTTTTCTTTCTTCATTGAGATATAACTGACATATTAGTTTTAGGTATACAACATAATGATTTTATATATATATGTATGTATATATTATTTATATATATATTGCAAAATGATCACCATAATAAGTTTAGTTAACATCCAACACCATACATAATTAGATTTTGTCTTGTGATGAGAACTTTTAAGATCTACTGTCTTAGCAGTATATTCAAATAATAATACATTATTAATTAATAGTCACTATGCAGTAGATTACATCCCCAGGACTTATTTGTCTTATAACTGGAAGTTTGTACCTTTCGACAACCTTTACTCATTTCCCCCACCCCAACCCCAAACCTTTGCCTCTGACAACTACCACCTGCTCTCTATCTGTGAGTTCTGGTTGGTTTGTTTTTCAGATTCCACATACAAGTGAGATCAAATAGTACTGTCTGGCTCTGTCTGAATTATTTCACTTAGCATAATGCCTTCAAGTTCCATCCATGTTTTCAGAAATGGCAGGACCTCCTTCTTATGGCTGAATAATATTCCATTCTATATATATATATATATATATATATACCAAATCTTCTTTATCCATTCATCCATTGATGGACTTTAGGTTGTTTTCATGTCTTAGCTATTGTAAATAATGCTGCAATGAACATGGAAGTGCAGGTATCTTTTTGAGCTAGTGACTGTTTTCTTTTGATAAATACCCAGAAGTAGAATTGCTGAATCATATGGTAGATCTATTTTTAATTTTTTGAGAAACCTCCATACTGCTTTCCATAGTCACTGCACCAATTTAATTCCCACCAATAGTACACAAGAATTCCCTTCCCAATATCATTTTAATAGGTGACTTTGCCATTAACATCAATCAGAATCAATTTCTATTGGTTACAATTAAGTACTTTGATATATAAGTCCTTTCCTGAGAAGGAGAAATCCAGAAACATCTAGGTTCTGGACATACCTAAGAAGCTGTTGGCACAGTCATGACAGAAGCCTATTAGTACAGGAATTATATGGGCTGGGGTGCCTCTTGGAAAGAAAATTTAAGCTCTATTCCCTGCTGCATTCCATCATATCTTCTGTGGCAGACTAATGGAATGGCCACACATAATCCTCTGTTCGGGAGGGCTGAGGACCTTGTGATGCTTAATTTTATGTGTTAACCTGACTGAGTCATGGAGTACCCTGATGTTTGGTTAAATATTATTCTAAATTTGTCTGTGAGGGTGTATGGGGTAAAATTAGCATCTGAATCAGCAGACTGAGTAAAGCAGATTGCCCTCCCCAATGTGGTGGGTCTCATCTAACCCACTGAGGGCCTGAATGGAACAAAACGCTGAGTAAGATAGAATCAGCTTTCTATCTAATGGTCTTCATGCTGGGCTGTCAGCCTTCTCCTGCCTTTGGACTCAGATTGGAATTTACACCACTGACTCTCCTGGTTCCCAGGCCTTCAGACTGTAGATCTAGGCGCTTCTGGGCCTCCATAATCATGTGAGCAATTCCTAAATAAATAAATAAATAAATAATCTATTTGTTCTGTTTCTCTGGAGAACCCTAATACAGGCCCACCTGAAAGAGAAATGATCCTAGGGGAATAAGGAAATGTACTTAACCCAGTAAGGAATGGAAGGGCAATTCTTTAAGGAGCTGTTACACTAAATCAGGATTTCTCTGACTTTGGGAATCCACACACCACTTAATGGGCCAAATTTTAGATCATTTCTAAAGAGAGTCATCATAATTTTAATAATAAAAATTAAACCTTTAAAATCAATACTGTTTCTTCAGATCAATTGAAAAGGATAACGACTTGAAATCTTTCACTTTTTGGTTTGATGATTTTTTTGGTTTGCTGCCACCAGATTCTACATCTAATTGGTTTCTTCTCTCTATTCCCACCTAATTATAAAATTCTAAGTTTCAATGATGTTATTGAGCATGGCAGCAAGAGTTTGGCTCTGTCAGATAGTGCTAGATATTTGGGTTGAATAGGGACACAGAAATCATGAAGAGATGACTCACTGAAGTCTTTCAGCTCTCCATCAGATGCTAAGTCAATAAGCACATCACACTCAAAAGCTGGAGGAATGACTCTCAGCTTGGGAATTGGTGCTGAATGGATTCCTAATCTACTCTTTGGAAAGTAGCTTTTCATGCTCCGTTGCAACCCTTGGAGGTAATTTTAAAAATATGCCCAATAATACGTCATTGATTTCTTTCTCCCTGAGAAGAAAATCAGCAAGTGCTGGAAAAAAGACAAACTTTCTGCAACTGAGCTATTTGTACCATGGACACATTCTGATATCTTATCCTCAGTATTAAAATTCATGATCATTCAGCCCTTAGGCAATAGGCTCAGGCTTTAAAGACAATAAATACATTGCAGAGAAACACAGTTGAGCAAAACACTTGAAGTCTTAGAAATGGAGTTTATGACATTATCAGTGTCCTGAAGAAATGTTTTTATTTTATTCCTGATTTCAAAAACTCTTGAAAGCTGCTTTCTCTGACAGCTAGGGTACTTCAGTGTGGAAAAACTCTTGTACTAGAAGCCCATTTCTTGACATAGCACTTTAAAAAGATAGGCTGCCAGTGGGCATAATTTGGATAGATTTACCACTTTCACTATTTCTATTAACCTTGAATCAAGGTCAAGTTGTGTTTGAAAATGTAGGCTTTATGATTATTCAGGTATGGTGAAGCCAACAGATCAGGAGAAAACTGCCATTGAAAAGACAGACTATTACACAGTTACAGGGAGAGTGGGGGAAGATGAAGAAGCACCAGGGTTGGTTATGCAGCAAAGGTAAGGTGGGGGAGGAATGTGGGCAAGAGCCTTTATTGTGGCTTGCATGGGAAGGAAGAGGTGAGGCAGGGTAAACCAGGCAGGATTGGCTAGCTAGAATAATTTCATCAGGCTCTGGAGATAGGGACTATCCCTAGTTGTCTGCTATCTGGTCCTGGAGTGATTAGCAGGTGTATAGTGCCCCCAAAGTGTGAGAGCCTGGTAAGCGAAGTGGTTGAGAGTAAGGACTGGGATTGGTTGATTTGCATCTGAAAGTCATGGTCACAGGGGAGTCATTTTCTCTCTCCAGGAACTGGCTAGCCCTGGGAGGGGTGGTCCCTCCAGTGTTAGCAAGGCCTGAGATGTCAAAGCATCAGCAAACAGAAAATGAAAGACATGCTTAACACAGGATGCAGGCACTTGGCCACCAGCTGTTCTCAGTGAATAGGGCAATGTGTGGATGACATTACCAAGCAAACCCTTTTCTTTGCAAGCAATGAATGCCCCTTCTTGCTTTACACCTACTTAAGTATGTTCAGAGAAGGTCTCAACATTTCATTTCCAACCAGACCATCACTCATGAACTAATTAGCTATGGAGTGAAAAATCTCCTCTGCAGCATGTGCTTTTCAGATGACAAGAAGTCTCAAAGCACTTCTCCTTTATGTGTATATCACACCTATACCAAGAGCTATTTCATACTCTATACATCAGTAGTTTCATCCAACCATGCATGATGGTAATTGCTTTTTCACATTGCCTCTGATGTCCAACAGCATCATTTTTTTTCAACAACAGGATTTTTTAAAATGAATTTTTCAATAACTTGTTATGCTTTCTCTCCAAGTATATTTGTCATCAGTTTTTGGCTGGTTTTACAAGTGTCCCATCAAAAATGTAACTGGGGGGGCACCTGGGTGGCTCAGTGGGTTAAAGCCTCTGCCTTCGGCTCAGGTCATGATCCCAGAGTCCTGGGTTCGAGCCCCGCATCGGGCTCTCTGCTCGGCAGGGAGCCTGCTTCCTCCTCTCTCTCTGCCTACTTGTGATCTCTGTCAAATAAATAAATAAAATATTTTTTTTAAAAAATGTAACTGGGGCACCTGGGTGGCTCAATGGGTTGGGCCTCTGCCTTTTGCTCAGGTCACGATCTCAGGGTCCTGGGATAGAGCCCCACATCGGGCTCTCCGCTTGGCAGGGAGCCTGCTTCCCCACCCCACCCCCACCTGCTTGTGATCTCTCTGTCAAATAAATAGATGGAATCTTAAAAAAAAAAAATATGTAACTAATACCAGGGTAGGGAGAGGGTGGTTGGGTTATGGACATTGGGGAGGGTGTGTGCTATGGTGAGTGCTGTGAAGTGTATAAGCCTGACAATTCACAGACCTTTTTCCCTGGGGCAAATAATACATTATATGTTAATAAAAACTTTTTTTAAATGTAATACTTTTTTTTTTTTTTTTTGCTATGATTGCAATTCTGAAAGATGCCTCTAGATTTGGTCTCTCTTCTGTCTTTTGCATCAAAATCAATCAGTTGGAGGTTTACTAAAGAGGTTTCTAATTTTCATTTGCAAGAATTTTAGTGGCTCTGTACCACTACTCAACAAAGTTTCATAGCAGACAATATATTAAAGACCAGGGGGGAAATGGATTACCTGTCCAACAAAATCCAATTTCTAATTTATTGTCATACTTCTTATTTGCACCTCTCTTCTAACAAATTGTGCAGTTTTACTACACAATTGTAGTGTTTACATTATTGTTTTCACCTCTATTTTGATGCTTCATTGAACAAATTCCAAGCCATCCATCCTTCTTGGTAAGCTAGGAAAATACAACATATTTTAAAGTACAAATACTCCTTTGAATGTTGGTTTCACTGTTTCCAACTGGTTTTGATATAAAATGTTCTTCTATTCTTCACTCAACTGGTTTTCCAGACACTATAATACAAATTAACTATGATGGGGGCTCCTGGGTGACTCAGTGGGTTAAGCCTCTGCCTTCGGCTCAGTCATGATCTCAGGGTCCTGGGATCAAGCCCCACATCAGGCTCTCTGCTCAGCAGGGAGCCTGCTTCCCCCTCTCTCTCTGCCTGCCTCTCTGCCTACTTGTGATCTCTCTCTCTGTCAAATAAATAAATAAAATCTTTTTTGAAAAACTAACTATGATGAATGCAAAAAACCTCAACAAATGTATATAATAATATACCAATGACATGTAAATATAGAAGAACTGGAATCTATTCACTGAAATGTTATAAGAGATGAAATCACAAAACGCCACCGATAGACAACCTTTGAGAAGGTGAACAATAATGCAGTAAGGTGTCAGTTAAATCATAAATGGGCTTATAAATTTGTAAAAAACATATGAATAATATGGCCCACTATTTTTCTCTTTGAAAAAAAACTCTATTAATCACATGATAGCTGACCAGGGATCACAATAGTCTATAGATCCGGTTCCCCTTTTGATCTTTCAGATTACTAAGTCAATCATGTTTGTTCCATTTTTTCAGGTATTCTGTTCACTTTCTTCAGTGTAGAATAATTTTATAATTCCAGAAACTTTTTTTTGGCTCTTTGACCATTCCTTTGCAATATAGTCTAATATCTCCATAAGACCTATATAATTTCTTTAAATCTCTTGTTTCTTCCTGAGTTTTAATCAGAACCAAGTCAGGTTTTGGTCAGATTTGTCTTCAAGCTACTGAGCCCCTTAAGTAATTTAGGGGCTTTCCTTGTCTACTTGCATCACTTAATGCAGGTTAGGATATTGGGCTCTTGCCAGCAGTGGGGAGCTGGCTGCTTAAGAAGGAATCAGTTCTTCTGCATGGCTGAGCCAAATGGCCTGGCATGCTGGGACATCTTTTAAGGAGGGCATATGTTATAATGAGCACTGGGCGTTATATGCAAATACTGCATCACTGGACACTACATACATACATACATACATACATTCTTTATCGGGCATTCTCCTTATTTCTAAAATAAAAAATAAACTTAAAAAATGTTTAAGATTTATCTATTTAGAGACAGAGAGAGAGTGCGTGTGTGAGCAGGGAGAGGGGCAGAAGGAGAGGGAAAGAGAATCTCAAGCAGACTCCCTCCTCAACATGGAGCCTGACACAGGGCTTGATCTCACCACCCTGAGACCATGACCTGAGCCAAAATCAAGAGTCAAATGCTCAACTGACTGAGCCACCCAGGCACCTCTTAATTGAGGCACCTGAGGAGGTACCCAATTTCTCAGAAACTACAGGAGGTAGAGTCCTCACACAACTACGTGGAGAGAAAGCAGTTCAACCAGGAAAGAAGTTTCCTTTGAGGAAGACAAGGATTGATGGAACCAGCAGTCAAAGCCCTTTGGATCAGTGGGCTCAGGCTTTGCCTTAGCTAGAAAGTCTGGCTTTCTGACAAGTTCTTCAGCTTTTCTCCAATATTGCAAATAATAATGCCCCTACCCATACTTTTTCCCATACTCAGGGCTCCAGATGTGTTTGGGATTCCCCTCCAGGCTCCAGCAGTGAAACACAATTTTCTTATTAGTTGATGATCCCAGCAGAGAAAGGAACAGGGGGTCATAAAAGTGCACTCCAGCCAACATCTTTCCAGAGTCCTCTGCATCCCGTCTTATTTCCATTGAATTTATCTTTCAAACGGTCTCCAGAGACATTTGTCTAACACATAAAAACACACCCTGTTGGAACCCTTCATGATATTCCATCAGCCACAGACAAGGTGCAAGCTCTAGTTTCATTCTACCAGTTACGGATGCATATTTTACACCTGAATAGGATAGAACTGCTTATAGTTCCAACACCAATGTAGTCTTACTGATGCTGTCACATCTCACTTCCAAGTTTTCTTTTATCTCAAGATTAGCTCAGGTGTCACCTCTAAGAAGCTGTCCATAAACCTCCAGTTTGGCTTGAATATTCTTCATCAGTACTCTCACAGCACTTCCTAAATGTCCCTCTCATCATGTTTCCCTCACACTGTATCGAACTTCAGTGGCACTGTCTCCTTCTAAGCCATTAGCTCCTCAAGATGGAGGACTTTGTCTTATTCATTTATGTATTTCCAGTGCCTAGCATAATGCTGGCCACTTGGTAGGTCCCCAAAATATTATTTGTTGAGCTAAACAGTTTCCAACAGACTGAAATTTCTACTTTTTTTAAAGATTTTATTTATTTATTTCAGAGAGAGGAAAGCACAATTTGGGGAAAACAGGCAGGGAGAAGCAGACTCCCTGCTGAGCAGGGGGCCCTATGTGGGGCTCAGTCCCAGGACCCCGAGATCATGACCTGAGCCAAAGGCAGACATTTAACTGACTAAGCCACCCAGGCACCCCTCTACCTTTTTTTTTTTAACCATCCTTCCACAAATGTTCCATGATTTCTGCTATAGATCAAATGTTTGTCCCCCCCCAAATTCATATATTTGAAACCTGATCCCCAGTATAATAGCATTAGAAGGTGGGGCCTTTGGGAAGGGATTAGGTCATGAAGGCAGAATACTCCTGAATGGGATTAGCACCATTATTAGAGAGATCCCAGTGAGTTTCCTTGCCCCTACGGCCATATGAGGACACAGCCAAACTGTCACCTATTAACCTGGAAACTGTTTCTCACAAGACACTGAATCTCTTTGTGCCTTGATCTTGGACTTCTAGCTTCCAGGACTGTGAAAAATAAATTTCTGTTGTTTATAAGCCATCCAGTCTATGATATTCTATTATAGCAGCTCTACAGGACTAAAACAATTACTTAATGAATTAAATCAGTGTATTTAATGTACAACTCACATGATACTAAAGAATTTTCTATTATTTTACATGTAATATTGGATTTCAAGAGCCATTTGAGATTGGAATATTACTCCAGTTTCTGCATATGAATATTTTGGCCAAAATGAAACCAGACTGCATATCCAATACTTGACATTTGTTCATCTAGACCAGAAGAAGTTATTCATATTGTCAATCTCACAAAATTCTATAACAAACCACATGAAGTAAGCCAATATATGCTATCAGCAGTGAATGACTCTCACTCCGGCAAAACACTTGGCTGCTTTGCCAGAGGATTCCTTCAACCAGAACACAGTGTCAGTTTCTCTGAATATTCCACATTTTCCAGTCCATTACAGTACATTATTCTTGAAACCCCTTTTTTCCAGCCTGATTAACAACTGCCACATCACCACCATATAATTTCCATGACCTGTCTCCTATAGGGAATTAGATTTGGCATTAATTCTCATTGTTCACTCATGCTGAGGTGAAAGCAACTTGGAAAAACAACAACAACAACAACAACAACACTTTGGAAGAGAATATTCATTTCCTAAGTCTGAAGGAGAGAAAGAAAGAAAAGCAGCATAGAGTGAATTTTAAAACTTAACCAAGAGGATAGATTTTATATCAGCATGATGAAGAGCTACCACATTATTCTCTGATTTTTCAAAAGATGAGGATTCAGCAGTAGAGACACCACCACTGCAGGCCGTTGTCAGAGAATATAACCTTGAATCGCAGACTCTGACTGTTTTAGAAAGCCTTGTTAAGAGATGTGATGTTTAAAGAAGGCTTAGAGTCATCCACAGCTAACTTCAGTCTACCTATTGTTCAGGTCAAACCAGCAAAAGGCTTTCTACTTGGCACCCGTTAACCTGAGCTACAGAATCATCTTCACTGAAGTGCACTTAAATGTTTTAACATCAACTATTATTGAACATCATTACAAGAGGTGTTATATGAAATGTGATTCCGCTTTTTGTTAAAATCTTGTTATTAAGGAAATTATTCAACTTTTCTAGTAACAAGGACAACAATAAAAACCCTGTATAAAGCCTGAGAAATTCATGAACCAGAGAAGACTAGAGAAACCAGATCCCCAAATTCAATGTGATACTCAAGATTGAAACAGAACAAAAAAAAAAAAGAAAACTGGGAAAACTGGTGAAACCCAGATAAACTCTGGAGTTTAGTTAATAGTTATACTGTGAAAATGAATATAGGAAATCTCATTTAACATGGAGTCAAGACGTGGATGGAACTAGAGGGTATTACGCTGAGCGAAATAAGTCAATCAGAGAAAGACAACTATCATATGATCTCCCTGATATGAGGAAGTGGAGATACAACGTGGGGGGTTTGAGGGGTAGGAAAAGAATAAATGAAACAAGATGGGATCGGGAGGGAGACAAACCCTAAGAGACTCTTAATCTCACAAAACAAACTGAGGGTGACGGGAGGGGGGGAGTTGGGTAGGGAGAGGTTAGTGGGGTTGTGGACATTCGGGATAGTATATGCTATGGTGAGTGCTGTGAAGTGTGTAGGCCTGGCGATTCACAGACCTGTACCCCTGGTGCTAATAATACATTACGTTTATTTAAAAATTTAAAAATTTAAATAAATAAATAAATAAATAAAATGGAGTCAAGAGGCCAGGAAGGGGAGCTTTCACAACTTTCCACACGTTGCAGCCCTTTGCAGACTCAATAGGAAGAAGTCTATGTTTTACTATCCCACAGGAGGAAGGAAGATTTTCTCCTTGCCTGGCAATAGCCCAGCCAATGAAGAACTCTCACAACTCAGCCAATGAGAAGCTGCTATACTTCAAGCTCCTAGTTTATGCCAAAGAATTTTTTGTTTATAGCAGCCCCTCCCAACATCCCCGTTTCCTCTATAGAAGGACATCCCTCTTTTGTTCTTTGGACTTGCCCATGGCTTTTGCTATAGCTTGCTTTTCCTGAATTGCAATTCCTCTGCTATTCCCAAATAAACCCATTTTGCTGGTAAGACAGCTGGATGTTTTGCTTTTAAGATCAACATTATTTGGTATCAGAGCCTCCAGAGAATACCCCCAACAAATCTGAGGCCAGTGAGCAAACAGTGCTCAGTATCCACTGAGCTCACTTCCTTCTCATAGACTCTTGAATTTGAGGATAATTTTTCTTCTGGATTCAAGCCCTGACCTCTTCACATCTAAGCTCTCCAGGCTTTATCTTGGGACCTGTTTTGGGGGCAGGGGAGGGTGGGGAATTAAGGGTGTTGTCTTTTTTGTGAGTATTCATTTCACACTGGCCTGACTCCTTTGGAAGCAGGCTGTTCCCACTGGAACTGTGCTTGCATTTGGCCCAAATGCTTTGGAAGCAGGCTGTTCCCACTGGAACTATGCTGATATTTGGTTTCACTCCCTCAGAACCAGGCTGTTTAGTTTTTCTTTTGCTCTAGAGAAAACCCCTGGGAAACCCTAGAGAAAATCCCAGTCATCTAAATGCTCTGAGGGCATCCCCCTTCAGGGACATTGACCAGCTTTATGTTTGAAAAGAATGGTCCCTCCTCATGTTCATACTTAACTAAATGGACCAACTTAGCTAGAGATGATTTAGAACTTAAATGACCATTATGGGGAACTTTTGATCTCCCCAAACTTGTTTTTCTCAAAATTAAGTTAGAAAGCTCCAAAATTAAACACACACACACACACACACACACACACACACACTGAAAGGGATGCCTATTTTTATTGGTACATTGAGGATCCCAAATATTTTCAGGATTCTAAATTGCCTCTTTGCAAAATACTATTTCTAGATTAACTGAGACAAATAAACAATCAAAAGAAGTCAAGGGGGACGTGGGTGACTCAGTTGGTTAAACACCTGACTCTTGATTTTGGCTCCAGACATGATCTCAGGGCCCTGAGATTGAGCCCTGGGTTGGGCTCCATATTCAATGCGTAGTCTGCTTGAGATTCTCTCTCTTCCTCTCCCTTTGCCGCTACTCCCATTCTCTCTATATATAAAATAAATAAATAAATGTTAAGAAGAGGAAGAAGGGGGAGGAGGAGGAAGATGGCGATGGGGAGGAGGGGGAGGAGAAGAAGTAGTCATCATCAAAATGACTCCTGAGGCCTTCCCCCTTCCCTTGCAGCAGTCATCCTGTACTCACACCCCATCTCTGATGCCACTTTCTCTATTTCCTCTGCAGTGTCTCACTTCTTCTATAACCCCACTCCTTCATTCTCATACTTTCGCCAAACTTCCCTTTTCCTCCAAAATTCGCCCGGCTTCCTCCTTTCCTGAACCCATTAAAACCTGTTCCTTTAGAGTTAAGTCTTCTGAGGATCCAAATAAATCCCAAACTTGTGCTCCCTGGACTAAAGCTGAACTGTAAGTCATCAAGAGTGTCCAAAATTAACTAAGGACTCCCACAGGTTTGCTGAAGAATTCAGCATAGTCAAACTTACCAACATGGTTTCTTAGAGTATATTAATTAGTCCACATGCTTGTTTGTAAGGGTCGGGCCAAACGTCAGATGAAATTAGCCCCAGTGGGAATATCCTCAAAGGGATTTAAAGAAAATGACCCCTAACTTTTGGCAAGATGCTAGAACACTTGCCAGCAATCTCCAGCAAGCAATTAACAGTACCTTGATTGAAACAAAATTCAGGCTTTGACACAAAAGCCTGATGAACCTTTCATGACAATTACAAATCTAGTCTTCTTTTCAATGTTGAATTCCCTGTGGTAGCTTAGGTCTCTGTCTATTGAGAGGCTAAACCAGGATCTTTGTCTTATAGTTAAAAGGACCAGGATAGAATGGGAAATTATAACCACTCCAGATTTAGTTAATTTGACAAATCACCTCACCCACACCCTAGATGATTCAACTAAAAGGGAGACCCCAAAATTCTTAATTTTCAATTCTGGCAAATGGAGACCCCAAATAAAGCCAAAAACCTCATGGTCTCCACCATTATTGCAAAAACCACCAGGACACTGGGAAAAAGAGTTTTACCAAGTTAAGTGCTCCAGGAGCCTGCAGCCCTCTAACCAGCCTTTCCAACATCCTCCTAATTCCCAACGATGAAGTTTGAGGAACAAAAAGAGCTTTTCCCAATCTTCCCTCTTAATCAACTTGGAGAAACAACTCTCCAGATTGGGAATTAATCTCTCTCTTATCTCTTGGTGTCTTACTGACCCTGGAGCTATACTCTTGGTGCTCAACCTAACTTCTACAAAGCAACCCCTGCGTTGGAGTACTAAAATGGCCCAAAACCTGGAGTTCTCTAATAAACCTCAACAGGTTCCTGCCTCTGAACTTATTCCCTTTGGTTTATGCCCTTTGAGAGATATCCATGTTCTTCCCCTTAGTTCCTCTGCCACTATTCATTTCTTGGGTCCAGATTTCTTAGAAAAATATTGTGCTGTAACTTCTTTCTCCCAAAAGAAGGTAACAATTCGAGAATTTGACAGTAATAATCAAAATAGCCAACCAGGTGAGTTAAATGATCCCTTGACATCTTTTATTTGCTCCATCTCTGACAGCATTATGGCTGAGTCTGGAGGTACTGGTCATTTGTCCTTATTGGGTCAGTTACTACCCTCTTGCTGGGCAAAATCTTCAACGGATATTCAGCTGCTACTTTACTACCCCAGCAGAAGGAAAGAAGACTTTTTCCTTGCCCAGCAAAAGCCCAGGCACTGAGAAACTGTCACAACTCAGTCAAAGAAAAATCACTACATTTCAAACTTCTAGTTTATCCCAATGGACTTTTTGTTTATAATTACCCCTCCCAACTCCCTGCTTTTACTATGGATTGATTGTCCCAAATTGCAATTCCTCTATTAGTCCCAAATAAACCCATTTTCCTGATAAAATAACTGGCTGTTTTACTTTTAAGGTCCACAGTACCAATGTTCATTCCTTACTTTGGGCAAATGTACCATGATTGTATAAAATGTGAAAGTTGGGAGAAATTGAGTGAGGAGACTGCAGGATCACTATTACCTCTGCAACTTTTCTGTAAATCTAAAGTTATTCCAAAATTAAGTTACTTTAGGAAGAAAAGGCTTGGGTAAGAAGTTTTCAGTTTAAAAAAACACATCTCCCAAGAGAGTTCTGTATGCTTCCTTCTTTTGTAACGATAAGGAACCACAATTTATTGTCCTTTTGTTTTTACTTTTGCTGTTCGGATGCCCAGAGCCAAATTCTATGCTGGATTACATCAGCTGCTTTAGTCCTTAGGGCTCTCATATTGTTTTCCTCATTTCCCTTTATCTTGGTTTCCCTTTAATATAAGAAATAAAACCTAACCTTATAGCATTTTTTAACTGATGTCATCACAAACCACTTCTAATCCTTTTAGGAAGGAGGCTCTGCATTAATTATGGACCTAAAAATTGTCCAAAGGCAGGGAAGGAAGATTGTGAAGGCTCAGGAAGTCATGGGTCACGATGAACAACTGAAGGGATCAGCCTCCTTTAGGCAGAAAAATGACTCAGAGGAAAGATGACGGTTGTTGCCAAATAACTGAAAGATTGCCCTTGAGAAAGCAAGGAAGACCATGTTTGTGTGGCACCAAAAGGCCAAACCCTAACCACAGGGGTACACATCACTAGAGGAAGACTTAGACTCAGCATAAGGAGGAACTAACAAAGCCAACCAGTGGGGGAGTAGTTAGAACCGCTGCCCTACTCAAGGGTGTCTAGATTGTTTTAACAGGATCTCCTATTTTAGAAATCCTATTAAAATGCAATAGGTCTGATTCAATGGATAGCAAGACTCTATTCTAGACCATCTGCTAGGAATTCCTCTTTGAATAGGTTAAACTAGATCTCAAAAGTTTCTTCCAGCTCCATATCCTGAGATGATAGAAAAGTAGTTCACACTACAGTTTCGGAATGTGGAGTGAAAAAACAGAACAGTGGGTGACATTCATTAAATGCTTACTCTGTGTTGGGAGCTGATGAGTGCATTTCAAACCCACTACCTCTTAACCTTTCAACAACTCTTCAAGCCGGCTCAACAGGAGAGCTTATGTCTTCCTGGCCATGCCTGTTCGCACTGCTGTCGTCCGTAGCAGCAGCATTTGTAAGCTAGCTGCATCATGATACCCCAAAGGCTGAGTCTAAATAGTTGTGTCAATTTGGAAAGAGGTACAGGTGAGTCAAGTGACCCATTTAATCAATAGCCATGGCCTCAGCAATCAACTTAATAACCTGTTGAGAAGACGCCAGATCTAACTGTTCGGGAAGGAAATCCTGACGTTAGCATTGCTGGCTTCAATCAGAACTTCCTTCTTTCTGTATTTGGGTTAATGCTGTGTCATGTATATAGTGCAACACCCACTAGCTCTGTGACCTTGGGTCAGTCCCCTAACTTCTGTCCACCCCTCACACTCTCCAGGGGGGGTCAGACAATTCTTCTGAGGATCCCAAATTCTAACATTATAGATGATAAATAGAGGTGAATACTTTCAACAGCACCCAAAAATCAAATGATGAGCCAAGGATCATCTAAATGTTTTATCTTGAGATTTAAACTTTTATTTGTAAGTGCTTGTTTACCCATAATTTTATTGCTATCTTTAATACCCATTGAGAAGCAGTTACTGATGTCCATTTTTAACATCTGCATATTGAGGATAAGGTCCTTGTCCAGTGATTCATCCCTTCTGACCCTGGTGGGTTACCATGTGGAGCTAAAGATATAATCTCTTATCATACATACAAGGGAACACTGGAAACACAGTAGCATTGGCCCTGTGGAGAATCAGGACTTTGTGGAAGGCAACTTGGTCCCCAAGACGAATAGCATGTGGGACGAAAATAAATGATGCTAAAGTTTCAAGGCAGAGAGTAGTAACAGTTATAATGATTTGTCCCAGAGACCCCAGATACTGTGAGGCATAGAGATCAATCAGATACCAACCCTGTCCTCAATTACCAGCACTTCGTGAAGGAGACGGAAAAGAACCAATAAACAAAGCAAACTGGGCTACATGCAAAATTAGTGCTATGGCAGCAGAGGAGCGAAAAAAGAAAACGAATTCTGCCCAGAGAAGTTGTTCAGCTTTTTGAATAAAGTATCATAAGAACTGGCCCTTAGGGATGGTAAGAGTTCCATAGCTGAGGTTGGAGGGAGGGAGGAAAAAGGAGGTTCTAATCCAGAGGACAAGCTATAAATTAGGACACAGAAGCAGCAAAATTAAAATTGTGACTTTCTGTAAGGCCAGGGGGAGAAGGCATACAGGACCTAAGAAGAAAAAAGTAATCTGGAGGGCTTAGTGCTTGCTAAGGAAATTGGCCACACTTGAAGGGGTTGGGGAGATGTGAAGAGGTTGTCAGCCAGAGGGGAGAAATCACAGCTGTGTTTTAGTAAGACTGCTCCAGACACTGTGAAGAAGTCATAATCAGAAGAAGGAATTGAGGCAGGAAGCCCAGGTAGGAAGCTCGTAGAAGAGTCCAAATCACATTATTAATGGACTCAATTAGAGGCAGGACAGTGAACTTGGATATGGTTCATTACAGAGCTCTTTGGGATATTACCAGGGTTTGAGGTCCAGGTTTCTGAAGGTACTGATGACATTAAGCAAGAATGGACACATTCGTGCAGCACCTCCCCTTCCCTTTTCTCCTAGCTAGGTTCCACCACTCTCCCTTATGTGCCACTCCCCTACCCATCAGTCTTTTCCACATGCGATCCATTCCCAAGAAGCTGCTAGAATCACGCTTCAAATGCATGTTCCCACTGGCTCAAGAACCTCAAGTGGTTCCCACTTCAACCTCTCAGATTCCTGGCAGAAAATTTAGAGGAAGGACTTCTGATTACAGTCAGAATGGTTGTCCTATTTCATCCATGTTCCATGCCCCCTTGGGCTTTGCTGACCACTAAGGTACATTTTCAAACATATATGAGTGACTGGCTGGATCCTGCGAATGGTATTTCTTTATGTCATTTGTCTGACTCTCTTTTATTAGTCTACATTCCTCTTCCTCAAAATCCAGCCTTCAACTCACCTCCAGGAAACCTAGGATTAACATACAGATGACAATTATCAACTGGACATGTCCCCACTTCTGGCTTCCTTTCTCCCCTCCCATCACTGAGGACCAACAGCACTAGAGGTGGCCCTTCCACCAAAAGAGACCCTTTCTACTCTCCCCAACCCGGCAGGAATCTCAGCTCCCTGAATCTCTCCCCAGCAGAACTCCACATGCTGCGGAGACTTCCATTTCCCAAAGTCCCTGGTTGCCCCTTTATCTTCCACCTGTTCTCAGGGGAGTCAGGGGACAGAATGTTCTAGGACGCCAGCCAAGGCTCCCACCTCAACCTCATTTCAACCTGACTGCCCAGAGAACTCACAGGTCCCAGGATGACCTGCCATCCTTCCCACCAGCAATCTGCCAGAAATAGTGATGATGCCAACGTTTCTTCAGCTAGAGGAAAAAGGATATTCAGCCGCACAGAGAAAGATAAAAACTGTAGATAAAGGGATGAAGCGCTTGAAATCACTCAATGGCACAGCCATCTTTTAATTACCTCGGGAACAGGAGATAAGAATAATGGAAAGCTACAGATAATCCATTTGGTTTAAAAAAAAAAAAAACACAAAACCTTCCACGTCAAATGTGCAATTTAAAGTTGATGCTTACAAGACACAAAAGAGGCCAGTGACAGGTTTTCAGGAAGGAAGTAAAATCCAAAGGACAGGAAAGACACAAAAACGTTGTCTGTAAATGCTAAGGATGGCACACTGAAGTTATTAACCACAACTCTACACCCTTTCCCATTAATGGAAAGGCTAAATCTTTTCCAAGTGTGACAAGTGGCATCTGATCACTCCCTAGGGATTCTCTGTTCTTTAGCCACTTAACAGTCAGAGTAAATTTTCTGTGGTTCCATTTAAAACATTATTCTCCAGGGGGTATTCTAGTTTACTTTGAACAGCCAGTGACAAATATCCCCAACCAAAAGCAAAAATGCTTAATTCAACCCACCATAGGAGGCAGAAAAGTCTGCCTAGCCCAGGTAACTTTGAGCTGGGGAGTGCCTTGCTTGGAGGCTGGCTCCAACTCCTACTGGGCTCTCTCACTTTTGCAGGTGGGAAGGATGAGTCTGGGGAGAGGCAAAGACGTGCCCGGGGTCACACAACTAATCAGCAGCAAGTCTGCACCAGGATCTATACCAGATCTGGGTCTCTTCAATCTGAAATCACACCTAATTTAAAACAGAAGTTTCAAAAAATAAATAAATAAATAAATAAAAAATAGAACAGAAGTTTCCCCCTCATTTTCTGTTCCTCCTACAACAGCCCAGGGTAGTCATGGACATGGGCACCCAGACTCCCTTTCAGGAAAGACTGCTGGTCCAGTTGTGGGACGCATGGTCAGCATACAGGCTACAGTTCTCAGCGCCTTCAGGGTCTGCCTCAACTGTAGAAGTCCATGCCACCCAATGTCACACCCTTCCCAGGGCAGCCTGTATCCACTGACTAAATGAGGCAGGATATAAAGACCAAGACATTTCTGCCTAACAGGGCCAATGCTGGTGGGCAGGATTCACTCCAAGAACTTCCCAGCGAGCTAGTCAGGGTTTTATCAGACCTGCATCACACTGTGACTTCTTCCTCTGCCCAATCTGGCCTCCTTCCTTCTCTTCCACAGATGCTGGTTCCTAATAAACGTCTCACACCCCAGACTCCTCCTCAGCCTCTCCTTCTGAAGCAGCCAACCTGCCCCACCTGCCTCTCCCGGCAATGCCACACCCACACTCAACTGGCAACCACCTTGTCTTGACTTTTATTCATACCTGACTTGCCCACCCTAATTCTTGGCTTGAGCTATAGGCCACCCATTCAGGGCAGGATTTCTTTTCCCACCCTTACCCCATGTCACCCCCTCCACCTTCAACTCCAGCTCTCGAGATTATGGTCTCTCTGCTTCCCCAGCCCACAATGCGGCACAGAAGAGAAGCCTAGGACAACTGGACAGTCTCTCTACAGGCCTCTGCCCATTGACCCAAACCCATACCGGGGCTTCCACTCACATGGGATGAGCCAGGTTCTGGGAGATGATCAGGCAGTTGTGTATAAGTAGGCAGGTGCCCCTGTGCCTTATCATGGGAAGCTGTAGATCACTCATATGCTGATGGTTCTCTTAGCAGTCGTGGGGTTCGCTTTAAGAGATGAGAAGTTTAAAAATTAAGCCAGGATTTTGGTGGAAAAACACAGGACTATTGGGTGCCAATGAAGTTTGACTATGTGGATAGGGTGACCATATATCCTGATTACCTGGAACATTTCTGATCTACGCCTGTCTTCACAGTATAATTATTAGTAGTATGGTTTTTCACTCCCAAGTGCTTCTTTTTGGTGTTGCCTTTCAGTCTCAAGTGTCCCATAATGTGGTCACCCCAGTACATAGGACATGAGACTTCAGAGCAAGTCTGTCTGGCAGTCTGTCCCCTTCCCCAATGTTAGACACACTGAGAGAAAGGGATATGGTGGTGGTGTGGGTGGTAAGGGGGAAGAACATGGTCCCAGGGCAGACTTGGGTTTGGACAACCTCTGGGCCAGGCACCAGCTAGGGACCATATGGATGAGTTCCTTACTCTGTTGCTCTCTGAAAAAACTGAAGTAATAAAATAAGCTCAGTGTATTATACTTGGCTGTTGAGAATACCAAGTGAAAAAATAGATAATGCTTTGAAACAATAAGGCCCCAATGGGATGTCAAAAATGGACAAAATACCAACACAATAAATATTTGGTGAGTGAATGATCGATTGACTGTCAAGAGAGAAATGTTAGGTATAATGATTATCGATATGTGGTAATGAAATCCAGCATTTTTTAAGTCAGTGAGCCTCCTGTCAGGAGGTAGAGTCTACTTCCCCTGTCCTTGAATTGGGCTGGACTTAGGGACCCACTTCTAATGATGAGATGGGCAAATGTGGCATTGTATGACTTCCAAGGCTAGGTCACAAAAAGCGCTTTAGCCCAGCTCTTCCTCTCTTGGGATGCTCTTCAATCCCAGCAACTGTAATGTGAGAAAACCCAAGCAAAAATGGGGAGGTCAAGTCCTCGGCCCCAGTCTCGGTCCTAACAGAGAACATTAACATCCTTTGAGATAACTCCAGCTCCAGTCACTATCTGATGGCAACCTTGTGAGGTACCCCAAGTAAGAACCACCTCCTAAGTCCAATTAACAATAAATGATTGTTTGGGGAAGGAAGGAAGGGAAGGAGGACGGGAGAGAGGGAGCGGGGGAGAAAGAAAGAAATGGACATGTGTTCTGAGTTGCTCCTCTTAATGCAGACTGCCTCCCAAGAATGTGAGAAGGGCCATAGTAGGTTTGACTCTGCCTAAGCAGCTGGAAATTATGGCCCAGACAATAGCTTCTAGGGGAGTGCCACTCAAGGCACTTGGCTTTCTGTAATAGCCAATTATGACTGTCATCTCCACATTTATCTTAATCTTTGAAATTACTTTGTCAGGCACTACCACCTCTTGGGATAATGGTTCCATAAGCTTCTTCCCTATGAAACTCTTCCAGAACTGGAAAACAAATGCATATTTAATTTATCTACCACTTCTACCATTTCAGAACTTACAATCACATTCACTCTTAAGCTTCGCCTTTGCAAGTTAAAAAGTCTAGAATCTCTCATCACATCCCCTACTGGCAAAACAATTTGGCACCTGAAACATTCAAGGCCTCTGGAGTCAGTGTGAACTCCCAAAGAAGTGGGGTATAACTTAGAAATGGATTTGTTAATATGTGTATGATTTTAAATGGCTTTGAAGACAGCATGTGGGTTTTTACTTTATTTAAAAGAATAAAATACAGGGACGCCTGGGTGGCTCATTAAGCATCTGCCTTCGGCTCAGGTCATGATCCCAGGAGCTGGGATTGAGCCCCGCAACAGGCTCTGCTCCCCGCTCAATGGGGAGTCTGCTTTTCTATCCCCCACTCTCCCTCTCACTCCCCCTGCTTGTGTTCCCTCTCTTGCTATCTCTCTGCCAAATAAATAAATAAAATCTTTAAAAAAAAAAAAAGAATGAAACACATATTAAAGGAATAGAAAATAAATATATAATTCTCTGAACTGAATATTAAGATTCTTAGGTATAATTTTTATTACATGTCAAACCTAATTTTGTTCCTTGGGAATACAGCTTCACAATTATAGTAGAAAACACCCAGGGAATGTTTGCACACCATCATGCCACCCCTGCTCAAAAGCTTTTGGAATTACTGTGTCATGACTTATAGGATAGAGCCCACATTACTCAAGTGGATGGTAGCCATCATCAGCCCCCTATTTTCCAAAAAAACGTCAGTTGTGATAAATCCGATCTACTCACCAACTCCCATTATGCAGTGCTGTGTTGCCTTTCCCTGTTGTGTTTCCTAGCCCTGACCCACACAGCTGGAATTCCCCTTTCGTGTTTTTCTGAATTCTAACTATTTATGAGGATTGGTACTTTATGACTCCCTTCTTTCCTAGAGGTCTTCCAAAGATTAAAAATGGGATTTACACATTTTTTAATTACACAAAACTTATTCTAGCTTGCAATTACCATATGAAGTGTTTTATCTAAGGGCAATGTGTGTCAGATCAAATGTGGGATCTTAATGATCTTATTTTTTCCTGTATTTTCTAACACATTACTATTCCATTACCTGGAATTATTGTTACTCATCATCCCTCATCATTACTCATAATTGCTCTCAACTATACTAAAAATAAATAATCATAATTTTTACGTGGGCAAATGATGGAATTGTCGAGAAAGATGAACCAGTAGTGAGGAAATCACCATCCTTCAGTTTTTCTTACTGCTAAAAGAAATGTATTATCTTTCAAGGGGCATAAAAGAAGACAGTACATACCATCTTTGTAGTCTGCATTTAGCCTTCACTGAAAACAAATGACAATTCAGAATTTTTCATTTTCTACTCTTAAAGGCAAAGAAAAGAAAATGCACAGGGGAAGACACTTCAAATTATTAGACAAGCAGAAGATGAAATGAAAAGAGACAGCAGCACACTAGACTCTAATAATGATGGTAAAATTTATCCTTTAAGTGAAATCTCAGACAGTAAGTCCTCAGATGACAGTATTCTAATTCTAATGATCTTTCTCAAATTTAAGAATCAACATATGAAAATGTATTTTTTTAAGGTTTCTCTATTTGAGATAGAAAGTGAGTGGAGGGAGGGGCAGAAGGGAGAGAAAGAATCTCCAGCAGATTCCCTGCTGAGCACAGAACCCAACATGGGGCTCCATCCCAGACCCCAAGATCATGACCCGAGCCAAAATCAAGAGTCCAATGCTTAACCAACTGAGCCACCCAGGCACCCCTGAACAATGTATTTTTAAAGACATGAAGGGAATACAGTATTTTCATCCAGTTAGTCAATCATAGGAAGGACTTCTTCATGCAATAATTTGTGACAAGAACTGGCCTATCCCATTTTGCTAAAAGGACATGTGATAACATTGTTTCATTTTCAATGACATTTGTGCCTCAAAATTTACTTGCTATGAAGAGGTTTACCATGTTTGAATTCTTCTTAAAAATCTAGTGAAGTTGTTTCTCACTATCCCTTTATTTTCACTTCTGTATTCACAGAATGACTTAAAAGATAAATAAGCCATTGAGCCTTCTTGATGACGACTATTTTTCCTTGTGTCCTGAGAGTTCAGGTCCTGCTGGATCTCCACCTACTTCCTGGAACCTTCCCTTCTGTTCCAACCCACCCTGAACTTTCCTTCCCCAGAATTCTGTTCCAAGAAGCTCCTCCACTGACTGAAGGAGAGTGCAGTGAAAAAAAGTCATAGCTTCAGGGTGCAACCGAATTGGATTTGAATTCTTGCTATTGGTAGGAACTTAGGGAAGTTTCTTTGCCCCTCTGAACCTTGTTCTCTGAGTCTGAGAAGTAGAGGTCCTATTGCCTTCCTTGAACAGGTTTGCATTAGCTTGCTAGAGTTGCTGTAACAAAATACCACAGACTGGCTACCTTAAAAAAGAGAAATTCATTGTCTCACAGTTCTGGAGGCTGAAAGTGCAAGGGCAAGGTGGCAGCAAGGTTGGTTTCTCCTGAGGCCTCTCTCCTTGCCTTGTACATGACCATCTTCTCCCTGGGTCCTCACATGGCCTTTCCTCCAAGGGCATGAATCTCTGATGTCTCTTCTTCTTCTTACGGGGACACCAGTCATGTTAGATCAAGGCTCCACCCTTACAACCTCATTTAACCTTAATTACCTCTTTAAAGGCCCTACCTCTAAATATAGTTACATTATAGGTTAAGGTTTCAACATATGAACTCTGGAAAGACACACACCATCCAGAGGATGAGGATTAGGGAATATGCCATATATTACATACATACCTACTTATAGTATAAGCCCTGACCGTTGGCTTTTCTTTTTTTGTAAGCTTTGACTTTGGAAGCATCTTCAGAAGATGGCTATCTTGAATAAACACATCACCAGCTGCATGAGTAGAGGAAGAGCCAGGCCACCTCCTGCAAATGAGGCTACTTTGTTTTAGATATCTAGGTTGCTTTCAATAATTGACCGTTTGGGCCACTTGCTTTTTTCTCTTCTCTCACTTTAAATTCCCACTCATATTTTAAAATCACCAACAGAAGTGAGCTTGTGAAACCCTAGGCCCCCGTCCTTTACCCCAATGAAAGCTGAACCCTAGGCCCCACTCTCTCTACCTATGACCTCATTTTGTGGCCCTGGGTATGCTATGTAATTTCCAGGTCCTGTAAATAATAAACAACTACTTTTTGTGTTTTTTTAAGTTTCCTGATGGTTATTGCTAAAGGGCATCTTAGAATCATAATTAGGACCACACAGGCTGGTCCAGCCACACAGTGGTTATTGATAGGCTCAGATTAGCACACAACACTGGTACACAGAAGATGCTTGATATAAAAGTATCTAAAAATAAATAAGTAAGCAATTAAATAAATAAAGTATCTAATTTATATACAACACTTTCTTTACCCATTCTTCTAAGGATGGACATTTGGAGGGGTGTTACTTGCAATACACAAGATATGGAAGTAACCCAAGTATCCATCAATACATGAATGGGTAAAAAAAAGATGTTGTATATATAAAGCAGAATGTTACTTAGCTGTAAAAAAAAAAAAAAAAGAATGCCATTTGTGACAATATGGAGGACCTATAAAGTATTAAGTTAAGTGAAATAAGTCAGACAGAGAAAGACTAATACCATATGATTTCACTTATAAATGGAATCTAAAAAAAAACCAAATGAATGAAAAAAAACACAAAAACGCACACACAAAAATGAACAAACGAACAAAAAACAGACTCTTAAATACAGAAAACAAACTGGAGGTAGTCAGAAAAATGATTGGGGGATGAGAAAAATAGATAAAGAGGGTTAAGAGGTATAAACTTCCCCTTATAAAATAAATAAGTCACAGAGATGAAAGGTAGAGAAAGAAAATAGAGTCAATAATATTATAATAACATTGCACGGTGACTACACTTACCATGGTGAGCAATGAGAAGTGTATAGAATTGTCAAACCAATATGGTATGCACCTGAAGCTAGGATTACATTGTATGTTAATTATATTTCAATTAAAAAGAGGGGAATATCTAATTATCATTAAAGTCTTTTGGCTCATAAATCAATAATCTTTCTTCAAAATCTTCAAACAAGTTGAAATAACATACCATGGTTGTTACAGAATCTAGTCATTAGACATTCTTATGACACTTTTTTCCCATTGTCCAAGCTAACCTGCATTTATTTCCTTATACGAATCTTTCCATGTTTGTCTCTCCTCACTCCCATGTGAGAGTATAAAGTTCTGAATAGTGGGAATCATGCCTTCCACTCATTTGCTATATTAATGAATTTAACACTCTGCACACACTCAGTGCCTAATAAATGATATATCCTTGAACGTGCCTGATACAGGGGTAAACACATAGTAGGTACTGAGAACATACTTGGTGATTGACTGTATCAGGGCATCAGGTTGTTTTCACATACAGGGTTACAAGGTACAGGAGACCCCCACATTTGGGGTCTGAAGAATGGGTTCAAGTCTGGACTTTGCTACTTACTAGCATGTGACTTTAAGCATGTTGCTTAACCTGACACTCCTTTGCTCACATGTAAAATGAGAATAACAGTATGTATTTGGCATGGTTGCTTTCAAGTCTAAATGAGATGATGTCTGTGAAATCACCTATCAAAGGATGTAGTGGGAGATCAGCAAAGATTAGCCAAGTTTCCGAGAGCCTGTCTGAATGTGGATCCCTAGGGAGGTGAAGGGCCCAAATAAATAAAACTATTATGCTCCCATCAGCATTTCCAAACAGGTAAAACACAGTTCGAATGAAATTCAAAAGTAGGTTTGACGTGGAAAGATGGGTTGGAGATGTCCCAAAAGGGTAACATGAAGAACACTTGAGCTAGGCACTGGCCTCAATCTTGGTGTCCTGGAGTGTTAAACCTTCAGATTTTTCCAGCACCCAAGGGTATCCCTATTGCCACCAGACACACACACAGTCATGCACACTTACATACACATACATATACACACTCAACACACTCATATACATATAGGCAGGAAGATTTGTTCTATGGGGCCCTTACTCCATTTCCCATGCCCTCCATAGCCACTGGGGCCAAAGATGAGGGGTGACAGATTTGTGTTAAGTCAGTTAGATTCTCTCTTTTGGTTGATTCCTGATCTGGGGCAAGGAATTGCAAAATAATTCTGGAACATTTTGTGCCAGAGCACACAGTGTTCAAAGATTAACAGCATCGGCTCAGAACATGAAGGACTCTCACTGGCCAAATTTGGAAGCAATCTGAGTATCCAAAAAGAAAAACTATTGTGAGTGTTTACAATACTTTGAGGTTGGGGTTTTTTTAATATATACATTCTAAAACACTCTTAAAGAAGAGGTGGGCAGTGGGCAAGAGAGGGAAAATAGAGGACAGCTCTTCTTTACAAGAATGCCATTTAAAAATAAAGAAGGAAAAAAAAATAAAGAAGGAATGATAGAAAATTATTACTTTGCAACCTCCAAAATAATAACTGATTCAGGCAAAGATCATCAAAAAATATTGGCTAAAACTTGTAGGGACACAGTCTCAATGTTATCACCCCACAGATTTCTTATTGATTAGAAGGTCAAAATATATCATTACAATGGAAAGGCTTCACCAAGCCTTATTACTTATATTACTTATTATTACTTATTACTTATATATTACTTATATTAATTATTACTATATTAACCAAGTAATCAAACTTGGTATCACCAGAAGTTGCCTCATGATGTGATGAAATAAGAAGTGCATAGTATCACATAGATAGCTGTTCTACCAAAAAAAAAAAAAATGTTTAATCTGGATCTAATCATGAAGAAACACCAGTCAAAACCAGAATGAAGGATATTGTATATGACAACTGGAGAGAATGTTTCAAAGCAATCGATATCAAGAAACACAAGAAGGCAGGATGACTGTTCTAAATTTTTAAATGACCAAAATATACAATATAAAAACTTTTATTGGAACCTTGATTGAAAAAAAAAAATTGTAGGTAGGGTCATCTTGATAGCTCAGTTGGTTAAGTATCCGACTCTCAATTTTGGCTCAGGTCCTCATCTCCGGTCCTGGGACTGAGCCCGGCATCAGACTCTGTGCTTAGCAGAGAGTCTGCTTCAGGATTCTCTCTCCCTCTGCCCCTTCCCTTGCTCTCTCTTTCTCTCTCTAAAATAAGTAAATTTTTTTTTTTAATTACAAAGGAAAACGTAGGACTCTTGGGAAATTTTTAACATATGTCAGACTTTAAATGAGGTTGTTGAATTGTGGTTTATTTTCTAAGGTGCAATAAAGATATAGTTCAAAAGACCATCTCTCCCTTAGGAGATCATGCTGAAGGATTCAGGGGAGGAAGTGTCATGATATCTACAACATACTTTCAGATGGTTCAGCCAGCCACAGACCTCTCTGGCCAGACCACCCTGAATGTGCCTGATTATAAATGTTTCAGCCAAAAAGCAGTGTGTTTGTGTTTGGGGAAAGAGAAAGCACATGAACATGGAAAAATGTTAACAATTAATTAATTTGATAGAAGGCTTATTGTTCTGTTCTTTCCAATTTTCTATGGGTTTGAATTTTTTTTTATAATAAACGAGATCAATAATCTCTTTCTTGGGAACTTGTAATTGGGATTTAGAAATGTTAAGTCATTCTAGGTTGGTCACTTACACCTAAAAATTGAGTTGTTGTTGTTTTTAAGAAAAAAAAAATTATAGGGACACCTGGGTGGCTCAGTGGGTTAAGCCTCTGCCTTCAGCTCACATCATGGTCTCAGGGTCCTGGGATTGAGCCTCGCATCAGGTTCTCTGCTCAGCTGGGAGCCTGCTTCTCCCTCTCTCTCTGCCTGCCTTTCTGCCTACTTGTGATCTCTCTCTCTCTCTCAAATAAATAAATAAAATCTTCTAAAAAGAAAAAAAATTTAAAGGACAAGTCAACCCAGAAGCTGAGGGCAGCCACCTTCTACCACATGCTTGGAAAATCAGAGAAAACAAGCCCCAATCAAAAGATGAAAGAAAGAGATGCCCAGAATGATGCTGAAAAGAGAGAGACCATGTAAGCCAAATGTAGAAAAGACAAAGAGCCCTAGAGAGCTGCTCCTTGTTTCCGAAGCTTTGGTTCTTGGTCTCTGTACCCTAGAAAGCTAGCGGCAGGCCTTCCATCAGGGTCTTGGAGATGTTCCTGTATCTGAAGTCCTCCTCTTTGCTAAAACCAATTTGAGTGAGGTTTTCTGGCACTTGTAACCAAGGTACATGGTAGGGAGGATGTGGTACAGTTTTATTTTAATTGAACATATTTTTTTGTTGTAGTAAACTACATATAACATGAATTTTACCACATACATAGCTTCCCCCACTATCAACATCCCCTACCAGAGTGATACCTTTGGTATAACCAATGAACCTACTACCCTGACACATCATAATTATCCAAAGTCCACAGATTACTTTGAAGTTTGCTCCTGGTGTTGTATATTCTATGGGGCTAGACACATGTAAATGCTGTGCAGCTGTTACTATAGTATCATACAGAGTATCTTCACTGTCCTGAAATCCTTTGTGCTCCACCTGTTCATGCCTCCTCCTCCGTCCCAACCCCTAACAACCACTGATCTTTTCACACTCCCCACAGTTTTGCCTTTTCCAGAATGTCTTGTAGTTGGACTCATAATGTAAATAGCCTTTTCAGATTGGCTTCTTACATTTAGTATTAGGCATTTAAGCTTCCTCCGTGTCTTTTCATGGCTTGAATCCTCTTTTTTTTAAGCACTGAGTAATATTCCATAACATTGTCTGGATGTGCCACATCCATTCACCTACTGAAGGGCATCTTGGCTGTTTCAGGTTTTGGTAATTATGAATAAGGTTGCTATAAACATCTGTATGCAGGTTTTCGTATGGACAGAAGTTTTCAGTTTCTTTGGAGAAATACCAAAGAGCACAACTGCTACATCATATGGTAAAAGTATGTTTCATTTTGTAAGAAGCCACCAGCCTGTCTTCCAAATCGGCTGTACCATTGTGCATTCCCACCAGCAATGAATGAGAGTTCCTGTTGCTCCACGTCCTCACCAGCGTTTGGTGGTGTCAGTGTTCTGGATTTTGACCATTCCAGGAAGAACGTAGTGGCACCTCATTGTTGTTTTAATCTGCATTTCATTGATGACATATGGTGTGGGACATCTTTTTATGTGCTTGTTTGCCATCTATATATCTTGATGAGGTATCTACTGAAGTCTTTGGCTCATTTTGTAATCAGGTTGTTTGTTACCTTATTGTTGAATTTTAAGAGTTCTTCGTATGTTACGGGTAGTAGTCCTTTATCAAATGTGTCTTTTGCAAATATTTTCTTCCAGTCTGTTGCTTGTTTTCTCATTCTCTTGACATTGTCTTCTGCAGAAAAGAAACTTTTAATTGTAATGAAGTCCAGCTTACCAGTTCTTTCTCTCATGGACTGTTCCTTTGTACCATAGCTAAAATGTCATCTACATATTGAGGTCATCAAAGTTTTCTCCTATGTTATTTTCTTGGAGTTTTATGGTTTTGTGTTTTACATTTAGGTCTACGATGGATTTTGAGTTAATTTTTGTAAAGGGTGTAAGGTCTATGTCTACATTTATTTTTTGCGTGCAGATGTCAAGTTGTTCCAACACCATTTGTTGAAAAGACTATCTTTGTTCCATTGTATTGACTTTGCTGCTTTGTCAAAGATCAGTTGACTTATATCTATGTGAGTTTCCAGATGTATTTTTACTTTCGTTTTTATGCTTTTTTTGGGTATAGTCTATTTTTTAGCACACTTTGCTTATAGAGTTAGAAAAATGACAATGTTCATTTTGGGGGAAAATACCACTTTCTATTCCATAAGTTGTCTTTCCGTCTCTGGAAATGATTGAGGTAACTGTTTGTGTGATGAAACATTCATTTAGCAAACATTTCAGTATGAGAGGATACTGTGTTTCTTGCAAAGACTCTGGATAGATCTTGAAGGTCTTCTCACTTAACCTTATGTATGTTCTTCCCATTTTACTATGTAAATGTTACTGTAACAGCATGAAACAAAATTTTGAAAGGAAGGAAAAATTACCATATCAATGATTTTCTTCTTCTTTCCTCCAATCTGTATCTATATCATTTATCCAGTTGTAATCATCTGGCCTTCCTTTGACTTCTCTCCTCTGAATCTTCTGTTTATTAAGTTAAAACCCTCTGCAATCTATGAATATTTGGCACATATACTGCTTTGCGTTAATCCTAAATGCCTTTTTCAAGCTTCAAGAGATCCTGCAGCCAGGATCCCATCTCAGTCTCCTCTGTGTGCCCAGCTCCTAGCATAGCACCTGCCCCCTGAGTCCATGTTTGTTGAATGAATGAACCAGAATATGTACAGTTATGTTGGCAGGGAGGGGATGGTCCATGTGTGTTTAAACTGTGCATACATACAAAGCTATGGAATGCAAATAAGCATGTTTCCACCCCAACCCTGAGCCCTGATTCAGAGCCCTCTGGTGCCTTTTGTCTCCAAGCAGCAAGGAATCCAAGCAGAAAATTCACTATTAATGCCTCAATAAAACATTCAGGTCCTGGATGCAGCCCCACGGAGGCTGCGTGGCAGCCTGGAATACAGATGTGCTACCTCAGGGGGGAGTCCCATTCTCATTTAGTCTTATCTGTCATTAGGACAGGAGCCTGAACTCCTGGGGCCTTGGCCTGGGTAACTCTCACATGGGTGGGCAACGTGACAAAAGAAGGCAGAGCCAAGGTTTGGCGAGCACCAGTTAGCTTCTGAAGAAGTTCCTCTCCTGGCGATCCGCTCTCAGTTATGTTATTATGTGACACAAGAGGTTAATCACCTACCTTTCCCTCAGAGAAACAATTTCATGATCCTAAGCGACCAAGGGGCTTTGGATTTTTTTTAGGCGCTGTGCTCTGTGATTCAACAAGATATAATTTGCAAGCAATTCTAATGGCACCAGCTCATGTGGGTGCTGGCAAAAGCTCTTTGATTGTAATGATGGCAGACAGAGATGGAAGTACCAGCTGTGTGTGTGTGTGTGTGTGTGTGTGAGAGAGAGAGAGAGAGTGTGTGTGTGTGTGAGCGTGTGGCCAGCAGAGACCCAGGGTGGGCAGAGGGCATGCAGGAGGGAGAGGTTACAACAAGGTTCTTAGGAAATGTCTTTTAATTGATGCAGAAAAATTGGACTTGGAGATCCATTATTTTATTTTACAAAGGACTAAAATAATTTTCTTTCTCAAAAAAAAAAAAAAATCTGTTTCGTGTTTTCCCCTTCCAGAGCCATGTAATGGCTTTGGAAAGATAGTCATCTTGCCTGAACAACAACACAATTTCATGAAATGGCATTCCACAATCCTTAAGCCAGGAACTGTTTGGAGAGAGGGAGGAAGAACGGGCCCTTCTCCAGTAGGCACAGGCTCAGACTGTGCCTGACTCTTAGGGCTCTGATAGTGGTGGTGAAGAGAGAGGTGAGTTGGTCTAGAAACTGGAAATGTCAAGAGATTAGGAGATTTTCATGTGGCATTATTTGCTTAAAAAAAAAAAATAGGAAGCTTTCAGTGCGATTGCTTGACTATTTCTAGTGGGATTCTGAGGCTGCAGTCATCCACACAGAACCAGCCACATGGAGACAGACGAACACCTACTCAGAGAGATACTCTCCTGCCTTCTCCAATCATTAAGTTTTTAGTGCCAGCCCTAGCTTCATACTCCCAAAAGACTGCCCTGAGCATATCACCCCTTGTGCAAAAATCTTCAATCTTTTCTGATTGTCAAGGTACCAGTTATTGAGGCCACCATTCAAGGCCTGCTGCTATCTCTCCCAGTCTTCATGTTAGGCTCTTCTCCTGCCACTTGCTTCTGCAAAGACTCCCCTGCTCCAGTTCCCCCAGCCTGCCCACCGCCTCCTATATTCCCCCATTTCCACCTATCCGGATGTCAGCCATCTTTCAAGGCACAGCTCAAATCTTCCCTGGTGGCCAGGGCTCTCATGCCATTCCAGCCAGAGGGGCATCCATCACCCCTCAATGCCCACATGGCTTTTGCCGACACTGTTACAGCCTTATACAGTTCACCCTGGAACAATACAGATTTGAACTGTGCAGGTCCACTCATACATAGGTCCACTTATATGCAGTTCTTTTTTTACAGTACAGTACCATAAATATATTTTTCTCTTCTTAATGATTTTCTTAAAAATAGTTCCTTTTCCTATAGCTTACTCTATAAGCGGAAAAGAATACTATATGTAATCCATATCACACATAAAATATGTGCTGTTTATGCTATTAGTAAGGCTTCTGGTCAACAGGAGGTGATCAGTAGTTTTGAGAGAGTTGGAAGTTACCCGTGGATTTTCAATTCCACGCAGGGGGACAGTTGGCATCCCCACCTCCTGTGCTGTTCAAGGGTCAACTCTATATCCTTTTTAGTTCTTGAAGCTCATCTTCCAAGCTAGACTGTGAGCTCTTTGAGTGCTGGGATTTTTATTCTATGTCATTCAGTCTCTTGTCTAAGACCCTGTGCCTTGTGTGTATCAACAAGTAACTGGTGCTCAACCAATGTGTGTGGGACGGGTTGAGCTCCGAGTGCTTGGCACTGGGGTCAATCAGAGAGAAATAGAAGAGAATATAACTTGCTTCCCTTGGGTGGTTTACAGTCCTCCTGGACAGGCAAGATATGACCCACTGCCCCCACCCCACCAACCTCACCTCCACAGAGAACTGCGGTGGGGCGGGGGGAGTCACAACACAAACAGCAAATCTGAATTTAAGCAACTGTCCAGAAAAGCACTATGGAAGTGAAGTTCAGGAAAGGAAAAGGCCAATTTTTAACTAGTCATAAGGGCTAGTGGTATTTGAGGGGCGCCTGGGTGGCTCATTGGTTGAGCGCCAAGTGGCTGACTCTTGATTTTGGCTCAGGTCACGACCTCAGGGTCCTGGGATTGAGTTGGAGTTGGGGGAGTCGGCTCTGCACTCAGTGGGGAGTCTGTTTGAGGAGTCTCTCTCTGCTCCCTTCCCTGCTCACACACACATACACACACACTCTCTCTCTCTCTCTCTCAGATAAATTAATAAAAACTTTTTTAAAAAAGAGGTAGTTGTACTTGAGACAGTCTGGAGGGGTAATCATTATATTTTGTATTTGTGAGGTAACTTAGAGTTTTCAAAGCCTCTTCATTTCAATTAACTGTATAAATTTCACAGCACCGTTGTTAGGTATCACTATGCCCATTTTAAAGAATAAGAGTACAAGGTCTTGGAAGCAGGCGTGACTTGGCCAAAGTCATAATATAATGGCAGGGAAGGGACTAAGCCGGGACTCAAACCCAGGTCTTTATAGTCCAAGGGGTTGTGTGGTGCCCCCCGACTATCTTCCAACCCTACCACTCTTTGCCTTTAAATTAGAATTTTAGAGCAAGGGATTGAAGCAAAATGAAAAGCCATTCAGAAAATACTCTGCGAGGGCGCCTGGGTGGCTCAGTTGGTTGAGCGACTGCCTTCGGCTCAGGTCATGATCCTGGACTTCCAGGATCGAGTCCCACATTGGGCTTCCAGCTCCTTGGGGAGTCTGCTTCTCCCTCTGACCTTCTCCTCTCTCATGCTGTCTCTCATTCATTCTCTCTCAAATAAATAAATAAAATCTTTAAAAAAATAAAAGAAAGAAAGAAAATACTATGCGAGCTGCTGTATACAGGATAGATTGAAGAGAGAAGGAGAGCTGAGGCTCTGACAAATGGCAGTAAAGATGATATGCTTACATTCAATAATACCCTGAATACAGAGGATGGAGAAAGAGCAGGAGGGAAGACCACTCAGGTTATAACACTGGGCTGCTGGGAGAATATTGTTGCTGACCCTGGAAATCTGGGCAGGGGCTAGTTAATGGAGATATGATAGTATCCTTAGGGGCACCAAGTTGATATCTGAGTAACAACCTCCTGCAAGTACTAGAAATATGGCGCCCAAAGCTCAATGGGAGATTTGGGTTGCAGGGGGACCTAAGATTCCCCCATGGGGTGGAGCTGTGGAAGGAAATGGGCTCACATATGAAGCTCATGCCTAATCAATCCGGGAGAGAAACAAGCTGGAGAGGGGTTTGTGCCCACAATGTAGAACATACGCTTCTTTATGGGGAGTTATAGAACATAAGGATATTGGAGCCACCCCCTGGCCTTCAGATGCCTACCCCAAAGGAAAACCTGCACAGGGGCGCCTGGGTGGCTCAGTGGGTTGAGGCATCTGCCTTCGGCTCGGGTCATGATCCTGGGGTCCTGGGATCGAGCCCCGCATTGGGCTCTCTGCTTGGCAGGGAGCCTGCTTCCTCCTCTCTCTCTCTCTACCTGCCTCTCTGCCTAATTGTGATCTCTGTCAAATAAATAAATAAAATCTTTAAAAAATAAAAAAAAGAAAAAAAAAACCCTGCACAGCCCTACAAACTTCTCAGGAACCATGATCCAAAGTGTCTGAAGTGGCTAGATGCCTTCTTACTCTGAGAGTGGCGTGTCTGAATTTGTTCTGCTCTTCACATCTCAAGTGTTGGGATACACATGCCAGCAGTGCTGAGACTCTTAAAACATAGCCATGAAAACCACCTGGGTGTTCCAGGCACACTTTGACATGGCAAAGCAGGATGGACACTCTCAGCTTGGTGTCTGAGGATACCAGTGCCTGGGCCTGAGGGCTAGAGGATGGAAGGATCCCACTTGTGTTCACTAGTCACCCACCAAACCATAGTGATCTTTAGTTCCCTTTCTGGATTTCTATGCTCATTATCTGATGGGCACAGTATCATTTCCCATGCCACCACCCCACCCCCGCTGCCGTTAGAGGTTGAATCAGGCTCTCCCCCACCAAAAAAAAAAAAAAAAAAATCGTGTTGAAATCCTATCCCCCAGTACTTCCAAATGTGACTGTATCTGGAGATCAGGTTTTTCTAGGGGTGATTAAAGTTAAATAAAGTCACTAGGATGGGCCCTAATCCAATAAGGCTGGTGCCCTTATAAGAAGAGGACATTAGGACACAGACACACACAGAGGGAAGACCATGGGGGACACAGGGAGAAAACAGCCACCTGCAAGCTGAAGAGAGAGGCCTCGGGAGGAACCAACCCTGCGGACACCTTGATTTTAGATTTCCAGCTTCCAGAACTGTGAAAAAATAAATGTCTGTTGCTAAAGCCCCCACCCCCACTCCAGTCCGTAGCACTTTGCGGTGGCAGCCCCAGCGGATAGGTATCCCCCCTAATGCTCATACTCAGTCTTATTGAAGCCCTGCTGTCACTTTCCTGCCCACTCAGATCCTGCTAGGAACCCCTGACATCTTAATTAACATTTCCTTCAAAACAAGATAAACAACATGGCATCTTCTCCTTTTCGCTTGAACGTCTATTTAACTTCCAATCTAATCTACAATTAGTACCATATTGTGTGCTTTCTAATTCCTAAGTTGTCTGGACTATGATAGTATATGCTGTCCAGGCCACCATTCATTAGCATGTCTTGTCCCCCAGGACACCTCTCGAGGGCCAGGACATCCAGGCCCTTCTCTCACTCTCACCTCACCTAGCACAGCACTCAGCTGGATATTCTGAGTAGTCCAACCTATGCCTGTGAAGGTATAATTGGTTGTTTGCCTTGAAATTATATTTGACTAACTCTTCATTTAAAGATCACTAAAATTCAACTTTCCCTCCATAGCTCAAAAGCCCATTCATGATTGGAAGCAAAGTTGTGGAGAAATATGAGTGCTTCTCCATTTTAAAAATCCATTTGTCCAGGGGCACCTGGACACCTGGTGCAGTCGGTGAAGCATCCAACTCTTGGTTTTGGCTCAGGTTGTGACTTCAGGGTCGTGAGACTGAGCCCCGTGTTGGGCTCCATGCTCAGCACAGAGTCTGCTTGAGTTTCTCTCTCCCTCTCCTTCTACTCCTCCCACCCCTCTCTTAAATAAATAAATTTTAAAAATCCATTTGTCCATTATGGACATTGGGGAGGGTATGTGCTATGGTGAGTGCTGTGAAGTGTGTAAACCTGGCAATTCACAGACCTGTACCCCTGGGGCTAAAAATACATTATATGTTTATAAAATATATATATATATTAGTGAATCAAATCCAATTATGTATAAAATGCCCACTATGTATTAAATAAACAAATAAACAAAAAAAATCCATTTGTCCATAGCAACATTTTTCTAGATATGTCTCCAAAGAGAAAAGAAACAAAAGCAAATATAAACCACCCCCCAAAAATACACCAAAATACAAAGCTTTTGCACAACAGAGGAAATCATCAAGAAATGAAAAGGCAACCTATTGAATGAATTGCAAAAGTATATTCAATAAGGGGTTAGTATCCAAAGTATATAAAGAACTTATACAACTCAACACCAAAAAAATAATAATAATAATCCAATTAAAAATAGACAGAGAACCTGAATAGACAGTTTCCAAAGAAGGCTGATGGCCAACAGACACATGAAAGATGCTGTCACTAATCATCAGGGAAATACATTCAAAATCACAATGAGATAATACCTTACACTTATGAGAGTGTAAAAAGAGAATCAAAAAGAGAAATAACAAGGGTTAGTGAGGATATGAAGAAAAAGGGACCCACATTGGTGGGAATGTAAACTGGTGTAGCCACTATGGAGAAGAGTACAGAGTTTCCTCAGAAAATTAAAAATAGAATTACCCTACGATCCAGTAATTCCACTACTGGGTATTTTACCCAAAGAAAACAAAAACACTAATTAAAAATACATATGCACCCTATGTTTGTTGCAGCATTATTTACCATAGCCAAGATATGGAAGCAACCCAAGTGTCCATCCATAGATGAATGGTTAAAGAAGATGTGGGAGGGGCACAAGCCTCAGATCCAAGCCTCAGATCCCCCCCTGGGTGGCTCAGTGGGTTAAGCCTCTGCCTTCAGCTCAGGTCATGATCTCAGGGTCCTGGGATGGAGTCCCGCATCGGGCTCTCTGCTCAGCGGGGAGCCTGCTTCCCTTCCTCTCTCTCTGCCTGCCTCTCTGCCTACTTGTGATCTCTCTGTGTTAAATAAATAAAATATTTTTAAAAAGAAGAAGAAGATGTGGGATTTATATACAATAGAATATTACCCAGCCACAAAAAAAAAAAAAGAGAGAGAGAGAGAGAGAGAGATCTTGCCATTTGCAACAATGTGGGTGGAACTAGAGGGCATTATGCTAAGTGAAATAAGCCAGACAAAGACAAATACTATATGATTTCACTTATAAGTGGAATCTAAAAAACAAAGGAATAGACTTTAAAAAGCAGAAACCAACCTATAAATACAGGGAACAAACTGGTGGTTGCCAGAGGGGTGTGGGGTTTATGGGGATGGGCAAAATGGGTGAAGGGGAGTGGGAGGCACAAGCTTCCAGTTCCACTATTAACTATTGTCAATGGTGTTGTAATAGCGCTGTGCAGTGACAGATGCCAGTGACACTTGTGAGCACAGCGTCACCTACAGAGCTGTCCAATCCCATGTTGCACAGGTGAAACTAATGTAACATTGTGTGTCCGCTGTCCTTTAAAAAAAAGAAAATGTAAATACTTGAAAGTCTCTGTAGCAATGGGGACACTGTTTTTCTCTTTTAAAAAAAGTAATTAATTAATTAATTAAAAGTCTGTTTGTGTTCAGATTGGCAGGGTTTTAAAATGTGAAGAGGGAAATAAGATGCCGCTTTCCCAGCTGGGACCCTGCTTGCGTGGTTACTAAGGAGACCAACTGGCGATAGGTACTGTAATTAATCAGGGGACTCTGAGCAGCCAAACACCTGATGGTGAGAGGCTCTTTACTTTGAGAGGGGAGAATTGCTGGGTGGGTGGAGGTTCCAGGAGTTCAGCGTGGGAGCCCAGCTACTACTGCCGTCTTCCCCTCATACTCCCTCTACTGAAATTTTCAGGTGGCTGTTTTAAAAGCCCCTAAAGCAGCCTCAAAACTTACCCGTCTGAATGGAATGGAGTCTAATTCTCACAGCCACCTTAGCTTGGGTGTCTCTCCTGCAAGAGGACGAGAGGCAAGCCGGCACGAGCAGAAGGGAACAACCGTGGCCTCCTGATCACTAGAGATAGGCTACATCACCCTTCCTCTCCAACGATTTTAATGAATGTATACTGTCAGAAGAACAGAGGGCAGCTCGCTTCTCTAGGACCAGTTATCACACCCGAGGGAAGCCCATGGACCTGGGGGGGCCATGATCCGGGGGCAAAGTGCCCAGGCGAACGAAAACCTTTACCTGACTGTGAGGACCATGTGGTTTGCACCTTTTCTAATTTGCTCTGGCTTTTCTTTTTTTTTTTTTAAGATTTTATTTATTTATTTGACAGACAGAGATCACAAGTAGGCAAAGAGGCAGGCAGAGAGGGAGAGGGAAGCAGGCTCCCCGCCGAGCAGAGAGCCCGATGCGGGGCTTGATCCCAGGACCCTGGGATCATGACCCGAGCCAAAAGCAGAGGCTTCAACCCACTGAGCCACCCAGGCACCCCCTGCTCTGGCTTTTCTGAGAGGCAAGGTTCTTACGCCCCCACACAGCAATGGTTGTAAAGTCCCTTCCTAGACTCATCCCCGCCCTTCCCCTCCATGCCTTATAGGAGACAGCCTATCAGAATATGTGGCTTCATTTAACCCAAAGAGAACTCCCAGGTCATTTGGCAAATGACAAAAGAAAAGTTCAGGGAAGTGGTGGCTTTTAGCCCTTGGTTTTCCTTTCCCTTAGCTGCACGGGGAGAAAAGCACTTGGCTACCAAAACTGTGGGAATGACGAGGTGCTCAAAGGCAGGTATATCATTTAAGATGATTTCCTTACTGGATGTAACAAAAAATCAAATCAGTGGCTTAAACAAAACATGGTAGATTAAAGTTATCAATGGCTCAAGGGTGCCTGGGTGGCTCAATCATTTAAGCGTCTGCCTGGCTCAGGTCATGATCCCGGGGTCCTGGGATGGAGCACCCGTGTCACGCTCCCTGCTCAGCAGAGAATCTGCTTCTCCCTCCCCTTCTGCCCCTCCCCCCAGCTCGTGCCTGCTCTCTCCTGCTCTCCCTCTCAAATAAATAAAATCCTATAAACAATAGGAAAGTTATCAATGGCTCCAGCGAACAGCCCCTGTGTAGCCACCCCCTCGGTTCTGTAACTCTGTAGTCTCCACCCAGCTTGGGTCTGGACTGTCCTTGGGACCACCTTGAGCCAGTAAATGCAGCAAAAGCAATGGGGCGCCAACTCCAAGCTTGGGTCTTAAGCGATACTACCTTGTCTCCTTGCTTGATTGTACTTGCTTGGGTTTGCACCTCGGCCTGGCTATGAGACCATGCCAGACCAGCCTGTTGAAGGGATACAAGAGACACGTGAAGGTGAAGGATAAGACACATGGAGAACCAAAGTGCCCCCAGCTGACTGCAGATTCACTGGGAAGCCAAACAGAGCCAAAAGAATCAGCCTGCTCACCCCGGCCTAAATTGCCAATTTGCAATGTCACGAGCCAAATAAAGGATTTGCTGTTCAAGCCCCTGGCTTTGGTGTGGCTTGTTAGGAAGCAACAGCTAACTGAACGCTGGCTGATATTTGAAATAGATATCTGAGGTTTCTCTCTTTAAAAAAAAAAAGTTGGAGGTCAGAAATCCAGGATTGGAGTGGCATCTGCATACTTATGAGGGACCCAGAATCATCCTGTCTTTATGCTTCATCATCTTTCATTCATGGCTTTCATCCTCAAAGTTGTCTCATGACCAAGAGAGCTACTAGAGCTCCAGCCATCACATTCTTATTCCAGTCAGGCAAGTTGGAGGACAAAGAAGGGGCTCCTTCTAATGGAATTGGCCCCCTTTAGAAGAGCTTTCCTGGAAGCCCCACCCAACGACTAGCAGCTTGATTCTCACTGGCTACCTTGAGCTGGGAGGAAGGCTGAGACATGGAGCCTTTTGGCAGAACATGTTGCCCCCTAGAATAAAATCAAGGGTGCTGTTTAGTAAGGAAGGATAGAGGAATGAGTACCAGGAAGGCAACCAGGAATATCTGCCCCAGTATGTGTGAAATCAAGCTCCAAGCCTCAGATCCCCCCCTGCCCATACACCAGGATGTAAAACTGACCACAAGTCATGCTAATTTCTGAGTTCATAGTGGCGGCTTTGACCTGTAATAACAAGGTGTAAGCTTCGGGCAATCAAGGTCTAAGTGGAAAATCGCGGGTGTGCTGGTCTCCCGGACCCTTTTGCTGTGAATCCAGATGGCAGGGAAATGTTATTCTTAGAACTTGTTGCTCTTCCCTTGAAGCAGGTGCTTTCTTACTTGCTTACTCTTTTTTTTTTTTTATCGAGATGTAATTTACATAGCATAAAATTCACTATTTAAAAGGCCATAATTCAGTGGTTTTCAGTACATCCCCTACATTGTGCAACTCTCAGCACTATCTAATTCCAGAACATTTCCATCACCTCCCACTCCTAGAAAAACAACAACAACAACAACAACAAAAATCAACCCGATTTTGGGTTAGCAGTCAAGCAGTCAAAGCAGATGATTTCCGCTGATCTCAGGTCCATGAAAGAGCCAGAATTGCCCCACAAGAGGGTACCTGAACTCCTTGCACAACATGGGCTCAAATCTTGGGATTCTGTAATATTTTTGCATCTTTTTGGGAGATCCAAGGAGGAAGTCATGTTGCAATTTGCCTGGGGCAAAGAGAAGCACAGCGTAATCTGGGGACACTGGGGACCTAAGCATCGCCTGCCTGGGCTGACCATGAACTACCTCCCCATGGGGAAGGGAAGGAGGATCGGCCCTGAGAGGTGCGGGCATCTTCAACAGCATCTGAGACTCCAAGGGGGGTGACACCCTAAGGTTCAGCAGCAGCTTTGAAAGTACTCTATTGTGACGCTAGATGTTGACAGGGGATTTTTAGATTTGGTGGGTACTATTTAATGTGAAAAGGATGAAGGGGGTGCAGAACTCATTTATTAAAGGTCTCATATGTTCCAAATACTAATAGAATCTCATTTTTCTCCCCACAATGGTCCTGGGAGGTATCACACCCATTTTACAGAAGGAGGACCCGAGGTTCCCCAAGAGAAGTAACTTGTTCTGACAGTAGAGCCAGAATTTCAGACACTTCCTTCTGAGTGTAAAGGCTCAGCATTTTCCATTGTGTCATGCTGTGGGCACCTGTGAAAATGCCTCCTGGCGTGACCCATGGCAGGTAAGAGCCTCTCCCCTGAGTGGCCTAGTTGCTGCTGCCTGTGGGGTAGGGACAGTGGAAGGGGCTTGGCTTAGCTCAGTTCTGGGCTTCTCTGTGCCGGTGGGAGCTTGGCGTGAGATTCCCCTCCTTCTGCCCAGTCCCTCTTCTTTACTCCTCAGGCAAAAAGGTTGTTCAAGGAGACTCCAGGATTGGGGTCCGCCTCGTCACTGTCACCAGGAGCCTTTTTTTCTGACTGACTTGTCAGAGCTCCCCATCAGTCCTCGCCGTGCCTCTGGAAGCAAAGGGAAAGCAGCTGGGGGATCCTGGCAGAACAGAGTCCAGGTAAAGCAGGCTTGAGAATGGTTGGGGGGGTGTCACAGGTCTGAGCACAGAGCCAGGGTGGGGGTGGGGGGAGCAGGGAGCAGCCAGGAAGGATTGTAGGTTCTGCTGCTCGCTTGATTAAGGGGGTCAGCGTGTGTATGTGTCATCGAGGTGGGCAGGGAAGGGGAGGGCTGCGTGGGGTGGGGGGAGGATATATATACGCTGGTGTGGCTGATACGGCGGAACCGAGCCTCCCAGCCGAAGGAGCCAGGCTACCCACAGCTCTCAGGTAGGCAGCTGCATGCGAACCCCAGCCCCAAGACAAACAGCTGGGAGCCCCGGGAAGGAACACAGCAGCCGGGGGCTCTCTCCTCACCCTCTCTCCTTTGTCCAGGGTGGATGCTGCTGGCCTCCTGGAAAATTATTTCTCCATTCCTCTTACTTTCAGTGCTCAGACAAGGGGTGGGAGGGGACGGCTGAGGTTTTTATCCTGAAGAGAGAGATGCAGAAGGAGCTGAACTTGGAAACGAGAAAAAGTTTTGATTCCCCAGTTGTGGCCCCGACTATGTAGTTGTTATCTGCTGGGAAAAGGTGGATGCAGGAGTGAGAGGAGGGGAGGAGCAGGCACTGGGGCAGGGGGCTTGTGCAAGATTCCTCTCTGGCTGACTTCCTTTCTTTCCTTGCCTCGGAGTGCGGAGTGCGTTCAGGCTGGTTTTCAGCATACCACTGAACTTGATTTGGAGTGGGATTTTTCCGTCCTACGGGAACCCTTTTCCCTTATGCACTGATTAGAAATTGATGGTAATGATGTGGGGGAAGTGGGACCTGGGGCGTCACGCTCGACCGGTACAGTGCGGAATGTGGACACTGTGTGTGAGACCCACATAGATTTCCACAGGGATGACCTTGGACGTCCAGACCCTGAATTATGTGGTGGTTTCTTCTTTTTCTTTGCATGTTTCTCCTCCTGCCCATCTCTCCCACTTAAAGGTCTCTGCTGAGTCCTGCTGAATATGACGTTCAGAAGTCATCCAAACTCTCGCTCTTTCTCAGCCTCCTTTTCTGTCTCCTTTGTGCGTCTCTCTCTCTCTCTCACACACACACACACACAAATACTCTCGCACTCTCTCTCTCCATCTCTCTGCATATCTCGCTTCCCCTCCCTTCATTACCCATGCCTTCCTCCCCCCCATTTCACTCTGAACACGGGTAAGTTCTGGGGGAATTTCAAGTAAAGCAGGATGATTCGGGAGATAGACTATTTAAAGCAAGCTGCTTTGGACTTGAATACCCTGATCCTGGGCTTAAACATCTGTGTTTCGCTTCCTCGAGCAGCCCATAATTGCCCCAATTATAACCAATAACATTGTTCGGCAGACTAACAAAAGATGAGCTTTGCATGGCATTTGCCAGCAAGCCTAAACCAGAGTTTTCAACATAGATGGGAGGAAAGTAACTGCCTGGCTTCTTATCAAAACCTCCCAAAGAAATTGCTGCTCTTTCTCACTGCCTGTGGGTAGCTGCCACACGCACACTCCTTTTTCGCGTTTATAAAGTAAGGCAGGGAAATAGTCAATACACTTCCACTGATGCTGTGATACCTTGAACAAAAAGGATCAGTGTTCCTCTGGGCTTGGTGAGTCCTCTGCAGGCGAGGGTGCCTGGAGAGACTGTCCTCAACCACCATCTCAGTAAAAGGAGCAGCTTCCACTAGCCCATATGTGCTGCCCCGTCGAGGGTCCTATGCTGCAGCCTGGGGTTTAGGGGTGCAGTTCTGTTCTCCGCAGGGGTGACAGCCCCTGCTTCAGCAGCTGAAGGCTGAAGGTACTCAGGGATTCAGAGAATGCGGGAGATTTTGCATTGTGGAGATTTTGCATTGTCAATGAAGGGAGTCATTGCAGGATTAGTGCTCTCTGGAGCCGATGACAGGAGCTGTCAGAAAGCCATTCTGCATTCAATCAATCCGTTATTTATCATCCACACTCCACCAGGCAGGAGAGGCGGAGTGGGGGGGGGGTGTTCTGGTGGATTCAACAGAGGTGATGATAACAGCCCTTTACGCTCATGCAACGATTTACGTCTTCGCGCTTTTGCACCCATTATCCCCAGCAAACAGCCGGGTGAGCTGGTGTCATTGTCTCCGCGTTGCAGGTGGTGAAACTGAAGCTGAGCGCTCGGCTCCGCACCATGTCTGGGAGTCTGAGCCCTGGGAGGACTGAGTCCAGCCTTCCTGGCTTCTGCACACCACCCCCTCTGGGCCAAGGGTGCTCACCAGTTAATGGGAGCGAGGGTCAGACAACACAAACACAGGGAAACAATTAGAGGACAATGCAAGGTTGGGTGTAATTAAGTCCTAAATTGCATGGTCCAGACATCGAGTGCTGGGAGAACTTGGAAGAAGGGGCACTTGTTCCCGGATTCCAGAGATTGGAACTGGGCAGGCAAGGAGGTAGAATTTGGATGGGTTGAGGGCTTCGGGGAGGGAGGAGGCAGCCAGGACAAAGTCACAAAAGGAGGGCAAGGGAATCAGCCTTGATTGAAACCTACTATGAGCCAGGAAGTGAACTAAACTTGTCCACATGTTTATTTTATGCTAACACCCCCTCCCCAACACACACACATCCAGGCATGGTAGGAATGTGAAGGTTAGGGTGAGTGTTCTATGCTTTTATCAACAGGGTTCAATAGCCCCATGGCTCCTGAAGCCCAGGACAGAAATTTTGCAACTGCGTCTGGGGGGAGCTACTCATCAGACATTGTAGGAAGGGAATGGGCCCTTCTCAGGAAACAGGAGTCCTTCCGACAGCATCTTGGAGTGGTTTCAATGGCTGAGAACTCATTAAGCAAATTGGATTTTCTCGATGCTTTTATTTCAATGCCTATAGGTGCTCCCACTCTCTATCCTGAGGGTTTCTTACTAACCACAGACTTTGAGATCTGGGGCACACCAGTTTGGGGGGCATCTCCCTAGATAGGCTCCAATCACGTTTGGTCTTGACATTCTGTGATCTTGTGGTTTTTCAACTGTTAGCTTCTCCCTCAGCATTGCAGAAACAAGACCGGCCCAGCTCTGAAGGGCCTGGCTTGGCAGGTGAAGTGAAAGGTTTGCTCCCAAAGAGTCTAAGTCTGGGTGAAAATGTCAGTGAATCATCATACAGCCAAGGCTCAGAGCCAAGCTCCCCCCTTCCCACACTCGTCCCGTGCTTCCTCCTCACCCCCCACCCCCATTCATCATTTCATTCGTTCAGCCAAGAAGCGTGTGTGACATTCATGATAGGAGGCTTGTAGTGCTAAGTGTCAGAATGTCCTCAGCTTCGTAGGAACTAGCATCCCTGCAGCTGAACACTAACGAGTTTAGGCCCCCGGTCTCCCAAAGGGGTGTGGATGCCCCCGTGATCCACTAGGCTTTGGGAAACTGAAGCCTTATTTTTTGTTATCTTTCCTAATTGGCACTTTAGTGGATTTTAGAATGTATATAACTTACAAGTCAATCGGGAATGTGTGCTCACAACTGTTTGATTGCTGGGGGCAGAAGGCTAAAGAGGTCTGGAGACTGCTAGTCTGGATTCATGGCTCTTTGGCTTATGTGTATTTTCTAATCTTTATGAAAGAACATTCAGTCATTTTAATATAAAAGTAAATGAAAGCTTTTAAAAATCCATTTAAATTATTTTGACCACCTATGTGGAACCATGGGCCAGAATCAGGAAGATCAAAGTTCAGAGGGATCCCTTTCCAGCTTTGAGGCAGCCCTGACAGGAAATGTCTGTTGGGCCTCTCCAGGTCCTCTCCTGAGCCCGGGCTGCTGCCCTGAGGCCACTTCCTCAGGAAACCCTCATCTTCCCTTCCTCTTCCCTCCTCCCTTCTTGCTTCCCCTTCCCAGGACAGCACAAATATCTGGCCTTACTAAACAAATAAAAAATACTAACCATCTCACCCAACTGCCCATTTCTGGAGAAGGGGAAACTGAGGCCCGGAGAAAGAAAGGGCCTTGCTCCAGATCCCACAGGGAAACAGAGAGCAGAGACTGGAGCCCAGGACTCTCTCATTTCTAAGCACAGGGCTCTGTCTCATTCATTGCTCACCAGCACCAACCCTAGTTGGTCTGTTGTAGGGGGCGCGGGACATGCTTTGCCCTCCACCTCCTCGATGCTCGCTCCCTGTTTGCAGGTGGAAATTCAGAGCAGAAGGAGGACCTTTTTGAATGTAAGTGAGAGGAGGAAAGGCCACTAAAGAGGCCTTCCTCAGTAATAGCTGGTGAACTAGCAAAATCCTATGTAGGACTCCTGTCTACGATGGGTCAAAGAAATGAGGTGTGTGGAAGACAAACCTCTGTGCCTATGGGCAATAAGAAATTCCTCTGGGAAGGACAGGCAACATTAAGAACGTTGCAATAGGTGAGAGGGAGCCCAGAGCTCAGGATAAAAGGGGATCGTTAGGATGAACTCACCTACCCAGAGACAGACAGCAGCAGAGATCCCTGAGTGGCCTAGTGAGAGCAGGAGCTCAGGAATCAGATGGGCTTGAGGCTCCCCTCTGCCACTCTGAGTCATTACTCCTCTGTCTTCTCAACTGTAAAATGGGGATAATAGCACTTACCCCACAGGATGGAGCCTACAAAGCAATTAGCCCAGCCCCTGGCACGTCGTATTCTAAATATGAGAGTAAGGTGATGACGGTTGAAGACAAACAGAGACTGGCCCAGTGAGATCCCTCCAGAACTGGCCAACCATTCCGAAGCAGAAGCAGTACGTAGAGTTTATGGTTTTCCAGAACATGCCGTTTGACGACAGCACGTCAGAGTTTGAGTCCTGGCTCTGCTATTTATAAGCTAGATGGTCTTAGCCCAGTTGCTTAACCCCTATGAACTTACATTCCTCTCAAAAAGAAGTATGTTCTTAACCCTTGGTTCGAGGGTTGTAGAATCACATAAAAATCTTTTGTGACTTGTAAAGAATAATATCTACACACATGGTTGCTGAAAAGAACAGAGACGTACACGTACATGCCTCTAGCGGGAAGGCAGTCCCTCCCTCCTTCTCCACTAAAAGCACCAAACTTAAACAGGCTTTCTCGGAGGCCATAAGATGAAACTCAATTAACTTCCAGCTTCATACGTAATCCTCCAAACAGATAAGCAACTAATTATATTGCCCTGGGAAGCAAGATTACATGCAAATAGATTAAGGCTAAAACACAGTGGTATTTTATCTCCATAAGCAACAAGGCACAATTAAATTTATGAGGTGTCATTACCAAAATAAGAGGTAATTAAACATTTCTTTATTCAATAAGAGATGTCCAGATTATAGCAGCACCACAAGGAAGTGTTAGCTGAGCTTGGTTCACCAAGTGAAATACAAGCCAGATGAAATTCAAACGTGTTCTGGGCAGTTCTATTTACTGATGGTCGTTTTCTTGCAATAAACCACTGCCTGTCCTGATCCCCATTTTGCAGTTGAGAAGACAAACACTTGCAGGTAAAACAACTCACCCAGAGTCACACAGAGGGTAAAGATTAAATGTATATTTATTTATATTTATGAATATATTAATAAGCATGAATCAATTAGCTACCCACCCTTCACCTTACTTGGCATTAACTGATACACAGAGCTACAAGAAAAAGCACATCGATGTTGTGGAGATTTCTTAAAAATGAAAAGCTTCTACTGAGCTTCCAGAACAGTTCACCATCTAATTCAACCTAGAACACAATGGTACTAGGTGTTGTGAGGAGTACCAAAAAAACAAAAGATGGACCGCTCGGTGAGGATAATTAGATTTATTTTGAGCTTTCACTTATATTGGCCTCACCAAAATATGACAGCCTTGGAGATAGACCTGTGCTGGTCCCATTTTAAGGATTCTTGGAATTGCTGAGAATAAAGAGCTTTGTGTATGGAGTCACTTGTTCAGAGTGAGGGGTGGGGGGACAGAGAGGGCAGGGAGGTTGGAGCCTGAAAGAGAGGTATCCCGCGGACCCGCCGGGAAGGCCAAGCTAATGCCAGGTAGATTCGAGAAGTTTTGCCAAGTGCCAAACCAAGGACAGCTCGCATTTTATATGCGGGAAAGCTACCAGACGCATTTTACATGCTAAATGTCCCAGGAGCTCATCTCCTTTCTTCAACTCACCCTAAAAACCCATTTACCCAGAATTTGAGATAACAAACATCAGTCAATCCACCAGGCATTTCCTGAATGTGCAAGTAGCCACGGTTAATGAGGTTCATGAAAAACCTCAGCCGGAGAGCATTTCATTAACAGCTGTCACAACTTATCAGCTCAGCCTATGCAAACATTATGTATTGCAATTGTGTATGAGGAAGGAACCCGTCCCTCTTCTCCTAGCCTTCCCTTTCCCCTGTGAAATGCAGACACTGCCACCATGTGCCCAGAGAGGGCACAGCCATGCCATTCTGGACAAACGTGACAAAAATGTCTCCCAAAGAGAAGGATTGAAATTTAGTTGAATAAGAAACGGAAAGGCAAGGCTCAAATTAAACAAAAGACATAGGCAGTCCTCAGTTTAAGACACGTGTTTATATGGCAGCTGTTTGGAATTCAAGACGCATTTTCTCTTCAGAGGAACCTGCGTGATGAGCTTCTATAGCTTGTGTACCGACACCTATTTGACCTGCAAACTTACCATAGGACACTACTCCAACCACGCCTCACAGCCCTTTGTAATCAGGCTTCTGACGGAGCATGCGTGGGGCTCAGGGTGAGAATGGCATCTTGCCTCAATCTGGAAGACACTGTTCCCACCCCAACCCCCTCGAACTCAACACTCACCTAAGAGACATGCTGTCAGTCACACAGATCCTGAAGCGGTTCCTGTGCCATTAGATTCCTGGCCCCAGTGAGGCCGATGCTCCTGGATACTCCTCAACTCTCCGTTAGCTAGGAGAAGAAGAATGCTCCTGAGATACTTAGCAAACATTCTGAGCACATCTTAAGTGCCAGAAATACAGGGAACTATAGAACATGGTCTCTGTCCTTCAGAAGTCACCATCCAGTGGAACAAACAGACACAGAAGCCCAAGCTTACAGTATGATGTCACAAGTGCCATGCAAGTGACAATGACAATATCATACAGTGAAGGCTATGCTTTGGGCTCTTCCTTTTATAACCTTTTATTCAGGACTGGTTATGTGCCAGGGGCTGTTGTAGCTGCTTACAAACACCAACACATTCATCACCGTGTGAGACAAGTACTGTGATTGTCCAAGTCTTACAGATGAGAAGCTGAGGGGTTGAGTTGCGATATGGGATCTGGACCCAGTCGGTCTATAGTGAGGAGCAGACGAGAAAGCGCAAATCACAGCTCGGGGACACAGGTCTGTTGTGCCTGGTTGACAGGCCCCTGAGGCTCTCTTCCTTCCCACTGTGATGTGCTGCTTCCCCATGCCTTGAAGCAGAGGAAATTCATCCAACTCCATCTAGGAAGGGTCGGAGCTGGCTTCCCAGAGGGGATAATTCTTGAGGTGTGTACCAGTATGAGTGGGAGACAGGTATTCTGGGCAGAAGGAAGAGCGTGTGCCAAGGTTCAAAGGCATTAAGGACAGGATAGAAATGGGAACTCTCCGTGATTCACTAGGACCAGAGGGGATGCCAGTGTGAACAACAGGAGACAAAGCTAGAAAACGTGGGCAGGGGCAGTATGCAGTCCCAGTGGGGTTTAAGTATGAAGTGACGTCATCAGATTTAAGTATGAAGTGACGTCATCAGATCTGGAGATGTCTTGGTGGGAGGCCAGATCATTAGCTGGACTAATTAGAAGGTCATCACAATAACCAAGATAGGAAGTCTCAACTAAGTCACTGGCCCTTGGGATAGAGAAGAAAATGCATATGAGAGGTTTCTTTGTATCGGGGTTTGTCTTCATTGTTCATTAGCTCTGGACCCCCCATCATCTGGAGGGTAGAGCCTAAACCCTTTGGATGGCAAACAAGGGCCGGTTCCATCTGAGCGAAACTTCTCTTTCCACAGGGAACTTCCCTTAGGCCGTGAAGGCAGGTGGCCCTGGGACACCAGTCTGCTCACCACCCCCTCACAGGCTGTGGTCCTAACACCTGTAAGCCTTTCCAAAGGCTGTTTCCTGGGCCTCTCATGTGCCCTCTTCTTTCTCCTCTTGGCAAACTGTTACTCATTCAAAACCCATCTCAAATGTCCCCTCATGGACTTAACAAACACGATTGAGTATCTTTTCGTGGACATCCTCTTGTTATGAGCTACTTGGATGACACAGAACAAGGCCAGTGGTGAATTCAACTGCAGGAACCCCTTCCTTCTCTTGTTGACTTGCTCCATTCCATGCCCATCTTCCACCGGCGATTCTCAGACTTTAGCATGTATCTGGATGCCCTGAGGATCCTGCTAAAAAAGCAGCTCCAACTTCAGTGGTTCGGGGTTAGGACCCTACATTCTGGATTTCTAACAAGATCCCTTGTGATGCTGAAGCCGGTTTGTAGGCTGCATTTGACAAACAAGGCTTATTTCTCAGTAGAGTCTGATGAAAAAGCAATAAGACAATAATTTTTATTTTCTAGGCCGGGCTCTTTGTTGAGGTAAAATTTAAACACAGTGAAATGCACAGGATTTAAATGTACAATTCCATGGGATTCAGCAAATGTCCATACCCCTGTGACCCATACCTCAGTCAAGAACATTCACAACGTTCCCAGAAAGTTCCCTTGCTCCCCTTTCCACTTAATCCTCCAAGTAAAGCTGTTTCTACAGGGACACAAATCAATGCAGTCCAAGGAAATAGCTTTCTGATTCAGGAGACTTGATCACAGAGTAAATTTAAAGAGAAGCAGGAAAAACTGCACATCTCTCAGGCAATCCCACATAAAGAATGTCAATGGCTGATCTAACTAATGATGGTTGGAGCTATTATCTTCATGTCTTTGTTCATTTTTCAATAAAGAACCACACATATCCAGACATGTGTTTTGCATGGACGAGCGTGGTCAGCACAGAGGCCCTGGGATCAGGAAGCTAGCTCACACCTCGCCCAGGAAACGGACAAAGGGCCTGAAGCAGGGAGGCTTCCGGGAAGAGCAAATTCTGGCACGCCAGTCATCCCTGGCTGAGACAGAAGGCTGGGGGGGAAGAGACAAACAAAGTACACAAGTCATTCATAAATCTCACTCTCGCACGGCACTTTGCAAACCTTCCCTTACAGATCTCAAGTCTTTGCAACCGCCCTGTGCCAAGACAGGTACCGCCATTCCCCTTTCATAGCTATGAAAACTGAAGCTTGGAGAGACCATCTTAGGTCACACATTGGTAAGTGGTAAAGTGAGGCCTTTAGCTCCCTGGAAATGCTTACGCAGGTTGAAGCCATCCAGGTGGCAGGGATCACAAAGGTGCTCTCCCTAGGAGCCCAGACACTAGCCACTGCCCCAAGGGGCAGACCCCCTGTATCCTTGATGACCCACGTCCTTCTGGGAGGGGAATCTTGGGCTCTGGTGCTATCTCCTCTGGTGTTTCCCCCCATGTGAGGCCCCCACAGAATGGCTCTTCTCATGGCCGCCCACCTTCCCTTGTGTTTTAGCATTTTAGCCCCTGGCTTCCTGCTCCTGCACCATGAAAATCCTGCTTTGTGACCTCCTGCTGCTCAGCCTCTTCTCCAGTGTGTCCGGCAGCTGCCAAAAGGACTGCCTGACCTGCCAAGAGAAGCTCCGCCCGACTCTCAACAGCTTCAGCCTTGAGGTAGGCCCTGGAGCATCCCCCTCTTCTCCTCCCTCCTTCCTCCAGACCCAGAATGAGAAGTTCTGGCCTTGCCCAGAGGTCACATGACTCACCTGGTGTCACGTGGTCAGCAGGCCCCAGAAGCCAGGCCTCCGCATCTTCTAAGTGCACACCCTGACATCTTTCCACTTTTCCACATTCAAATAAAGGCCTGCGTGTGCTGCTATTTTGTTCCCATTATTAAAATAATGCACATTCATTTTGGAGAATTTGGCAAATTCAGAGAAGCCTATAAGAAAGAAAATTACCTTTAATCCCACCTGTCAGAGAAAGAACCCTTGTTTTTTCACTCCAGCATAATTTCCCCCACGTTATTTTACTTTAAGTTCTTTCTTTCTATGAATATGGCTTAGTTTGTCTAACTCTTCCCCTCCTGTTGAACATGTACGTTGCCCTCCATTTTTGGTATTATAGGTAATTCTACAATGAATCCCTAAATGTTCCCTCATACTTTAAGGTTTGAATTTGAGGTGCAAATCTGGCATTAGATTTTTTTTTTTTTACTAAATAAACTGCTTTCTCAATGCTTTCATGTCAGTCTAAATAGTTATTCCTCTATGACATTCAGTATAACCCAATTATTTTTTCTTGGTAGTCAGACTTCTTTCAAAAGATGTCATATTTGGGGGCGCCTGGGTGGCTCAGTCTTTAAGCATCTGCCTTTGGCTCAGGCTTGATCCCAGGGTCCTGAGATCAAGCCCCGCATCAGTGTCCCTGCTCAGTGGGGAACCTGCTTCTCCCTCTCCCTCTCCGCTGCTTGTGTTCCCTCTCTTGCTGTTTCTCTCTGTCAAATAAATAAATAAAATCTTAAAAAAAAAGAGAGAGATGTCATATTTCAAACGCTTCAATCTTTATTTTTTTAAGATTTATTTTTTAAATTTATTATTATTTATTTTTTATTATTATTATTTATTATTTATTTATTCATTTGAGAGGGAGAGCATGAGCGCAAGCAGGTAGAAGGTCAGAGGGAGAAGCAGAAGCAGACTCCCAGCTGAGCTGGGAGCCCCAATGCACGGTTCAATCCCAGGACCCCAGGATCACCACCTGAGCCCAAGGCAACCACTTAACTGATTGAGCCACCCAGGCGTCCCTCAAACTCCTCAGCCTTTAAAAACAACCAAAAGTAACGATAGTCCCTTAAGGCAAGTGTGCAAACATAGACCATACCCTCACGTGGGCTAGCTCACCAACAATGAGCAGACGCAGCCCCTATAGACTCAAACACCAAGCTTTTCCCACACCTGCTCAGTGGTTTTTGAGCCTATTTTCTGAACAATAATAACTACCATGTCATGAAGAGCATCCCCAGATAACCCATCCAAAGTTTATGCTTCCTTCTCATTCATCCATTGTGGTTTTTCTGAGCATTTGCTGTATGCTGAGACCAGAGCCAGGCCAAGGGATCCAAAGGTAAGCAGATGGATGGAGTTTGCAAGCAGTGGGAAAGAAGATCCCACAATCCCTCCAAGAGGGATTAATTACTGGGTGCTGAGGAAGCACAGAGCAGCAGCCCCCATCCTAGACTTTTGGAGGAACAGACCTATCTAAGGAGACCTAAGGAGTAGGAGTGAAAAGTCAGGGAGAGTGCTCCAGGGGGTAGAGGGAGGCAGGGAGCACCCAAGCAAATGCATGGCCCGGAGGCAAGTGGCATGTTAGGAACTGAGAAAACTGAGTTTGGGGGAAACACAGAAGACCCACAGGCCTTTGCTGTGCAGCTCAGAGAGGTTTAAAAGTGCATCTACAAACCACTTTACCCTGGTCTTAGTAAACAGAGCAGACAACTTACTTTACATGTAAACCAGTGACCGGTTGATAATCTGATAATCACCACCCTGCTCAATTCTCAATTTGCCATCCAGACGAGACGGAAAGTTATGCACAATTCTGCCTCCTCTTTTTCTACTTCCTGTTGGGCTCCTGTTCCTCTCCCCACTCCGTAAACACAAGTGACCCCCAAGATTCTCTCCCTCCTCCTTCATCCAATACTCCTACTTCAAAACTCAGATTAAACTTCACCTGTGAGAACCCTGTGCTGATTCTCCACCTGCCCCCAATACAGCCAGTCCCTCGCTCCTTTGTATCCTCACAGATACCTGTGTCTGCTAGTCTCTCACCATAAGGTATGAGTGTCCTTTTCTGACTGTGCTGGGGATCCACAGTGCGCAGCACAGAGCCTGACAAAGAGCCGTGAAAATTGTAAGACTACAAGACCCTTAGTCTCCTAATGGGTCCATACCTTGCAGATGTAAGAGAATCTGGAGTGTGTTTCCATCCCTCCCTACCATCTTAAATCTCTGGGGTCCAGACAACACTGATAGATACTTCTTTGAAACAGGCCAGAAAATGGCCAGTTAGAGCCTCACAGTGAGGGATAAACCTTCAAAGTGCCTGCTGACCCTCAGAGGACCTGACTGCCTGGTTGTTTTTGTTTCTAGTTTGTATTCGCTTTTAACCTACTTTTAAAAGTTTGGTGAAATGCCTAGAATGTTGGCAACCGCGTCTCATTTCCAAATCTTGCAAGCCTTTTCCAACTCTGTGAATTATGGGGGCTGGGGGAACTTAGATGTTTCAGCAAGGATCACCTTCCCAATCCCTCCACTAAATTATGTAATACTGAGCAATTCCCAGGACCCCTGACATCCTTGACTTTATCAAGAAGTTCCATGTTTCTCGCTCCAGATCAATGGTCCAAGTATGGCTGGCTTTTTGTTAGACTATCATTCTGGTCGGTAAATGACTCATACACCCAAACCCATTGCGATGTCTTGGGCATCCTTCCACCCAATTATGAATGGTGCTTACACCATCAGCTTATGTTGAAACAACTAGACTCACTGAGTTGTTTTAGAGACAAATGAGAAGATAACCCTCAAGGTCTGGGAAATTAATTTACAACTTCCTGAAACTCGATTAATAGCAAAAGAAACTAACTTCTAGTGCTTTCTACCCTTCGATACATGAAAACTCTTACTAGTTGATTTGCAGTGGGAGTTCATAATATGTTTTTCTCTTGCACTATTCATCTGCTTGCCTGCTAGTGTTAGCCCTCAGACATTCTAGCAGAACCTCCTACAGCAAGTAGCTCCCAAATATCTCTTGGTCAGAAGTGATTTGATTCGTTCGGGGCAGAAACTTGGCAATCTCGATGAGCCTCTTCTTTTCCTTCCAATGGGCTCACGTGCCTCTGTTTCCCTAATGTTCAATCCCAGACATCCAATGGCCCCTTGCTCAGTTTCCTCACAAACCCAGCTTTACAGATCAATTTGGCCCCAATCTGAGACTTTCCAGATGCTCATCCACGCTCTGGCTTAATATAGCAATGTCATCCGTGTGGGCTGGGAAATGTGTCCAGCTCACTTACTAGGCCATTAACCAATCTTTGGAAAGAGGCCGGTGGGTCCCTTAGACCAGAGGGTTAGGCATTAAGCTCATTTGTCCATCTGCTGCTACAAATGCTGTTGTGAATTTGGCTTCCTCACATTTGCCCAAAACCTTCTCCTAAATCAAGAGTTGAGATGATTTTGTTCGCATCTAATTCCTCTAACAGTATGTTGAGTCTCTGTATAGCCCATGCATCTGGTTTGATCATAGATTTGCATTTTCTCTGATTGACACCTAATCTAATTACCATCTGGGCTTAGCAACCCAGGGGCTCGCAGAAGATCTAATAGCCTCTAGGCTTAACAACCTCCACCTGTTCTTGTAAATGGAAGGAGCAGAATCGTTCCGCAAGCATTTGGGGCTCCTGTTCTGTGGGCAGTGGACCAAGTCTGCTCCAAGTCCATGTGAGCCCCAAAGCTTTACCCTTCTGCCGGCTTTCCCAGTGCTCCCCGTGCCTTCCTGCTCTCCCCTTGACCCTGTAGAGTAGGACTCCTCACACTCACCACTGTGGACACTTTAGGCTGGGTGATTACAGGGGCTGACCCGCACAGTGTAGACTGTTTGCCAGCATCCCCGGCCTCTGCTCATTGGCTAGCAGTAGCATATCCCCTCCCCCACCCACTGTGTAACAACCATAAATGTCTCCAGACATTGTCAAATGTCCCCTGGGGCCAAAATTGCCCCCACTAGACACCCAGGGCTTTAGAGTAGGCTAGTAGAGTAGGATGATGATCTGAAAGAATGTACAAGTTGGTTCTACCTGCTTTTCTTCAAAGTATTTCAGGAGCAAGCTAAATACAGACCCAAGCAACCCTCCCTCTGAAGGAGACTCTGACCGCCGTATTGCGGGATGACCCCTTCCTCCTCAGGGCAAGTTCCAAAGTAGGATTTCTCAAAGTACAGTCCAGCCTCAGACTCACCTGGGTGTTTGCTAAAAATGCCGATTCCTAGGCCCCACCATGGACATACTAGATGAGCATCTCCAGGAGTATAGGTTAAGGATCTGTGCTCTAACAAACCAGCAGCAAGTCTTGAAGAACCCTCAGGTTTGTAGCTACCTTTGTGTTCAGGTCTGCCCTCCCCACCTACGGAAGCTGCTTCCTATTCATTCTTTTGTACCCAGTGACACTGTGGGTGTGAAAAGGGATTTCTCTACATAACTCTGCTGAGTTGGCACTGATACTAGTTCTGTCAGCACCTCTGAGGAAAGTCGAAATGAAAAAGACATGCTCGGGACTTGTGTCTCAGCAGGGACCACCGTCACTACCTCTGGCTAGCAGGGGGGTGGGGGGGGCGCTCCACAAGGGCTGCACCTTAGAAACCTTATCGGTGAAAAGAGCAGCACTCCCACTGGCTTCTGTCTCTTTCTCCTCTCTGGTCTGGCAGAAAACGAGCACTTTTCCCATCAGAGCTTTATGTTTTAGTCTCGCAAAACCCTTACTCTTGTACTCATGTGCACTGATTTGCCTTGCAAGGGCACAGAGCTCATGGAATAGGAGATGTCCTGGGTTGGAACTCAAGACATTTGGGTTCTTATTCAGGTAATATCTTGTCTAACGGTGTAGTTTGAGACACATTACTGAACCTCATCATAACATGGGAACATGGACTATGTCAGTGGTTTCCAAACCTACATAGATAGCCCAGAATTACCTGAGCTTTGTAAAAATAAGTTTTAAACCCTTGTTCTAATTCCTCAGGAATTTAACTGGCTCTTGAATTCTGTCTTTTTTTTTTTTTTAATTAACACATAATGTATTATTTGCTTCAGGGATACAGGTCTTTGAATCATCAGTCTTACACAATTCTCAGCACTCTCCCTAGCACATACTCTCCCCAACGTCCAAAACTCTGAGGGGCACCCTGGTGGCTCAGTTTGTTAAGCATCTGACTCTTGATTTCAGCTCAGGTCATGATCTCAGGGTCATGAGATCAAGCCCCACCTGGCATCAGGCTCCACGCTCAGCAGGGAGTCTGCTAGTCTCCCTCTCCTTCTGCCCACCGCCACCCCCACTCTTTCGCTCTCACTCGCAAATAAATAAGTTCCGAGAGGATTTGAATTCACACCCAGACCAAGCAGAAGAGCAGACTTAAGGGGGAGACTGTATATCAGATCATTAAATTCACCTGCTAGTAAGAAAGACCGAAAGTGACAGTGGCTTAAATAAGACAGAGATTTGGTTCCTTGTGAGGAAGTTGGGAGGTAGACAATTCAGGGCCAGTATGACAGCTCTGCCACAACGTCCAGACTCCTTCTCTTTCTACTTTACCTTTATACGGGTGCCCCTGTCACAGGGCTTCCGTCCCCTGAGTCACTTCATAACATCAAAATAGCCAATTGAGCACCAGCCAAAATATCCACATTCTAAGCAGGAGCCTGGAGGAAGGGAAGAAAAAAGGAGAAAAGAATGCCCTCCCCAGGTAAGTCAGCCTTCTGCTTTCCCGGAAGCCATGCCTGGTCACTTCCAGGTATATGTCAGCGGCCACCTCTGGCTACAAAGGTGTTTGAGAAACTTATGTGTGGTCTTCAGGAAGAAAGCAAGTGTTCTGTTAAGAAAGAAGAGGGGAGGGGCGCCTGGGTGGCTCAATGGGTTAAGCCTCTACCTTCGGCTCAGGTCATGATCCCAGGGTCCTGGGATCGAGCCCCGCATTGGGCTATTTCCCTGCTCGGCAGGGAGCCTGTTTCCTCCCCACCCCTCTCTGCCTACTTGTGATCTCTCTCTCTCTGTCAAATAAATAAATAAAATCTTTAAAAAAAAAAAAAAAAGAAGAAGAAGAAGAAGGAAGAGGGGAGATGGGTATGGAACGGACAACTGTCAGTCTCTGCCCCAGAAGGGAATTTTTTTAAATTTTTATTTATTTATTTGACAGAGATCACAAGTAGGCAGAGAGGCAAGCAGAGAGAGTAGGAAGCAGGCTCCCCGCAGAGCAGAGAGCCCGATGCAGGGCTGGATCCCAGGCCCCTGGGATCATGACCTGAGCCGAAGGCAGAGGCTTAACCCACTGAGCCACTCAGGTGCCCCCAGAAGGGAATTCTTAACAAATTGCATTTAAAGTGCTAGTCAGACACTTTGGCGGATGTACCAGACAGGGATCAGGGAAGTGTCGGGAGTTCAATAGATGTCAGGTGCTGGACGTACAGACCTGGGATCCCCTGAAAGAAATGATCAAAATCACAGCAATGAACAGTCACCAAGGGGCAGATTGTAAAGAGAGATAAAAAGGATCTTAAAGATAGAATCTTAGGAATACAGGAAGAAAGAGCACAAAAAAGAAAAAAGAAAAAAAAAAAGAGCACAAACAGTCCGAGAGGTGAGCGCAGTGTCAGAGAAATTTCAGGAGGGTGTGGTCTGCATTGCCAAAGGCAGAACAGTCTGAGAATGAGGGCTAATTGTATCTGGTGACTGTGAATTCACTGGTGGTCTTTGAGAAGGCAGTTAGTGGAAGATGAGGGTGGGAAGCAGATTGCAAGGAGATGAGGCAAAAATGGAAGATGCTGAGACGGAGGCATGAGTGCAGACCACATCTTGGAGAAGCTTGGCGAGGACAAAAGAGGGTCAGGGTCAGGGGTTCTAAAGAGTTGCAGGAGAAGTAGGACTGGAGGAGCCATTTTGAGGGGTTTGGTGGGACAGCTGTAAGGTTTATGATTTTGCTGCAGGCACATCGCACTCCTTGGTTAGGGATCAGGTTGGAAACTTTGCCCATATTGGCATCTGTGGCCACTCTGAACACCAGAGTTAGGGTTTCGCTCCCGAGATAGGGGGTACCAGCCACACACACCAGTCTCCTGATGTCCCACAGCTATCCAGACAGAGCAGTAACTCTTGATGCCCTGTAAGCCAGGTAAGAGCTCCATGGCTGCCCATGGCGGCAAGGTCAAGTTGAAGGGGGATTTCTCATCTGGCTGAGGACAGAAACACAGAGAAGCATTTGGGGTGAAGCCAAAACAGCAATATTAAGAGAAGTTGGAGGTTAGACGCTTCCAAAAGACCTAATCAGAGATAGGAATATGGGAGGCAGGGCCAAGGCCAACCATTCAGGAGGGGTGTGGAAACATCATGGTCAGCCTCTTGGTCTAGACTAGAAGTGGGAGACACTTGCAGAGACAGAGCAGCACCAGAAGTTGCCAGGGGCCAGGCAGGTCCACTGAATAGCATCTGTTGGCCCCCCTTCCCCAGCTAAACCTTAATGCCAACCTGCCTACCTTCCAAAGGGTCTTGAGCCTCATTTTCCATAACTGAAGCCCAGGTAATGATAACTAGGATATGTGGGATGAAAAATGAACAACACAGGGTTCATCTTTTTTTTTTTAATATTTTATGTATTTATTTGATAGAGAGATCACAAGTAGGCAGAGAGGCAGGCAGAGAGAGAGGGGGAAGCAGGCTCCCCGCTGAGCAGAGAGCCCAATGTGGGGCTCGATCCCAGGACCCTGAGATCATGACCTGAGCCAAAGACAGAGGCTTAACTCACTGAGCCACCCAGGCGCCCCCACAGGGTTCATCTTAACATGGTGATCTTAAAATAGCCATGAAGATTTAAGTACATGCTTTGACATCCACATCTTCTTAAACCAACTGGCCTCTCTCAAGCCTGATAAGAGAACAAAATAAAATTCTTCTTTATGGGTGACCCTCGTGAGTTGTGCTTGGCTCCAAAAACTCAGCTAGGGCTCTAACCGGGTGTAGCTTGGGGCACTCATTCTGCATTGACTTTCTGTGTCACGTGGGTAAATTAATCTCACCTCTCTGAGCCCTGAGTTTCTTCATTTGTGAAATGACAGAGCTGAGGCAGATAGTTTTCTGTATCTCTGCAACTCTGAAACTCTATGAACCTAAGTAACGCCATGTGAAAGCACTACACGGTCCTTAATAAAGAGATGCTTCAGAATCACTTGCATTGGTACTGATGCAGATTTTGTATCCAGTGGAAGGACTTTATCTCATTGCCTTGGACTAAGAGACATTCCCAATCCTTCTCCTTTCTCCCACCTCTGTCTTTGCAGGTGTGCATCCTTGAGTGTGAAGGGAAGCTCTTCAGCAGCCCTCTCTGGATTCCATGCACCAAGGTCATGGCCAGGGGCTCCTGGCAGCTCAGCCCTGCTGACCCAGAGCACGTGGCAGCTGCCCTTTACCAGCCAAGCGCCTCCGAGATGGAGCTGAAGCGTATGCCTCGCATCAGGAGCCTCATCCCAGCCCAGAAAGAGACAGAGCCTGGCATGGATGAGGCTGGAGACGTGGAGCAGAAGCAGCTGCAGAAGAGGTTTGGGGGTTTCACCGGGGCCCGGAAGTCAGCCCGGAAGTTGGCCAACCAGAAGCGGTTCAGTGAGTTTATGAGGCAGTACCTGGTCCTGAGCATGCAGTCCAGCCAGCGCCGGCGCACCCTGAATCAGAATGGTCACGTGTAGCCGGAAGGGGAGCCCCACCCAGCTGCACCGCGTCCCCTTCAACCCATGAGTGAGTTGGCTGTGAATGAGCTGGGGGTAAAAAGAAACCTTATATACCCAACTGTCTTAGCCTTCCTCCCACTCCTGGAAGCACATTAGCCCCCAGATACATACACACACTGCACACCCCTCAAGGTGTTCAGCTTCTGGGAGGCAGGGGAGGTTTATATTCACCTCCCTCCCTCCCCTCCCACCCGCCTCCTACCCACCTCTTCTCTAGGGAGCAAAGATTTCCCTAGCATTGTTCCTTAAGGCTGACCACTGCCATTTAGAGATTGGTTACCATGGGGATAATAGTAGCATGTTAAGATAACTAATTCCTCTATAGCTCTCCAGGAGCTCAGTTACTATGGGGACAGTTAAGTGGACTAATCTGCCTATCCAGTTGCCATAGCAACCATTCAGTTCACCTTTCTTCCGAGACCATCTCTAAGAACCTATAGCTGGACCTACCCCTAGCCATTTGCGGTCTGATTTCTGTGGCCATGATGTTGCTATTTCACCTTTGAAGACAGATTAGCTCTCTTCTCCCCTACCCCCTGTATCTCAAGGGGGCTGGCTTCCACGGAAACCACTGCCCTTTCCCACTTTCCACCTGTCAAGGAGTTTTCGTTAGGACCAGGAGTTACACTTTCAGCTTTTCTCTCTTCCACTCCTCATTTGTCCATCCTGCCACCTTGCCAGTGATGGACTGAGTCCCTGAGGTCAGTGGCAACATCACTGAGCAAGGTGTGGAGAATGTGGCCCACCTGACCAACTAGTTTTAGAACAGAGACTAAGAGATCGTCATCTTTCTTTACTTCACTTCTTCCCCAGAGGCCATTTTTGTTTTATTTTTGTTTCCTTGCTTTCTGCTTTTACTCCTCTCTCCCTCCTGTCCTTCCCCACACCCCCCCATCGTGGGAATGCTTATACACGCCCTGCATTACAAATCAGATAAAAAAAAAATCAAAACTCCTAATTTATTGCCCAGTCGTTACAAACTCCACTTTCCCCAGCCCATCAACCTGTACAGAACTTCAAGTGGCATAGGAAACTAGCTCAGTAGAATTTTCTGAAAAATCTGAGAAAATCCCACCCATCAAGCATGTGTGCCTTAATTCATATATGGGAATCTGATTATCTGCAGAGCCTCATACGTCTTCTTTAACTGTCTAGAAATTACCCTATGGAAAAAACTAATCAGTTGGTCAAAAACATTCCCCAAGCATTACCCAAGAGGGACTTTTCCCTGACTTGGGGCATTAAAAAAAAAAGTCTACATATGCTGTTTTATTTTGCTTCCCATATGTCAAAGGTCACCAGATCATTAATATTCTTCAAAGCATATTAATAAAAATGTTTAATCTTTGGCACCCACAATTCAGCATAGGGACAGCCCACATAGCTCTTGGCAGGTAAGTTGGTTTGCAGAAGGCCCATTGCCAAATACAGACATCAGTATTAAGTTGTGAGGAGAAGGCGGCCATGTGTATTTTAGCAGAATGACTAATCTCCAAAGGCCCTGAATTAATCCACACCGTATTTGAAGTCATACTCTTGGATCCTTAACAAGCATCCTATTTCTTCCTAAGCCATATTTGCACAGTACCTAACACAGTGTATCCTTCAGAAGGGGCATGGATTGAATTCTTTCAAATCTAAGACATTCTTTCTTCTTGAAGTGGCTCTTAAGGAACACTGAGGCTCTTGTCTAATTCCAAGCCACAATTATTTTCTTTACCTAAAGACAGTTTAAAACCAGTCACATGGGGCGCCTGGGTGGCTCAGTGGGTTAAAGCCTTTGCCTTCAGCTCAGGTCATGATCTCAGGGTCCTGGGATCGAGCCTCGCATCTGGCTCTCTGCTCAGCGGGGGGCCTGCTTCCTCCTCTCTCTGTCTGCCTCTCTGCCTACTTGTGATCTCTGTCAAATAAATAAATTTTTAAAAAATCTTCAAAAAAAAAAACAGTCACATTAGCAGGAATCAATTTAAAAAGAAAAAAAAAAGAGAGAGATTTCAGCTCCTGTTCAGACAATTGATTTTGCTAGTTTTAAACTATTAAACTTCCAGCTGAGAGGCAGTGAAACGTAACTGGTAACTGGCTTTTGTCTGCTGCTTTGCTCAAGATAAAAAGTTCTTGACGGAACCATTGGAAATGTTAACCAGCTCGTCTGGGTCTATCATTGATTGCTCTCCTTCCTCTTTCTGCAACCGTCTCTCTGTTTCTTTTTTTTGCACACATTCATGGTGGCTGAGTTCCAATAGGAATATGTACTTATGATTCCACACCAGGCAGCTTAAACCCCGTTTTCATTTACCTACACGCACACCCCAACCAGCCCTACACATGCCCGAGATGTCTCCATCGTGGGGGATCCTGATGCCGGGCTGTTCTGGACTTCTGAGATACCCAACACCAACCTATACTTGGAAGGCTGCAGGAAGTGGGGCCTCCTAACACCAAAATGGTATAAAGAACCCTACTCAGAAGGTGTAATGATGTGTTAGGAAGGAGGGACATTGACATGCAGGTCCAGTCCTAGACAGAACTGTGCAAGGGGGTGTCTAGTTCCTGTCCCTTTCCCTGTCCCTTTTCTACTCTATCTTCTGCCCCACACCTTGACCCTTCCTGACAGTGGAAAATGAGCAGACTCATTCATAGTGAGGAACTGGTGAAATTCAGTTTACAGAGACAGGTAAGAGCTATAAATGAGGACACTATTTAGCCTCAAGAAACGAAATTACTGCACATGGATTCCAAAAACCAGGGATCAGAGAGCTGTTTCCAGACATGGGGCCTCTGCTGTGCCTTTCAAGTCCCAGCTCACAGAGCTTCTCTTTATTTTGTGAGTCCTGCCAGTAGACTTGAGGCCAGAAAAATCAGGTATATAGAGGAAGTTAGGGAACCCTACTTGCTGCTTCAAAAGCTCTTTATTTGGTTGATAAGCTTTTCATTGCCTCCCTGCTATTGCTCAGGCAAATAGGACTGAAAGGTCAGAGAAACTATTGGGTTTGTCATTTTAATCATTTCTGTCTCCCCAGGTGTCCAAGTGATCCCCAAAACAGCATGTCTCCAGCCCCAGACCTGCCAGTTGGGAATCGGGACTCCTTTCCCAAGGCACTGAGGCAGGCTTTGCCTCCTGGTCCCCGTTCCCGTCCCCCCGGGCGGAGAACCTCCCCGTCCAACCCCTACTCCCCTGCGCCCCTCTCCCCCCACCCCCCCGCCATGGCATGTTTCTTGACAACGTTGTTGCCACATCAGAGTGTATTTTTGTAATTCCTCCAGCTAACATATAAATGACTCCCTCTTTCCTTCTCACTCCCCTTTCTTCTTCCAGGGGTGGGTCAAAGGAACAGGAAATCAAGCCTGGGGTTTTGACTTGTCACTGCCATAACTTGTTTGTAAAAGAGTTGTTCTTTTGGACGGATTGTTTTAAACAGATATTTCTCCATTAAACTTCTACTGAGCAAATGGTTAATAAACTGGCTGGCTGTTTTTAAGTGAGGTAACTGAGAAGCCCAGACTCCAGACATGCCATCAGAGCTGCCTCTCTTGGGAAGGAGAGGCAAAAAGCACATGGCCCTGCTTGATATAAAGCGCGACGGGGCAAGAACACAGGAGCCTGAACGCTGACTGCACTGCGTCTCCGGATCCAAGTGCGCGATCGGCACCACTGTTGGGGCAGCACCCCATTTCTGACTCAGGAGGGATTTGCATTTTTAACAAGTTCCAGGTGATGCAGATCTTGCTGGTTTGGGGCCACTGGGTGGAGACACAAGGAAAGGGGCAGAGCTTAGAAGAGCTTGCTGGTATCATTTTTATCTCCAACATGTTAAGGTATTGTCAGGCGGAGAAACACACCCAGACAGGGTAAGCAGGGAGAGTCAAACATCTACAGTGTAGACCAAGCGATGAGAAACCAGTAAGGGAGAGTAAGGAGCTCTTCCGGGAAGCTGGGGAGTCCTGGTGAGGGGGGTTACTACTGGAACCGAGGGAGAACTGTAGCTCCATCCTCCCACCCCGGGCCCCGTAGCCATTCAGACACTGTGTGCTGCAGGAATGGCCCGGAGATGCAATACCCCAACTTCTCTCACCCCCCGGCCCTTCAAACTCCAGTCTGGTCTCACCTGTTGGTCAAACCCAACTGGAAGCTGGCAAGTTAAGAGTGTGTGCATGCAGCCATCAAGGTGAGCCTGGGAGGTGCCAATGCAGCATGTGCAGCTGGAAGTCACCACCGATGTAGAGGGGCTCGGGCAAACTGCAGCTCAGTAGTGGATTCTACTGGGACTTTTCTGGGGAGCGGGGGGGCAAGGAAAAGGGGGCAGAAAGAAGCCCTCTGCTCTACCACAAGGTAAGGGAAAAAGGCCAGAAGAGCACCCCCATACCAGGTTTACCAGCTGCTGGGGCTTGAGTGACATAATCCAGCCCTGGGGTCTGGGGGCACATCACTCTCACCGTCAGGCCCCGTTAGGGGTCCCTAGGTCCCACTCCCAGAAACGCTTGGGTCCTGGAAGCTACATACAGCCGTCCCCGTACAGCAAGGATGGGATGTTACTTTCTGCTTCCCACCCAGACCAGCTTTATTTAGCCCTTTGGGCCATCACAGGACATGGGATCAATGAACTCAGGGAGCGCCCCGTGTTGCTCCCTGTGGTTAGAACCCATCCCATAAGCAGAATATGACTTTTTCCAAAGTCATCAACAAGCTCAGGAACACAGCCAAGAACATACTCTCCACTGTCCTGTAGTACAAGCAGTACAGAAAAAGGACTACTGCCTGAGTTACAAATCTTAGTGCCTTTATTTCCCAGTCTATGACCTTGGGTAATTTCTTTAGCCTCTGTGCCTTCCCTCTTCTCATCTGTAAAATGGGAATAATGGAAGCACCTCTTTCATTGGGTTATTCAGGTAAGCACCTGGTTATTCACGCAAGCACTTGGCCTGGTCCCCTCCCCGGTAACGGTCCCTGTTATTGTAAGCTAATGAATGTGTACGCTTGGCCCAAATGCCATCATTTGTTTACCACCAACAGAATTCTTATCCTTTATAGGGGGAGGGGGTAGAGGGACAGGCACACATTAAATCAGACAATGTACCATTTTATTCCTTATAAAATATATTTCATATTGTTGCTGTAAAAACATTACATTTCACATTTTTAAAAAAATTTTTTTAACAGTAAAAATAATACTTGGAAGACAGCTGGGGGAAAGGCGCCAATAAGACAAATTCACAGATGGGATTTATCTCCCTCTTCTCTCTTCTTCTTTTTTTTTTTTTTTTGCCCCTGGTAAGGTCAGAACCTGGGAGGACCAGAATGTAACAGGACAGATTTCTTCGAACAAATGAAAGTTTTCCAAATCCAAATTAATAATGTCCTCCAAGGCGTCACGCTACAGGCCTACTACCGCAATGTGGATATCGCACAAGAACGCACTCTGAAATTACAAAATTGCTTTCACAGCCAGCTTAAAAGCCACGTAATTAAATCCAAGCTATTTTCCTCACCAGTCAGGCCATGAGCTTTGCCCCTGTGATCTCACTGGACCACAGACATCGTTCACAGGACTCAGCACTGAATGAGCACAGTGCAGCTTCCGTATCATTAAGGTTGTCCGAAGCAGGCACCACAGACTCCAAAAGTAATTCCAAGAAATACTTGGAAGAGGGGTAATATCCCTGGAATAAATGGTTTCCCCAAATAACTTCTTTGGAAATCAGTCCTGTTAGTTCCAAATGCACATCTGTGGAACCTTCCCTCCTGTCAGATTCTGCTGCCAAGGTGGGCTGGGAAGTAGGGAGAAACACGGAGATGACGAAAACAGGCATAGTCGCTGATCGGTTCACAAGCCACCCCCAACCTCTGGGAAGAAACAACTGGGGCAACCCCAAGGACAGACCACATGTCAAGGACCAACACCACAGCCACAAGATGGAGGAGTGGGAGGACAGAGACCAGAGGTGGCCACCACCACCGAAAAGGAGAGAGGAGCTGAAAGGGACAAGGAAAGCTACACCAAAATAAAACATTAAAAAACAAAAATCAAACAAACAAAAAAAACCCCTCAGTTTTTAAACTGTTTCATCCATTTTTTTCTTTCTCTCTTCCTTTGCTGCCTCGGGTACCAACGACAGGAGAAGCCTACCTCACTTAGAGGAAATCTTTACATCCAGTTATAGCTCCACAGTCCAAACTGAGGTGGAAAATGAAAACAGCTTTTCTAAAGACGAGACTCAGCAGGAGCTGTGATGAAGGAGGGAGGGAAGACTGCTCGTGTCTCAAACGCTCCCTCCCCTCACTGATAAGATCTGAAGATGGAAGGGGAGGGAATGGAAGCGAGGGGTCAGGACAAGCAACGACCTGCTGTCAGCTTTTAATTCTCAGGGAGGTTGAAGGGACAGGAAGGAGAACCCTGGGCCGCCTCTTGCTGACCTGGTCTCGGGCTCTAGGGACAGAGTCCACATACTTTTGTTTTTTTTTTTTTTAACTAAATTATAAAAACATACCCCATCACCACCAAAGACATCCCATGGGTGTCTTTCCCTCCATCACCAAAGCCGGGCCACTATCACTCATCACACCATCCTGCCTCTAAGGCTGGCGTGTTTGCTAACACTCAGGGTGTCACAGATTGTCAAGTGCCCACACGATTCCCACACGAAGTGGCCAAAGGAGCCTCGAAAACCAGGGAGTTGCACCTGGGAGGAAGAGAACAGCCTCAGTGACACCCAGGGGATGGACGCTGCTGCCCAACCACAGGACAGGGGCCTCGGTGGGATTCCTGAACCCCTGACCTCCGGGATGCAGGAGCAGCGCTGGTGCCCCGGGGCAGGCAGCACCAGGTGGCCCACTCTTGCAGACCTGAGGAACTCCCAAACAAGTCTTCAAAGAAAGTGGAGTTCCCAAACAAAACGTGCCCTCCCCTGAAGGCTAAGCATGTCTGATCTCAATTAAGCACGGATGGGAGGGCATTGAACTCCCCACCTACATCTCCCTTCACATCAACCAGAATAGCTTTGCTAATTTATTTCGCAAACCCCAATGCAAGCTCCTCTCAGTCCCTGAGGGCTCCAGAAACCACAAGTGCTAAAGCCCAGAAGCTGCTAATCTGACCCCTCCTCACGGGAGTTCCTCGGGGCTCCTTCCCTCTCTCCCCTGCAGGAAAGAAACGGTGCTCAGCAGATAACCTGAGAAGGTTACTTGGGATCAAACCGACCTTCCCATGATCACAGGGATTGGAACGACACAGATAAAAATCCAGAAGCTGCAGACACTGATGGGAGAGATGTCCTTCCTACCTGTCACCACACGAGGGAGATGGGATTCTCCTGGGAGAACGATCTGGAACCTGCCAACTCCCTCTCCATCTCTGGGACAAGCAGCCACCTACCTTTCTACCTCCTCTTGTCTCTTCCCTCCCCCCACACCAGCCCTAACCACAGCCTTGGGAGGAAACAGGACAATCCCTGGGAAAACCAGACAGAAGAACCTGTACAGGGCATGCCGAGGGGGCCTCTCTCCCCAGCGGAAGGGAACTTTAATCAGATAGAAGGCTCTGAACGCACAGGGAAAAGAACACAAAGTGTTTCAGAGGTGTCATGTCCGTAACTGGAGGCAGGAACGTCACGAGGGAGTTCATTTACTCAGGTACAGCAGAGGGCATTCACAGATCCTAAAACCCTCCAGCTTTTCCTCAAGGAAAGAGGGGGAAATGGTCAAGGTAGTGTTTAACTGCCACATTTTCAAAAAGTGAATTCATATAGCCTTTTGGCTCAGCTATCTGGGGACAGTCTAAAAACCTACTAGTCTGGGCTTTGAGAAGAAGCCATACAGTATTTGTTGGGAAACAACCCAACAGCTGAGGGACCCCAGGTTCAAATCGTTGTCATCAAGAAAGGGTTTTCCTTTTACTTCCATGGAAGCCACTCGGTGAGAACAGGCTCTCTCCCTTCTCCCAGATTCGGGGGGAGAAGAGGGGCCGGCTGCACCTTAGAAAGTGCACAGATTCCCTCCCCCACTGCCCCCACTCTCCCCACCCTACCCATGACAGGTCCTGCTCTTGGACTCATCAGCCAGAATTTTTTTTTTTTTTAAGAAAAGTTAATCCATCTTGCTCACAGTCCCTTCAGGAAGAGTTGAGAAAGCAAAGACTTCACCAACTCAGCAGGAAATGGAATGAGCTGTTCTGTCTTTTGATACACGCAAACTAATCCCCTAGAGAGAGACGTGGAAAGGGAGCGTAATTAATTCTTTGGTCTCTGGTTCACCGCGGAATACCCTTGGTCAGTTCTGGCTCTCTCTTATTTTGGCGTGGGGGTTATTTTCCTTTCTTCTTCTTAAAAACTAAAATGTTCCCCAAAAGGGTGAGGGGGTGGGAAATGTTTTAACAACTGAACCTTAGCCAACAGAGCCCAAACTCCCAATGTCCACTCTCCATCTTTTAGGTTTCTGCCGAGGGCTTATGACGCGGCTGTCTTTTGTCATCTGGCTGCCAGTTGGGGCAGGGCGCGAAGAGGACAGGCCGGTGGGACAGGTTCAGTCCAGGAAGCGCTGGCAGGCCTTCTTCCAGCGGCAGGCCGTGCACCACTGATCCCGGTGCTCGATGCCGTACACTTTCCTGCACTTCTTAGCCTCCCCGCGGGCTTTCCTGTCACAAAGAGGCAGAAGAGTACAGACACGCCCTCATGGTTAAGACCTGGGGCACAGCTGGAGGAGCAAAAGCCTCTCCCCACCCAAGTGCGTCCCTGGGCCGCCTCCCCCACTGCAGGGAATGAACCCCGAACCCCAGAGACTCAGGTGGTGGGCTTGCAGCAGGCAGGGTGGGGACGGATGCCAGGAGGGTGGCCTCAGGAGCCAACGGTCTCACTCACCTGGCACTGCTCTGGGCCCGGGGTGGAGAAGTAACAATCAGGTGAGATTTCACTGCCGGTGGTGGCTGCTGGGGCTCGCTGAAGCTTAGCGACCGGCTCCGGACCTGGGCGCAGAGAGAGAGGCCGTCAGCACAGGCCGGGACAGGAGGGCAGGACTGAAAGGGGAGAGAACCATGCCACTGGGCCATCAGCCACACCTGCCGAGCCCTTCTTGGAAGCCTTCTCTGGTAAGATACTCCAGGTGGAGGTGAGGCAGGGGGCTGGCAGGGAGGAGCGCAGGCAGAGTGAGGGGCGGGCCTTCAAGCCACACCTTCCACAGAGCAGGCCCCTTGGGCAGGGGAGCCCCCTGAGCTGGCCACCCGGCGGGCTGCTCCTGGCTGACTTCATGGAGTCACATATGGAGAACAAAGGAGGGCCCAGAATGCCTCAGCGGTGGACCTTCAGGCACTCAGGCTCCACAGTGTCTCCTAGGAGACACTGAAGACTACAACCCACCAGGGGCAGCTCAGAAGGACTTCGGGTTGATTTTAGTTTAGCAACCTAAGGCCACAGCTCACCGCATGCAGGGCCCCGACGAGCTCCCATCTTCTGTCTTGCCTACCCTCATCCTCTCCAGCTTCCCCACATTCTCTACCTTCTTCTCCTCTGCCCACTAAAACCTTAACAAGCACCCACAGATACCCAGGGTTCAGCAGGGCACCGACCCCTGGGTTCTCTGCACACACCCGCCTTGCGCCTCCTAAGAGGGCCTGTGAGCCGCTGGGGAGTGCAAAGCAAGGGGAGAGTGCATGAAGGCCTTCAAGAAGTTTGGGTGCTGGAGGCACGTTGCGGGGGGGAATGGCCTCAGGCTTGCTCTGGGGTCCCCAGTGGACGCCCATGGGCTCAAAGACAAGCATACTCACCGGAGAGAGGGAGGAGGCCGTGGAGGGGGCGGCAGCCCAGCTAATACTGGTGTAGATGTGTGGCGACACAGGGATCTGGAAGGATGGCAGGGCCTGTCGGAGACAAGAGCAGGTCAGGCTCGGGCCACTCAGGCAGAGTTCGAGTCCACCCTCACTCCCTGTAACTTCATGGGCCACAGCAGAGCATGGGCCTCCAAGCGGACGATACCAGGATGCACCTGAACCCTCTGCCCAAGAGAGAAAGAGAGAGAGCGAGCGAGCGAGCAGCAAGCCCAAGTCCGTGAGCCCAGGCTCCTTAGTCCCAGGCTCCAAGTGTTTTTTTGGACTCCTTCTCTCAGAGTGGGTCTTTGTGCCAGCCTCAGACTGAATCATCAGCGTGGACTAGCATCTCCACCCAAAAGAAGTCCGCATGCTTCCTGAGTCCGTGCGGTAGTGCCACACGAAGCTTATGGTGTCCCTGGGCAGCCACTGGAAGGAGCAACACGCTGCCGGGTGCCCAGGTTTAGGTCTGCTCATAAAAGCCCCAGCCGCCCTCTCCAGGTCCCAGCTTGACGGTCAGCCAGCTGTGCAAGTGCAAAGGGCCCCCTGACCTTGGCCACATGTGAACTAGCCCAGCAGCCACTCGTTCTAATGAGAAGGAGAGCTGGCCCATCATGTAAAGGCTTTCTGATTGAAAGCATGGCTTTTTAATTACTAACTTGTAAGTCAGCCTAGAGTCTGATAAAACCAAGCTGTAGGCAGAAAAGGATTTTTTTTAATGACACAAAGCAAGCTGTGCGTTCACTGAGTACCAGCTGTGTGTCATAAAGGTCACCATACGTGTCACCTCTCTGTGACAATGTGCCCACCCACATAGGCACAACAGCTTGGTTCTTCCTGAACCCAGGAATCTCTCCTGCCTCTCATAAGGTACTCTATTTATTATAATTAATTAGACTTATTCATTTCTCTCTCTGGCTAAACCATGCACTTCACAAGGTCTGGGACTATGTCTTATTCTATTTGAAAAGCTAAACCCAATGCTTGACACACAGCAGGTATTCAAAAAAAATGGAATCTGGACTGTTTGTTAACATCACCCCATTTAGGAGCTAGGGATTTACTGTGGGAAGTCCAACTACATGACTCCATCCCCTCGTATAACCAGTGATGTAACAACTCCCCAGTTCAAGTCCATCGACCTGGCTACTCAGGCATTCAGCCAGATTTCAGGTCATAGTCACGACAGCCACCAATGGAGAACTCTGGAATTCCCACATTTATTGAGTGGGAAGTCATTTTCCTTTTCTTCTTTGTAGAAGCTAGAAATTGGCCATTTAGACAAAGGCCTCTGCCTTTGACCCTGTGATCAGACTGGCCAGTGACAGGTCAGACACAGAACAGCTTCCCGGCCACGAGGCCGAGCTCCCCGTGTGCCCCAGCCCCACACCTGGTACGCGTGGTCAGCCTGAATGTGCCAGAAGGAGCCGGGAGCTGACTTGCTGAGAGCACCAGAGGGCAGGTAAGACTCCAGGCCAGGGTGTTCTGGGCCTGAGGACTGGGTTTTTGGAGGAGGTGGTGGAAGGAGCGCAAGGGGCGGGCTGGTCATGCCAGGGGCAGGAGCTGGGTCAGCTGCGGCAGCACCAGCAGCAGCAGCTTCCTCCTTCATCTGCACCTCTGTGTAGTAGAAATCCTCCTCCCGCTTGAACTGGTCCGAGTCCACGGTGTCTCTGCGAGGGAGGGAGACATGAGGATGGTCACTTGAGACACAGCAGCCCAAGAGGGAGGAGTGCTTGCTCAGGCAGACCCAACCAAGTCAGGGAAGGAGTCCCGCTGCTGATGCGGCATCCCAGAGGAGTGCGCCCTGTTCTTCCTGACACATAAGGCCCCCCCTCTCGCAGAACGTGTAGACATCTCTCGTCCTGCAATAGTCAGTCATCTGGCTCTGCCACAGGGCCTCTCTGGGCCCCTGGCCCCTGCATGTGGTCACACTCTGTCCTCAAGGGAAGGGCTATGGGTCTGTTTCCGCTGACATGAGCAGGCCAGGCTCCCGGAAGTCAGAGCTAAGGGAACCCCGGCTCCCTGGCAGGAAGCTGTTGTGGAGCCCACAGTGAAGTCTCACCAAATTACCCAATCTCTACCCAGACCTAAAACTGCCTGCTTCCTAAGGTGAGGCAGGAAGACACGTCCACAAGATGGACAGAGCTCCCTCCCCAGAAGAGCATCACCATTCACTGTGAGAGGAGGGCCCTTCCTTCCCAGCAAAAATCTCTTTGCATCAGGCTATTCTGCCAGACACGGGGGCGAGGGACAGGCACCAGGTGCTGTTCTCAGCAATGGTCTTGGAACCGTTCTTGGCTGTGGGTCACAGGGAACCAGCAAGGCAGAGGAACGCCTGAGTGCATCCCCAGGCAAGCAGGCTGACACCTACCCCAGGTGGAGGGCCTTGACATGTCGTTTGATGCCCACAATCGAGCGCAGAACTTTGCCACAGTTTGGCCACAGGCACTTGTACATCACCTTTACGGAGTTCTAGGAGAAAGGGAGATGGGAGCGTCAGGAGAAGCCCCTCATCCTCACCCTGTGGGGATGTCGGCCGCCCTCAAACAGAACCCAGCAAAAGGCTCTAGGGAAGGGATTCTCTGGTACCAGAGACCGGACAAGCAGAGACAGAGAGCCAGGAGTAGATGGTCCTGGGGTCTGCAGCACTGGGTCTGGGGGGTGAGGGGGGAGTGGTGGTAAGACCCCCACTAGTGGCCCCGGCACACAGGTCCTGTAGGAGGGCCACGAACAAGGCAGGGATCACAGCAGGGGTGAGAAGGGATAGGTACGACAGAGGAGGAGTGTGCCCCTGCGGGCATCACAAGGGAACACAGGAGCAAAGGGAAATGAAAAGGGGCCTGTGCCTGAGACCGGACGACCTGTGGGGCCCCGCCCCTCCACACCCGGCCCCCAGCTGCGGTCCCCCCCACACCCCACCACATACCTTTCTTTTGCGTGGAGCCGGTTCATCCAACAGGAAAGCATCCGGGTCGGTCTCAAACCCATTATCAGTCTGGGGAGAACCGAAGGCATCCCCCAAATACTTGGGGCTGGCCTGGGGGTGGGGAGGCGAGGGAGTAGAAATGCCACTGCCAGCGCTCCAGTGCCCACTGGTGGTGCTGCTGCCACTGTCAGACACATCGCCGCTCTCCTTCCACGGGTCACCGGCAGCTCGTGCAGCTGACCAGAGAGAAGACAGACGGCGGTCACATGTGATGCCCGGGCCGGGCGTCTGGCCCAGTTCTGTCTATGCCAGATTCCAACCAACAGCCCCCGTCGGAGACCATGAAATTCGAGTCTGAAGTCTGGGTTCCTGAATCCAATTCCAGGCTCTGGCTCTGCCACTTCATGGGGGACAGAGGGGATCCCCCAAAACCTCTCTTTTCTGAGCTTCCATGAAGTTGCCCTGCTCTGTTGCGAGTGGCCATTTCCTACCATAGCCACGCTGGTAATCATTAACCAACAGACACACAGCAACTTTGTTTTACAGATTATTAACAGAACTAATTAAAATGTATCTCTCACTTTGTATGTTTAAAAAAAAAAAAAAGCAGGGGAGGAGCAGGAGATGGGGTGTGGGGAGGGGAAAGCCCTCCTGCACTGGGGCCTAGAAGGGTAGGTGAGAACTTGCACAGACAAGTGTCCCTCATCTCCCTGGGGACCCTTTCCCAACAGCAGAGTCGGATGGAAAGGCCGACTTGAGGGCTCCTTGGCCAAGTTTTCTTGAAAAACACCTTTCAAAAAAAAAAAAAAAAGAAAAACACCTTTCAATTATGAAAACCCAGGCAAGGACATCAAAACCTGCATGTGAAAGACAATCCTGCCAGCTCTTAGAGCCACAGGAAGTGCGACATTTACCAAAGGTGGCCACAGCCCTGTGACTCCCGTGCTCACTGGTAAACCCCACAGCTGGAGAAGGGAAAACCAACTCTGAGAGTAACTCAGAATGATCACCAGCCCACAGGGAGGCCCCTCCAGCCCACACGACCCTGCACCTGCTGCCCTGCTCCCAGCACTGAGTCTGCACAGGGACACAGGTGAAATTCTCAGACTCCACATGGCCTGTCCCCAGGCTGCTTCAGGCCCAACCCAGACTCTCCATGCCGAGGCCATAAATCCGATTGATAGGACAGGAGAATCTGAAATGCTGATACATGGAAATCGCAAAAGAAGCAGGGGAAAGGCTGTGACATGTGTAGGTACACAGGCCACATCCCCCAAAGCCCCAGCTGCCAACACAGGCAGGTGTCCTACGGAGCTGCCCAACCTCGGGTTCTGAGATCGACTACCACATCCCCTGGGGCCAGGTCAAAAATCCTACTGCTTTTCTCTCATCCTGCTCCAGATTCCCAAAGGCTTCTAGGCTCACCCAGACATCTGAAATAGACTCTCAGCATTACGTGTTTCCAACACAGGCTCTCCTCCATGTGAGGAGAAGCCCACCCAAACAGAATGGGATGGAGGAACTCTTCCTTCCCTAAGTATCGCTGTTAAGTCTCAAAGCTAGGACTTCTTAACCCACAGTTTCAACACACACACATAAGGGCTTAACACAGGGTAGCCCTTCGGGGCGCCTGGGTGGCAGACCGTTAAGTGTCTGACTCTCGGTTTCGGCTCAGGTCATGATCTCAGGTTTCAGGGATCAAGCCCCAGGCTCCAGGCTCAACAGGGAGTCTGCCTGAGATTCTCTGTCTTCCTCTTCCTCAGCCCCTCCCCACCCCCGAGCTCACTCTCTTTCTCACTCTAAAATAAATAAGTAGGGGCACCTGGGTGGCTCAGTGGCTTGAGGCCTCTGCCTTTGGCTTGGGTCATGATCCCAGGGTCCTGGGATCGAGCCCCGCCTCGGGCTCTCTGCTCAGCGGGGAGCCTGCTTCCTCCTCTCTCTCTGCCTGCTTCTCTGCCTCCTTGTGATCTCTGTCTGTCAAATAGATAAATAAAACCTTTAAAAAAATAAAATAAAATAAAATAAATAAGTAAATCATAAGGGAAAGAAAAAAAACAGGGTAGCCCCCTGGGGAAGAACTCAGGAGCCACCAACAGGCCAACGGGTCCAGGGCCCACACACGTCTACTCAGGAAACCTACGAGGGAAAGAAGGGTCAGGGATCAGGGAGCGGAATGCTACGTTATGTGAGATCAGAGCTCTAGCGAGAAAGGGTAGGTCCGACAGCAGGCCAATGGCACAATACAGCTGCCTTCCACAGAGGAACCATTCAAATGGCTCAAATGCTGAAAACTGGCCAACTGACTTACAAAGGAAGGAAAACAGAAAACAAAACATTTAATATCATAAACTGAGCTGTAAGTTATAAGATAAACAGAAATGACTCTTCTGTAGATCAGTAAGATCTTTTAGGGCAAGGTTAACAGAATATTCTATCCCATGAAAACAAAGTGCTCTGCGGCAAATGCATATACAGACAACAGAGAAAATAATACAGACAACAGAGAAAATAGGTGGTTTCTGTGCTAACAGTACCTGTGACCACAGCAAGGTACAGACCTCACCTTGCAGAAGACATCAGTATCATTAGCTGCCAAGAAAGCCTTACTTTCTCCACTAACTTCGACCACAGGATCCGAAATATACTGTCATGGGAAAAAATCTTTAACAGATGATTAAAAATGCTGGTCAAACAGGGACCTAAGAAATCAGGATCAGGTGTATCATCAGTCAGGGGTGCATTATGTTGGTGTCCGACTGTGTGTGATCACGTATGTTTATGTACAATACACACAGATACATGCACACACCCTGATGGGACCTGGAGTTATTGATTTTCTTTCCCTTTATGACACTTTCTGACCTTCCTGCAATTGACAAACCTCCTGTATCTCCTAAGCTTGTAAATTTCCTGAACATATAAAATTGACTCCTGCCCTCCCCATTCTGCTTGTGCAGCTCCCAAGCACTAACTGAGCAGGTGTGCAATGCTGACTTGCGCCACTCGTGCTGGCTGACGGCCACGACTCACTCCAGCAGCCTCAGCACCGACCACAGGCTCTGGGTGAAGAAGAGTAAGCCTGCCTTGTTGCTTCTTTAAATTTACCTTCATCCAGGGCATTTCCTTATGAGGGACACCTGCAAAGGCCACTTTCCTCCTGGCATGTGCTCTGAGCGAACACGTATGTTCCCCTAAGCTTCTAAGCAGCTCGCAATTCAGTTAGATGTCCCCAATGGAGACAAAGTTATTCCCTGGGAGTAAGTTAGGTCAGCCCTATAATGAATTTCGAAAAGAACTTCAGGTTCACTACCGGTCTTGTCAAACGACTAGCATCCAGCAACCCTTCTTCCTCCCACGTTACCAATAGTGTATTTTAGGCATCGAGCCAGAAGGTTTTCTTTTAATTGAGAAATTTGCTGTGAAGTCATATATTGCTTTGCATTAAGCAATTCGATTCGTTAGACTTCAGCTCGTGCATTCCGGGTCCTTGGCCTATAGGACCGCACTGATTTACAAGGCTGAATTAGGCACTTGGAACGGGGGCGTGAATCTTCTGAGGCCACTAGGGGACCATTTGGTAAGCTTCCCCTTCGTGAACTAAATATTCCTCGACTGGCCTTGTTCAGGCCCCCACCAAAGTGCCTCGCTCACTTACTCCCATAGAAGAACTTACTCGAGCGGCCAGTGTGGCTCAGCCTCGGGCTCAATCATCTTCACAATGCACCAGGAAACTCCTCCCCAGCTGAGGAAGCTGAAGAAAAAGAATGGAAGCAGCTAACTCAATGTCACTCAGCCAGTCTGAGGAGCCAGTGAGGAGACACCCCAGCAATCCTATTGCCAGGCAATGGGCTGGTCCAAGCAGAGGCAGCGAGGGGCGGGCTTGCGCCACACCCAGTAGCCGCCAGGGGGCCCCCTTCCTCACCCGAGAAGTTGGCCTCGGCCCCAGGAGGGCTCTGCACGACGGGGCTGCAGGACAGGGACGTCAGCACCATGGCCGCCATCATCTCATCCATTTCCACCGCGTCCGACTTCCTGGATTCAAGTGGGTGAGTGCCAAAGGTTACTTCCTGACACAGCGGGGTGCGTGATGGGTTCACACTTCTGGACTGTCCCCTCCATGCCCCCACTCCAATCAGCCAGTGTGCGTGCTAAATAAAGCATGAAGGTCTCTTCTCATTCTTCATGCAAAATACCCATGTGTATCTACTGTCAGTCAGTAAACCCCGGTGCAAACAGGTCAGTCCCAGGCCACTGTGGACACCCGGAGGCGTCTCCATTCTCCCCTAAATTCATGTCGGACCTCTCACTGGGACTTAAAGTCGGGAACTTTATTTGGGGGGAAAAAAGAGTAGACACCATAAAATCAACCACAGGTATAAAAGATGCCTGCTGGAATTCAAAAGCACCAAAACTACCTTCCTTTCCCCATCTTCTATTTAAATTAAAGAGGGAGCAATTATACTAACCAGTTCCTTTCCCCTCCCCTGAGAAAAATGATGACGTATCCTGACAGCTTCTGAACCTAGTACACAAGCCAATGAGCAAGTATACCGGAAACACTAAAATAAATCTCCTGGTGCAAATCTCAATGCTTCTGCCAGCGGAGTTCTGTAAAATTTTACATACAATTTTTTTTTAATCCATATAAAGTTACATTATGTGGAAGTAAACTCAGAGCTGTCTATAGGTTACTGCTAAAGTATGAAAAGTTCCTCTGAAATAAATTTCTAGGTGCCTCAACTATTTCAAAGGATTGTATGAATTCCTTCTTCACTGTTCAGATCCACTGAAATATGCGCCTGGGTCTGAAGCAGTTAAACCAAGACTAGCAACAGATTAAACAAATTAGTGTCCCCTTTTTGTGTGATCTCTGAATATTTATTTCCATAGAAGAAGAGCAAAACAATTTGTCAGCTGAATTCACAATCAACAACTACTGCTCTGGTCTGGTCTGAGGACTCGGATATGGGGTATCAGCAGGAGCCACAGACAAACACAGAAGGAGGGGTGGAACGGGACCTGACTGCTTGCACACCCTCTAGAGAAGGCAATCTCCACTGGCAGATTTTCCTTCTTGGTCTTAGAAGATCAATGTACACTTGAGTACCTAATACAGAAATTAGAAGCTATACATATAGTCTCAGGGAAAACTGTATCATACAATTCTAAAGCAATATATACATTCTTCACTCATCAACGGTTTTGAATATCTAAGCCAGGGGTCAGCAATCTGTGGGCTGTGGGCCAAACGCTCCACTGCCTGTTTTTATCTGGCTCACAAGAATGGCACGATTTTTATATAGTTTTAAAAATCAAAAGAATTCTCTTGATATGTGACACATAGAAATTATATAAAATGACACTCTGAGTGTCCATAAGTGACACTTTATTGGGGCATGACCATGCCTCATGTTTACATATCATCTATGGCTGCATTGACACGGCCACAGCAAAGCTGAGCAGGCGGGACCAAGACTATTCAGCTCATAAAGCAACATGATTTTCTGCCTGGCCCACTCAGAACAAGTCTGCAGACTCCTGACCGAAGCCATTTTTTCATCATGAAAAACTACTAACTTTAATTTAAAGGGGGCTATAGCCCTTAGCTATATGAAAAACTACTAACTTTAATTTAAAGGGGGCTATAGCCCTTAGCCACAACCAAAGATGTACCACCCATACTAGAGTTATAGAAGAAAAGATGCTGTTCTGGGGTTGTTGTTGTTTTTAAAGGATGCCCCCCCTCTCTGTATCCCATTTTCCCAGTATCTTGACAACTAGACACCCAGGACTTTCATATTCCTTCTCCATCACAAGCAAGCCCACAACCCCATACCCCACCACCCATGTGATTTTCAGAGCCCAGAGCCCAGGTGCTCCCACACAAACCTCTTTGGGACATCAATGTTTCTGGAGACAGGCCTGTAGGCTGGTACCGGGGTTCCCGGCTCCAGAGGAGGTGCCTGGGGCACAGAGCCCTGCGCCTCGGCCAGCCACACCTCCTCTGTCTTACAGCAGACTTGGAGCTTCTGATCTGAAAGCCAGACCATCACCTTATCCTCTGCCCAACTATGCTGCTCCACCAGTCCTGTGCACTCTTGACCCCCATACCACACATAAACCTGCAGGGGAGAAAAAGAGCAACCGACGGTCAGTATGCAGTGGTTCTGACACCGCTCGCCCCCAGTGCTAAGAGCCAGGATCCACCTGCTACAGAGTGTGTCTCTGACTCATTTTTAATGCAAGCAGCTGTCCCCAGGTGCCTGCTTCCCACCTGAGCACCCAGATGAGCCACAGTGGATCAGTTTCTCCCCAAACAGATCCTTAAATAAACTCTCTAGATAGAGCAAACGTGCCAGTTTCTGGACTTTTCTCTGATCTTGGAATATGTTTACAATTCAAGTTAAGGTGTTAACATCTTGAAATAGACTGTTACAATCATAAGATGTTTTCTGTAAGCTCCATGGTAACCAGAGAGAAAAAAACCTCTAGTAGATACACAAAAGAGAAAGAGAAAGGAATCAAAGCATAGGACTACAACAAACAAACAAACAAACAAAATCAACAACTCACAAGAGAAGACAGCAGGAAAGGAAGAAAGAACAAAGGAACTACAAAATAATCAGAAAACAAATAACAAAAGAGGAAGTCCTTACCTATCGATAATTACTTTAAATGTAAATGGATTAAATTCTTAATCAAATGAACTTTTGGAATATGTATCCATCCTCCTGATGACTTGCTCTGTCTTGCCCTTTAAGTCCTATGTATCTGCTCCCTGTATATATCCCCAACTCTGACCTTGAACTGATCAACCCTGCCATTTTTCCCTTCAAAGAATTCTTTTTTTTTTTTTTTTAATTTGACAGAGAAAGATCACAAGTAGGCAGAGAGGCAGGCAGAGAGAGAGAGGAGGAAGCAGGCTCCCTGCTGAGCAGAGAGCCCAATGCAGGACTCGATCCCAGGACCCTGAGATCATGACCTGAGCCGAAGGCAGAGGCTTTAACCCACTGAGCCACCCAGGCGCCCTCCTTCAAAGAATTCTAAGTCTACCTGGGGACAAGCTGGTAGGGGTGGAGAAGTGGGCCAACCACTCGAAAGGGGTGCCTAGCAATTGGCAGGTCACCTTCTATCATGGGAAGAGAGCCCTGGCCAACACAAGCATTAGCAGGAGAGAGAAGGTAGAGTCTCTATTTCTGGGCCCTTGAGAAGGCAATGCACTTGGACCTAGTGATTACACCAGGTACAGGGGATGACTGGGCCCTGCCACAAGGAGAGGGACCACCGGAAAAGGAAATGCAAACATCATTCTGACTAAACACATTTGCCTCTTGAAAATGTCTAAAGGGAATTCAAAGATGCAGTATTATCTGTCTCTTACAAGCCTAAGATTCTTGTTTTGTCAAGCTGGAAATGGAGAGAGACTGAGAAACAGAGCCGTTGCTGTGCTTTGAGCTGAGGCTTTGAGTAGGCCTAACTCCAAAATAACAGATGCCAGACAGCACTGTCCTGGAGGAGCCCTGGGTCTCCTAATGATGGCTCATTCTGGGGCACCTGGGTGGCTCAGTGGGTTAAAGCCTCTGCCTTCAGCTCAGGTCATGATCCCAAGGTCCTGGGATGGAACCCCACATCAGGCTCTCTGCTCAGCAGGGAGCCTGCTTCCTCCTCTCTCTCTCTCTCTCTCTCTCTCTCTCTGCCGGCCTCTCTGCCTACCTGTGGTCTCTGCCTGTCAAATAAATAAATAAAATCTTAAAAAAAAAAAAATTATGGCTTATTCTCTAGGGAAGCCTACTGCCCAGGGTCCCACAGGGCTGCAAGTAAAAGGTCTGTGCACAAACTGGTGCCTGGGAGTTTCTGGTCTGCCACTCAGGGCACTGCTGGCCTGCCAGCCCCAAGGAGATCACACATCTGTCCACATGGGGGTTCAACCTACCTTCTGCCCAGGCTGAAAGGCCACTTGCTGGAGGCCTGAGGTGCCAGGAGCCTTGAGGAGTTCCTTGGGCTGCTCCTGGCAGGAAGTGTCCTTGGAGGCCAGGAAGGGCTGGGGAGCCGCCCCTTCCAGCAACTCAGTCTGAGGCTCTGAGGGTGGGGCAGCCCCGGGGGGCCCCAACACGCGGGCACCCAGGAGGGACCGCTTCCCAAGGCGCCGGGACAGCACGCTGGCCATTCTGCTGCCTTTCCTGGGGAGGCAAAGGGGACAGAGGGTCCTTCATTCATTATCTGGAGGATTAAGGAAGCTCTCCGTACAACCCCCTGCATGCAGCAGGCATCTGCAAGCATCTGTTAAAGTAGATGAAACAGTTTAAAGTAGCTTCTACAGTTCCTTTTCTTTTTCCACAAGTAACAGCCATTCCCAGTAGGACATTTAGAAAATACTAATAAGCACAAAGAAAAACAAATTACTCAAAATGCCGCCTCCCAGAGATCCCCAATCTTCCTACAGAACATTCCACGCCTTCTTCAATATATACATTTACATACTTCTATTTCTACAAAAAGGGGATCGTGGTTAGGTAAACTGAATTCTCACTAAAAAGCTTCTGTAGGTTTTACCCTATCACTGAACGTTATTCAATTAAAACAACAAAAACAAAACCACACCATATTTTCTTAAGCAGGTGCATCACTGCTAACTTAACAAACCCTTTATTATTGTCCCTGAGGGCTGGGTCCCCTGTGCTGCTGTCTCATCTGCTCTGCCTGCAGGGAGCATTGTCTGAGCTCAACCTCTGCACACACATACCAAGGATGCTTCCTTAGGTCAGGTTCCTATATATGGCATCGCTAAGTCAGAGCACAAGGACATCTGTCAGAGACTTGCAGACTCTCCAGCTTAGCCGGCTTCAAAGTTGCAAAGAGCCACAGAAATGAGACGCTAACTCCCCTCTCCTCCTTTTATACTTGAAGAAACTAATGCTGAGAGCTTAAAAGACTTGTTCGCAGCAAGTAAAGTGGTTGGTGCTACAGCCTGAAGGAGATCTGGTTTCCCGACTCCAATCTGGCTCTCCTCACTGAATAAGAGTGGCCTGAAGACTCTCTCCAACAGCACCGGGTGTCGGGCTACTAAGGCACTAAGGGGTGACGGAACCGCAGGACCACAGCCCAGATCCAGGCCGAGGAAGACTATTCCAGGCCTTGGCGGGTTCATCCCACAATAAACAGGAGCTGTTGTGAAAAACAGCACGTGTCATTTCAGGATACTCTGAGGCATCCCTGTACCCCCATTTATCATACTGCAGAAAGCGGGGAACTGGGTAGCACTTGCCTTCCACACTCTAGAGAGAGAAAAGCTAGGAAGGAGACTGAAATGATGTTTCATTAGCCAAAACCCTCCTGCCTGAGAGGAGGGGTTCTAAACACCCTGGCACTCAGTAAGCCCCAGGGCTGGGTGACCCTCAGGAGTTCTTTGGGCTGGCCACTCCTTGACCTTGATGCATCCACACCATTCCAGAAAACAAGAACTCTAGCTTCCAGATCCCTCAGTGATCTGTATCAGTCAACAAGCTGACTCGCGAAATCCTTCCCCTGACCTGCAGCCTCCCTGCTAAGGAAGATGCACGGAAAACACAGAGCTGCCCTCAGGCCACCTGGGCAGGACCCCCTCAGAGCCTGTGGGTCCTCACCTACGAGTCACAACACTAATGTTCTCCTCACCAGCACCCTGGAGGAGCACATGAGAACACTGCTATACAAGCTCTTTACAACCTGCCGAGTGGGACAGAAATACAAGTAATGCTATTAGAATGAAGTCCACTCTAGTTCCAGATTCAGGGAAATGAAAATTTTGTTTTTATTTTTGTTTTTTAAAGATTTTATTTATTTGATAGAGAAAGAGATCACAAGCAGATAGAGAGGCAGGTGGGGGGTGGGGGGGAAGCAGGCTCCCCAATGAGCAGAGAGCCTGACGCGGGGCTCCATCCCAGGACCCTAAGATCGTGACCTGAGCAGAAAGCAGAGGCCTAACCAACTCAGCCACCCAGGCGCCCCGAAATGAACATTTTGGGCACAGACTTCCACACAATTCTGTAAGAGACTTAACTTTCATGTTCTTAAAAAGATGACAAATGGTCCCATTTTTCCCCACTGGGGGTAAAAAGTCCTAACTCCCAGGTCATCTGGACAGCTCGTCTCTGAACACCTCCTGTACATACATAAGACATTACTTTCACACCTAATGGGGACAAGCACTTCCTAGGTGCTGGACCCTATTCTAGGCGCTGTACTAGCATTCTCTTTTCCGCAGTTACTTTTTGCATCAAAAAAATCCCAAAGGCTCAGAGAGATTGAGACTTGACCAAGGTCAAAGCTGGTGAAAGGCCAAGTCAGGGACCCCAGAACCTGCTGACTTCGAAGTCTGTGTTTCTTATGAGTATACCATGCTCCCCTTCCTGTTTCCAAATATGCTTTGCATAGGACCCATGACCTACAGCCTCTAACTCCCTATTCCTCATCTCCTTTGATTTCACTGACCTCCATCTCTACCACCTATGTCATGAACTGGCTTCGTAAGGTACTGCCCAATTCCACAGAGGCAAGCTTTGTGCTCACAACCCCCAATCACATCTTCCTTCTTGGCAACCTACTAGCTGCCCTTCTCACCAGCTCCTGAGAACCGACTTCCACTGGTCACCTAACAAATGGCAGACCTTTGCAGTCCCTTCATCACCACAAACATGAATCCTTTGCTCTTGCACAGGGTTCCAGGGCCAGGTGCCTACCAGGGGGCCTGGCTGCTCTCAGGCCCCCATCTCCTGGCAGAAGAGGAAGAATTAGACCGCGCACTTTGCAAACTCAGGCTGCCCCCTGCTCTATAGCACTCAACATTCCTCAGGCTTCCTGTGGTTCATTTCCTTGGGGCTCCTAGCACATTCCTAACTTCCACTGTTCCAGGTCCTCTGGTCCCTCCTACTCATTTATTCAGTTAGTACCTAGTTGACGAATTGAAATGTGCAAAGCACATTCCCCAGTGCTGTTGTAAGTATAAAATACAAGGATTTTCATGAGCCTCTACACCAATGCTACTTCTCCACCTGTAGTGCCCCACCAGGCTACCTCCACAGCCCTGTCTATTAAGCTTGGCATTTCCAGATACTGTTCTAGTCTCCTTTCTCCTCCCTCCCACATGTTTCCCCTGGCCACCCTCACACCAGAAGAAAACCATCACAACAGCTATGGACTCAGACCTGCTCTGAACAGTTCCACAGAACTTCTCTGCCTTTTACCTATGTCCAAAGTGCCTCAGGGCTCTGTTTGGGTCCAATGCTATCTCCACATCTCTCAATCCTGGCCTCTTTCCAACCATTTCAGAAAATTATGCTAAGCAAACTTCTCTACAGTAACAAAATACAAAGGGGCAGAGGAAAATAAGTTTAAAAGAGAATAATAAAGTTGCAAATATTGAGGGGCTCGGTCAGTTGGAGGTCCAACTCCTGATTTTGGCTCAGGTCTTGATCTCAGGATCATGGGATGGAGCCCCACGTCGCACTTTGCACTGAGCACAGGGTCTGCTTCGATTCTCTCCCTCCCTCTGTCCCTTCCCCTACTCATGCTCTAAATAAATAAATAAGTAAAATCTTTAAAATATTGAGAAAAAATGTTTGGCTCGTTTTTAGAAATATATTTTACTCCAAGCTTCAGGGAGCATGGTATCAGAATCAGATGGAATCAGATAGCAGGGTATCCTCGCCATGATTTCCCTAGAAAGCAAAGAACAGATAAGAAAAGGCCAGAGTCACCAGCATCCTACAGAATTCCTATTTAGCTGTCTGGTGACTTCACATCCAGGAACACTACTGGGAAGCTTTAACACACAAAAGGAAGAAAAATTTAAGGAGTAAATTCTTTACCACTTAAAAAAAAATGATATATCCAAGCTAACTCAGTTTCAGAGAGGAGTCACCCACCTTCATCCTTGGAGCCTCAAGCCAGAAACAAGGTTAATTTCAGAGGGCTCCTGAAAGCTAGAGGCGAAACCGCAATGCCACTTGGAGACATCAGATGGCAGCACCCATCCGGAGAAGGAAAAAAAAAATACCCAACCCTTTCCATAACCAAAAAAAAAAAAACAAAACACAGTGGCCACCCCCACTTTCCACAGCAGGAAGTTTGAGGTTTCTACCACTGAAAATGAAGAAAGGATAGTATTTCCAAAATTCCTGGGCTTCCAGTCTTCAGATGGGGCCTGAAATATTTGGCTAACAGACTCTGACGATGTTTTTCTAAGTCTTTTTCTTTTTAAATTTAAAGAATACTTTTCCCTTGGTTTGTGAACCCTTTGCTGGATCTGTGCAAACTGGTGAACTTGTCCACTCCCAGCTCATCCTCACGCGCATTTGCTTGCATTCTCTGGCCTTTCTCCTTTAACTGGCCCAATTCCACTGAAATACAATTTATTATTTGATTTATTTATAGGATGCCCACATCTTAATTTTTAAAAGCAGAAGAGAAAAACGGAAGGGAAACTGCCTTTTTTAAGTACCGAGTAAGCACTAGCTTTCACAGACTGTACTTAATTAAATCCTCAGAAATGACTTGAGAGCAACAACAGTCTTCTATTTCTGATGAGGAAACTGAGCCCCAGGGAGGTTAGCCTGGGGAGGCTACACAAATAGGAACCAGTGCTCCAGGTGGGGTATTTCTAGTACCTGTGAGATCTCTCAAAATACAAGTCAATTAAGCTGCTTTTTATCTACATGATATTTTTTTTCCTATGTCAATGAACCTCAATAGAAAAAAAACTAGCTCCCATTCCTACAAGTCTCTCTTTTCCATTTCTTTGTGCACTTTCTTTCCTTGAAAATCTCTTCTCCACTTAGCCTCCGACCTACAAAATAAAGGTCAGTGCTTTAGCATGACTCTGTTAAACAGTCCAAGCCACTGTTAATCATTTAGTGGTTCAGGAAGACCTTTACACATATACTGCCTCTCGGAGGGCACAGAGAGATAACATGACAATCCCAAAAGTTAAGGAACATTTTAGCTGAGTTTATACTGGGGATGGATAGCATGGATGTGAAGAATACAAATCTAGACTAAATACAGACTGGGCAGCATCGCCAGGGGTGAATCGATGCCTCTCTTGGGTTCATCGTTATTCTCATTATTTTATGGACATGGCTTTGCGTACAACATAATCAACACAGTCCCTCGGGGATTCAGAAATGACCTGTAGCACCTACAGGGGTTTGTCACGCAGGTGAGTGAGGGGACTAGGGTAGCTCTGGATCTACACTGACCTGCCAAGATCACCTGTGAATTTCCATCTCCAGGGAAATGGGTCCCACCTTCCCTCCCAGCACACTTCTATCCGTCTAACTACAGCCTCCTTCAAACCCCTCTTTCCTCATCTCTACTTCTATTCACTCCCTGTTTGGTTTCTTTCTAGGGAGCAATCAGTCCATGTAAACAGCCATGCCCTAATTTGCTACAGGATTCTAATGTAGCAAAGAGAAACCCTAGATACCACTATTTCAGGGTAACAGTAACAATGTTTCAACACATACCCCAATCCCACTTTATGAAGTTAGTGATTGCTATCTGACATGTGACTGCTGCTGGACCACCACCTGTCTCAGCACACGTGTGCGTGTGCGCGCGCGCGCGCGCGCGTGTGTGTGTGTGTGTGTGTGTGTGTGTGTGTGTACACGTGCTCATTCACACTGGCTGCTCTCTCCTCCCACCCAAGGACACTGCAGCAAGCCAGGCATCACCTAGCTGTACTTCCAGGAGGCAGGTCATAAGTCAACATGATTCAACACACACCTAATGAGGTTTCTTGGGGGGTGCTGTTGTTGCTGAAGGAGAATGAAGTTTGGAATAAGACTCCCATTTGTTAAATCTCGGGTGCTTGCTGCCTATCTAATGAACATGGGGAGGGACACCAACCCTCCGCCAGAAGTTTCTGGTTCCCTACTAAACCTCAGCTTTCCATCTTATGATCTCCACTGGTAACTACTACACAAAACGACAGTTTGAGTTTTTCGTTCTTTGGCTAATATTTTGTGTATCCTTCTTAATATCTTATGAGAAAGCTATTTTTTTTCTTTTAAAGCTATAAAGCTTTTTTATTTTTTATTTTTCTTTTTTAATCAGAGAGTGAGCACAAGCAGGGGAGCAGCAGGCAGAGGGAGAAGCAGGATCCTTGCTAATAAGCAAGGAGCTTGATGTGGGACTCAATCCCAGGACCTCAGGATCATGACCTGAGCCAAAGGCTGCTGCCCAACTGGCTGAGCCACCCAGGAGTCCCGTAAATCTACAAAGTTTTAACCTGAAAATTTTCTTCAAGTGACTATCTAAGCTCATCCAAAGGTCAAAATATTGTAGCAAACCTCAGCTATCATTTTACAACAGAACTTATCAGGATATAGGATTCCCAATTCATTTTTCAGCAATGCTTAGCCTGGGATGACCCCTGCTGAGAGATGCCATGTGCATTTACAACATATTTATGATTATATGCAAATACGTCTATGATCCTCTTAGTCTTCTGGTCACCTTCAGCCCTGGCAAAAGCAAGTTGCCATACCCCTATGTACCTAAATGCTGCCTGGTGGTTCTCAAGCTTAATTTTCCCCCCTTGGAATGCCTACTCCAGAAAAAGGAAAAAAAAATACTGGGCATACACTGACCTTTCCAGAAGCTTCTATGCAGCCTGGCTTTTGACAGAAACCCCTTCGAGGGACGCCTGGGTGGCTCAGTTGGTTAAGGCGCTGCCTTCGGCTCAGGTCATGGTCCCAGGGTCCTGGGATCAAGTCCCGCATCGGGCTCCTTGCTCAGCAGGGAGCCTGCTTCTTTCGCTGCCTCTGCCTGCCTCTCTGCCTGCTTGTGTGTACTCTCTCTGACAAATAAATAAAATCTTTAAAAAAAAAAAAAAAAACCCTTCGAGAATAGCCAAGGGCCTCAGCTAAAACTTTTAGACCCCTCAAGTTATGTTATTATACTATTCCAAAATTTTAGATTTTTCACAATACAAGTTTAAGATATAAAGCACTGAGCATGTTAGTGACTGACTCAATACCAACATTTCTAAATCAGCTGTTTGAAAAATGACTCTTTGGATTCTCAGGGCATTCTAATTATCATCTTTTACTGTAGGTTTTTAAAAGCTAGATTACACTCCATCTGTGTATGATGGTTAAGACCATCAGCAAAATTAAAAATTACAGACCAGCAAAACTGACAGGGACCTTAAAGGTTGCCCAGCTCCCCTCCAGGGCTGGAATCCTCCCCACAACATCCCCTCTAAGTGAGCACCCAGCCTTTCCATTATTGTTAGTAATCGATGTAATAGAATAATGGAAGGAAAAAGTAAAAGTCCCAAATAGCAGTGCTATTTTCATGTTCCAGCAGATGGGTCATAGAAATAGGTCATCTGATCTGGTTACACTGAATTTTCCCCAGCAAATGCTAAATGACCATGATCAGCAAACACTTTTGTTGGTCTGACTGCACAACCATCATTCGGTCCAAGTCAAGGAGATCATTCTGTTTGCATGGCCAGCAGGGAACGAAAGCTGTTTTCACAGTCCTACCCAGGAACAAGTGCACTTCCCCTTCCTTCACACCTAGCTCCCCATTTGCTTTCAAAACCACCGAGGTGCCTTTCATGCACTGCTGTCTCCTGCATACACTGCTGGGTATTAAAACACACTCTAAGGCCAGTGCCCAGCACATGGGTGCTGGTAATCAGTAACCTGTAACAATGTCTACTAGTGCCAGGAGGACTGCATCTCCCTTAGACTATAAGCCCTTTGAGGACACAGACAAAAATCTTGCTTATCCCATCATCAGATTGAGGATTTTTTCTTTCTTTCTTTTTTTTTAGGTTTAGGATTTTAAGTGGATGATATCCCTATGGGTAAGGAGAGTCCCAGATTCCAAAAATAATGTGCCCTAAGAAATATACCTGCTGCTTGCCCTAAAATGAAGACTGATTATCAAAAGCAAAGGTGGAGGTTTACTGTTAGAACTCAGTTCTGAGACTGTTGTGTTTTCTTGAAAACAGGCAGAGAATTCTATGTAAGGAAGAAGGCACAGGTAAAAACGTGCTTGCATGAATATGCCGTGTGAGGCAGAGTTTGTGTAGCACTGTTTTTGTACATGCATGGGGGGAGGGAGAGCACACATGTGTACGTGTGTGCGTGCACTATGGTTAAACCTGATCTGAACTGTGCTAAAACTATGTGAGCGTTCCAGGAGGAGGCAGGGAGAGGAGTGATTGCTGATTCGGCATTTTACCCAGAGCCCAGTGGGAGGAAGGAAACCAGGAGCTGAGTATCTCCTAGAGAACTAACAGTTCTCTCCAGCAGTTTTTAAAGGAAGCATACAAGAGACCTGCTCATTAACTCAAACCACCAGGGGCTGTCTGAATGGCACTTGGGTTTACACTCCCTTTAACACACACATTTGCAGACTTCCTTTGCCTCCTGACCTCCCGGAAACTCAAGAAAATACGGAGGGACAATACAATCCCCATTTTACAGCTCAGAAAACTGAGATTCCTCAAGGTCATGTATTTGTCCAAGCTAACAAGCTGTAGCATCTGCAACTTTCCTGGATCCTCTCTGAAGTAGTTCTGTTTTTTCCACAAGCGGAGACCCAGCAGGACGGGGGCTCACGATGGAGGGCTCTGGAGTTCACAGCCCCCATACCTTCCCATGGCTTTGTCTGATCCTCCTAAGACTGTGAAGAGGAAAGTGTGAGTTTCATTGAGAAGAAGGGACCTATTAGAAGCACTTACGGTAACAAAAAGCACAAGGTGGCAACAAAACAACCACCCCCAAAAATATGAAACATGGAGGTGAGAATTTAAAAAGCCTAACAATCCATTAGCATAAGGCCCTGAGTAGCACACATTCCAGAAAGGGAAGTCTGTGCAGTAATGATGCCCAAGGTGCCAATCCCGAGACCAAAAAAAAAAAAAGCTTTCTGATGTTCTCCTTCAGGAAGGCAGAGAAATATACTCTCTATTTTTTTTTTCATTTAAGTGGTTAAAGTAGAAACTATTTGGATTTCAATAGTCATTTGAATGAATAATCACATTCCCTAAAGACAACCTACAGAAGAGAGAAAAAAAAAATATTTGCAAACCATGTATCTGATATGGGGTTAATATCCAAAACATATAAAGAACTCATATAACTCAAGAGTGAGCAAACAAACAAAATCCTCAAATTACCCAATCAAAAATGAGTAAAGGACCCAAACAGACATTTCTCCAAAGAAGATATATGGAGGTGGGGGCGCCTGGGTGGCTCATTGGGTTTAAGCCTCTGCCTTTGGCTCAGGCCATGGTCACAGGGTCCTGGGATCGAGCCCCGCATCGGGCTCTCTGCTCAGCGGGAGCCTGCTACCCACCCCTCTCTCTGCCTGCCAGATCTCTGCCTACTTGTGATCTCTGTTGTCAAATAAATAAATAAAATCTTTTAAAAAAAGAAGACGACGACATATGGAGGGCCATGAAAAGATAGAAAGATGGTCAACGTTGCTCATCATCAGGAAAACACAAAGTAAAACCACAATGAGGTATCACCTCATACCTGTCTGAAGAGTCATCTTCCAAAAGACTAGAGGGAACCAATGCTGGCAAGGATGGGGAGAAAAGGGAGCCCTCGTGCACTGTTGGCGGGAATGTAAACTCATACAGCCGCTGGGGAAGTGAGTACGGAGGTTCTTCACAAATTAAAAACAGACCTACCCTATGATCCAGGAATTCCACTGTTAGGAATTTACCCAAAGGTAAAAAAAAAAAAAAAAAAAATTAACTCAAACAGATATCTGCACCCTCGTGTTCACAGCAGCATTATCTTATAGTAGCTAAGACATGGAAACAACCTAAATGTCCATCAACAGATGAATAAAGAAGATGTATGTATCTACTGTGGGCTATTATTCAGCCATGAAAAAATGAAGAAATCCCACCATTTGCAATAACACGGACAGACCCTGAAGACATATACGGGTGATCTCACTTCCACGTGGAATCTAAAATAAAAACAAGAGCAAAACAAGCAAGCAAACAAGAACTCAAAGAAAACGAGATCAGACGCGCGGTTACCAGAGGCAGGGGCGGGGCATCAGAGGAAGGTAGCCAAGAGACACAAGGTCCCAGTGATAAGATAAATAAGTACGGGGGATGTGACGTCCCACGGGAAGGCTAGAGCTACCACTGCTGTGTGATTTACAGCAAAGGTGCTAAAAGAGTAGCGCCTGAGAGTACTCATCACAAGAACACTTTTCTCCCTTTCTTCTTTCTTTTCACTGAATCAACATTAAGACAAATGTTAGCTGAATCTGTTGTGATAATCGTTTCACAAAATACTTAAAGCAACCCACCACACTCTATACTTATCCAGTGATGTATCTCAGCTGATCCTCAATAAAACTGGAAAAAATACTAGTCACGACAGTGGGGCTTGTAAGGAGGGTGAGAGCCACCTGCTGACCTGCCTGGCTGGAACCAGCATGTTAATAAAAAGGCAGCAGCCCTTTCCTGTGAGGGCTGATCAGAGCACACAGGGCTTTGGGTGCCCAAGAAAGGTGCCACCTGGTCTAGGGGGTGTACCACCAGTGTGAGACCCCAAATTAAAGGTAAGAAATCATGCACATGCAGACAAGATTGGTTAACTCAGAGACACCTAACCAAGAAAGGTTAATAGGTAAGGAAAGGGACCGGGAATACCTACCCAAATACCTCTCAGGAACCCAAGGGTCATCTGGGAGGCACCAGTCTAAAATGTAAGCTAATGGGAAGTAAACCGTAATCTCAGAAATTATAAATCGCAAGAAACATGTAATGTTGGCACGACAGAATACTGCAGTAGCTGGAAGCACTTAAAACCTAAAATAGGAGCTAAACACCAGAATTTGTTCTAAGACCAGAATGGCTAACTGGCCAATGGCTTCAGATCTGACTGATCAGTAGGGAGGGTGCCAGGCTTCTACAGACCAACTTTTAATCCAACTTTACCCTTTATTCCCACTCCCCCATGAACTATCATGTTTTCTGTTTCCAGACGGGGGGCAGCCCCTCACCCTGTGGCTCTATTATCTTCTCCTGGGAGACTCTGCTCTGCTCTGCTCTGAGAGGGGAACACCCTCCAAAACCAGCAGGAACGCTTCCTATCCCCCAGGGGTGCCATGGTGGAGGGGGAAAGGCTGCAGGATGCTGAGGGGCTGAACACGCCCCACCAAAATGGACAGCCAGCCCGCGCAGGAGCATTCGCTGCAGGGGCACTTCTCCAGGGAAAGAACAGACGGTAGACAGGGATGTGAGCCAGTCACCTCCACCTGTGTGACCTGCGACACTCAGCAACCATCTTGGAGCCTCGTTTCCTGCCTCACCTATAGACAATGAGAAACGTACCCAGCATCTGGAAGTACCCAGCACTCGACAGAGGTGTTCCCTTGCCCTAGTCCCTTACTCTAGATGGTGTTAGATTAGCTACTACGTTCATTACGCAATAGGCGGCTCGGAAGGCTCAGTGGTCACTGTCGCACTGGCATCTGGGAGTCGCACTGGCATCTGGGAATCGCACTCAGCAAAGGATATTCAACCAGAACCAGTAATACAACTACTGACTCCAAAGGAAATCCAAAAGCAAACTACGGGTGAGCCACTGACTAATGGAAATCACAACAAAACTGATTTCAGCAGGATCAGGGGAACCCAGAAGTCCAACAGAGTCCATCTGGAGGCCTGTTGGCTCCAGTGAACAACCCCAGGGATCAGGGCTTAGAGTTCACCACCCAGCCAGACAGCTCTGCCCCTGCAGTTCCAAGTCAGGACCTGGTCCACTGCCCGTCACCCACCTGACCTGCGCCCCTCCCCCAGCCCCCCACTCACACACAGGCCCAAATCCCGCTCCACTCCCCCAAACCAAAATCTCTCTTGGTGCCCTGCCCAGGGTGAAGCAGGGCCTGCTGCCAAAGCTCCCCGAGGCGGAACTCAACCGGCCTCCTGAGCACCCTCCAGCGGCAGCCTCCCCAATCTGTACCCCACCCACAGACGCTTCAGTCTCGGATTCCAGCTGTCTGAGACCGAGACCCGGCCCACGCCAGGGCAGACCCGCATGGGAAACAACTCAGCACCGACTCCCCAGAGACCCATGGAGAGGGCCACCCCAGAACACAAACAGCGTTTATAAAAACATGCTGATGCTCCACACAGCCAGACTCTTAACTGACGAAGAAGCCCAAGCGTCAGCCCCTGCCTTTAAAGAACGTTGGGCGAACTGAGCTCCCACCTGTACCGCACCTCCAGCACTTGTTTCTACAAACACTTAGTATGCTGCAGAGCAATGTTCATATATTTGTGCTGTATAATCAGATGAATGCATCAGAATTTGCTTATTTCAGGAAAAGGCAAAAAACATCCAGCACTCTGACATGGAAGTCTGATTAAAAAAAAAAAAATGGTTTTCAGGGTGAAGCTCAAAAAGTTAAATGAATGTGCATGTTAAAATTTTAAGTGTTTGACATAAGTTAATTAAGCCAAAAGAAAGTATGCTATGAATATTAAAAAAAAAAGTCTGCTGGGTGACTGGAGGGTGAGGGAGACAGACACACTCCTCCAGAAAACAGAAAGTCAGTCTAAGTGAAGCAAGTAGAAACACCGTCAAGAAGACTGTTTAAATACACGGTGAAAAATGAACACCATGGGGGAGGGGCTCGCCCAGAGCACAACCACTCAGGGAGTACCCTTCTCCAGAGAAGGCTGTTTCGGGAATCTTCATGCCCCAAAAATTGCGTGGCTGAGGCTGGTTCAAAGACAAAACAGAGACAAAGAAAATGGCCGAATGCGGCTTCACCCCAGTCTTGGCTCAGGACATCGGGGTGTCCACTTGTGAATGTCTTCCCTGAAATGGACAGGCTAATGGCATCAGGCAGAGTGCTCACTGGTGAGGATGTTCTAAGCCAAAGTGACAAAATAAATGTGGATCAATCACAGAGACCAGATGGCTCACACTCATGAGTTTCGAAAGAAGTGAAGGATGAAATCAGCACTCAGTACGCCAAGACACACAAGCCGTGGTTACATGGCACTGGTGAGCTCCTGCTTGCTTCAAGGACGATCAAGAAGGCTGCCCACATAGTGGGCTGACAGGTAGACTACACTTAGTTGGGGGCCACCAGAGGACTAGAGACTTTGAGGAAAAAGGCACTTCCGTGTACACAAGAAACAAAACTGCGTCTAACTACATCATTAGAACTGTTACAGAATAAACCGGAAAGAGAAAAACAGGGGATCTTCTCTGTAATAAACAGCCTTTCGAAGACTGATGCTCCTTCTGGAAGGTTCCAATAGCCATTATTTGCCAAAGGCTTATGTGCCAGTCACTTGCTAAGCATTTCATGTACTGCATCACATTTCACCCTTCGAATAAGCCCACAAGAGAAAGACCACGTCTTCTCCATTTTACAGGTAAGGACACTGAGGCTCACACATGTTGAGTCATGTGCCCGAGGCCACAGAGCACAAAGTGACTGAACCAAGACGGGAGCTCAGATATGTCTGATTCAGATTCTATGCTCTTTCTACTGTATTATATGGGAGACCTATGCATCGAGGAAGAGGAGGAAGAGGCTAGACTACATGACCTCTTACAGGCTCCTTGTTAGTAAAAACTTGAGTCACCAAGAGGTTAATGTGGTGGTGATGGTTCAGTCCTCGAAGAGGAAATGAAATGGGCATTGTGAGAGCAAAGTGTCAAGCATGGGGCTCACTCAGGGTCAGGACTAAAATTATTATCTAACACTTATTATAAATACCCCCAGGAGGATGCAGAGCGAGAGAGTCAGGGTTGCAAATGAACTCAAACTTCCCAACGTGTGACCCTGGGCAAATCACCTGCCTCTCTGTGTCTGTTTCCTCACTATAAAAGGAGGAAAACACTGGCTCCTACTCCAAGGATAATTTGGGGCTTTGGGGCAGCAATGCAGCTTTGTTTTCAACAGTCTCTTGGTTTTAAAGGGTCCCCAAGCTCCTCTTCCTGGAGATTCTGATTCACTGGGTCTGACAAAGCAGCCTAAGAAAAAAAGGGAAAAAATGCACCTCAGGTACTAAGCACCGTCCCTTCCTTGCAGAGTACCTGATACATGATAGGCAGAAAAAAAGAGAAGAAAAAAGACACTAAACTCTGAGTAGTGCTAAGCCAAACTTATGGGAAGATTACAAGGGAAACTTTGAACAAAGAGGAAGAAAAGCAGCCAGTAAATTATAACAATGACAGGGGCAATGTAATACATATAAGGAAAAAACACTCAAGGCCATGTTAAAACTCTAGGGCAATCGTCAGAACCTCATAAAAGGACCTCGATGTCACTGTAGATCAGACTGTCATACTACTGTGATCACCAAGGCCAAAAGACAGACGGACAAACCATGTTGTCCACCATCACAGCAAGAGTACTAAAAACACACATACTGCCCACATACCTCTTCCCCATAAAATTAGAGACTCGTCCATACTGAGAACAGTGGCTACAGCCCACCATGTAGGCTACAGTCACCTACATGGGTTGTGTGATGGGGCAGACATGCTAAGGAGGCCGGAAAGACCAAGGCCAGGAGGGCCCTGAGATAAGGGAGGGTGCCAGCTTTGTCATTAAATCCTGAAATGACAGAAGAGGTACCGTCTGCTGATGCTCAAGGGAGACCAGAGGAGGATATGCCTCAACACCCCAAAAGAAGGCTATGTAAATGCATCACTGGGTTTGGACAGGAGTTTTAATGCAACAAAGGGGTCCCCCTGGGGTCAGAACCAGAACCATTTGCATTAACATCTGCATGAGGGATCTGAAGGCAAATCCCTGTGTAATACTTAAAGCTGCAAAGGGCCCTGCCTCTCACCAGTGAGGTGACCAGCAGCACCAGCACGCAGGTGCCTTCAAGAGAGACACAGGCAAGTCCTCCCTTGCCACACTGCCTCCTAAAGGCATGGATTTGGCCTGACATGATGAATTTTCATGATTTCTAGGAGTTCTCGGAAATCCAGAGATCATGGCAAGAAGTGTAAATACAGAGAGACACACATCATCCTTCTCCAAATAAAATGAAACTGTTAATAAAATATGACAGCGTTCTAGATTTTTTTTAAGAACGCTAAAATGCTTCCAAATGTGCCTCGCCCTTGGCTTAAGCATTTAAGCCACACTCGGAATTCTAAAGATGTCACAGAGAAGAATTACAGATGCACTGAAGGTCTCCAGTTTGGAAATGAACTGGACTGAGGATTTGCCATCCAGAGTCCTCAATGTGCTACGCATCCATCCTGTGATTCCTCTCCACACAACCAGGACCAACATGCAGACCAAAGTCCTCAGGGATACCAGAAAGAATGAATGATGGGGCTCAGACGGGCTCTTCCCAATACCACTTGTTGTAGCCAAGCAGCCCTCACTTACAGCCAGTGGGGGCAAGGGGGTGGCCAGGGGGCCACACACCTAGCACGACTTAAACCCTGCGCTAGTCTTAGGAAACAACTGCTTCATACTAGCCGTAAAAATCAGACATGAGAGGGGAAAAAAGGCACCCATATTGGTGAGAAAGAAGTTAAACTGTGACTATTTGCAGATGACATAATACTATACATAGAAAACCCTTAGAAGTCTATCAAAACTATTAGAAATTACAAATGAATTCAATACAGTTGCAGGATACAAAAGTAATACCCAGAAATCAGGTGTATTTCTACACACTAAGAATAAAGTAGCACAGAGAAAAATTAAGAAAACAATTCTGTTTACGTCCACATTAAAAAAGAGTAAAATACCTAGGTAGAAACTCAACCAAGGAGATGAAAGACCTGCACACTGAGAACTATGAAGATGACACAAACAAATGGAAAGATATTTTGTGCTCATGGATGGGAAGAATTAATACTGTTAAAATGCCCATACTACCCAAAGCAATCTGCAGATTTGATGCACACCCTATCAAAACACCAACAGCATTTTCCACAGACCTAAAACAAACAATACTAAAATTTGTATGGAGACATAAAAGGCTGTGAACACCAAAGCAATCTTGAGAAAGAACAAAGCTGGATGTATCATAATCCCAGATTTCAAGATATGCCACAAAGCTGCAATAAACAAAATAGTATGGTACTGACACAGAAACAGACACATAGATCAACAGAACAGAAGAGAGGCCAGAAGCAAACCCAGGCTTGTATGGTCAATTCATCTATGACAAAGGAGGCAAGAATACACAATAGGTTGGAACACTGAAAAGAAATTAAAAAAATAAATAAAAAAAATTTTTTTAAATACACAATAGGGAAAAGAGAGCTCTTCAATAAATGGTGCTGGGAAGAAGGGACAGCTACCTGTAAAAGAATGACCACTGGCTTACACTAAACACAACAAGGAACTCAAAATGCATTAAAGACCTAATGTGAGACCTGAAGCCATAAAAATCCTAGAAGAGAACATGGGCAGTAATTTATGACACTGGCCTCAGCAATATTCTTCTAGATTTGCCTCCTGAGGGAAAGGAAACAAAAGCAAAAACAAACTACTGGGACAATATCAAAATAAATGTTTCTGCACAATGATGGAAACCAACAAAATAAGAAGGCAACTCTACTGAATGGGAGAAGATTTTGCAAATGGCATATCCAATTAGGGGTTAGTATCCAAAATACATGAAGAATTTATACAACTCAACACCCCCAAAATAAATAATCTGATTAAAATTGGGCAGAGAAACTGAACAGACATTTCTCCAAGAAGACATATAGCTGACCAACAGATACATGAAAAGATGCTCAACATCACTCATCATCAGGGAAATGCAAATCAAAACCATCATGAACTATCACCTCGTATCTGTCAGAATGGCTAAAATCAGAAAGAAATTTTTAAAAAAATTTTTAAATATCAAGTAATAAATCACAAGTGTTGGTGAGGACGTAGAGAAAAAGGAATTCTCATGCACTGTTGGCAGGAATGCAAACTGGTGCAGCCGCTGTGAACAGTATGGAGTTTCCTCAAAAAATTAAAAATAGAAATACCATCTGATTCTGCTACTGGGTATTTACCCAAAGAAAATGAAAACACTAATTCGAAAATATATATGCACCCCACGTTTACTGCAGCATTATTTACAGTAGTCAACATATGGATGCAGCCCACGTGTCCACAGATGGATAAAGAAGATGCAGGGTACATATACAGGGAATATTACTCAGCCATAAAAATATATATATATATATATATATGAGGGACACCTGGGTGTCTCAGTTGGCTGAGTGGCTGCCTTTGGCTCAGGTCATGATCCCAGGGTCCACGGATCAAGTCCCACATCTGGGCTTCTCCGTCTGCCCCCTCTGCCTGCTGTTCCCCCTGCTTGAGCGTTCTCTGACAAATAATTAAACAACATCTTAAAAAAAGAAAAAAAAAAAGAGATCTTGCCATTTGCGACAACAGGGATAGACCTAAATGGTATTACGCTATGTGAGACAAATGCCATATGATTTCACTCCTCCGTGGAATCTAAGAAACAAAGCAAATAAACAAAAAGCAGAATCAGATTCATAAAAGCATAGAACTGATGGGTGCCAGGGGGACAGAGGCTGGGGGACAGGCAAATGAGTGAAGAGGAGTGAGAGATACAGTCTTCCAGCTATGGAACGAGTAAGTCGAGGGATGAAAGGTACGGCAAAGGGAATGAAGTCGATGTATTGTAATGGCATTGTGTGGTGACAGACAGTAGCTACAGTTGCAGTACAGGGTTGTTCAATCACTACGTTATATACCTGAAACTAATACAACATTGCGTGTCAACAGGAAGGGAAGAGGAGAGCAGGAGCGTGTGAGGGAGGGAGGGAGGGAGGGAACAATCGCTTCATGTCTGAGCACACTCCAAGTATGTCCTGGCCTACAATCAGGTCTAAACTAGGAACTGACCTTGCAATTTATCTTCCTTCAGATTTCAAATCAGAGCACCCTATTACCCAGCGACTGCTTTCTCTTAGTATCTACCCTAGATGAACAAAGAGAGGCATGTGCCGCCAAGTTTACTGTAACAGCTTTATAACAGGAGAGGGTTTGGAAATAACTTAAATGCCTATCAACTGGGGGAAGGTTCTCAAGACTGCGAGGCAGGAATTAGACAAAATCAGGAAGTCCTAGATGGGCGGACAGGAAGCAATCGCCAAGATGTCCTGCCATGGGGGACAGGGGTGCCAATGCACTGAACTTCTTTTAAGTTCTATACATATAAACACAAGTACATAAAGCATCTAGTTACCAACAAACTCCTCTAACAGAGGTTAACCTCTGGAGAAGGACTGCGATTAGGAGTGGTTGTCAAGAAGATTCTGTTTCCTCTGGGAAGTCTGTATTTGTTTTTGTTTTGTTTTGTTTTCTACAGAGAATGTATTCATGCATTCTCTGTAATGAAAACTGCATTTAACTGTTTAAGTTTTTTTAAGGGGGAAGGGGGGGGAAGGAGGAAGAAACTGACCCTTTCCAATACATTTCAGTAAAGTGTTGGGGGCAATTTGTATCTGAATCTGACACATGCTTTCCAGGAGGCTGAGAGCTCAGCAATGCAGGGAGTGGGCTTTGCAACACAGACCTTGTTACAATATTACAATCCCAACACTGTAACTCTGTAGATCATTAAATTTATATGCTAGTTCAAGGAAGAGGCAGGGAAAGAGAGAAAGCATGTCAGGGGGCCTTCTGGAAACCCAAGGGGATGTCCTAGGAGCAAATGCAGTTCTAGCTGAGCATTCTGGCTCTCCAACACAGGCAACTAACACACACTTGCCAATAATGGCAGCCTCTGCCCAACCGCACATATTCCACCCTAGGCCTGGTTGTCTGTGCCTCAGACTCTTATCAGAATTCCTACCATTAATCTGGATCCCATGGACTAATGATGAGGACGAATCTGTATGCATGAGCACACGAGCGCCAAAAATTATTTACTTACTAGGGCCACCTAACCATATAAAATACTGATTTTAAAACACACTCTTCCGCCTCTTCAAAGCCCTACTCAGAAAGCCAACATTTTAATATTAAGAACCTAGGAGGCAAAACTAACCAGGGTGATTGAGATCAGAGCTGTGGTACTTCTGGTTGAGGGGAGGGCGGTAATCTGGAAATGGTCACAGGGAACACGTCTGCAGTGATAGAAATGTTCTGTCTCAAAACGCATTTGTCAAAACTGATTAAACAGCATACTTAAGATGTAAGCATTCCACTGTATGCAAATTATACCTCAATTAAAAAAAAAAAAAAAGCTCCTCAGACACTGTTTCTCTGCTGGCTACAGCAGAACTTTGAGCTGTCCTATCAGACATCTGAAATCTCTGTTGTGCTATGTAAAGAGCTCGAGTACCATGGCGACAGTCACCATAAAAATAGATAACAAGATTAAAATGGATAGAGGACACATGAATTTAAGAACGGCACACCAAGAGCAATTCATTTCCAGCAGAAGAAAAATAGAAAGAGGAGAGGGAGTTTTTCATTCCGCAAGCACCGAAAAAAAAAAAAAAAAAAACAGCCACTGAAAGTGGTTGTTTTTACTAAAAGAGTTTTATGGCTTCCCTACACAAAGGACAAAAAAGGCTGCGAACGGTTATTTCTTATCATACTTTGCTTTAAGAAAAAAAAAAAGCGTACGATAGTCTAAGTGTTTCCCATACCTCCAGTAAGCGGCCCAAGGAACCAGTTCCCAGTGATTCAACAAACCCAGCTGATGGTCCATACTCTGTGAGGCCCCAATGATACTGAGATAAAGCAGACCTTTATCATTAAGGGCAAAACATTTCCAACTTCAGTTCTAAAAAACCACGTCCTGCCTGTACTATTTACATATACCCAAAGCTGTCATCCCCTACTTCCTGCACCCCCAAATTGCTTTACTCCATGTAAAGGGAGCATTTTCTTGCCAAATACTGATTTTTCAAGTGCCAAAATGTGAGGCTGGATCACGGGGACACAGAAATCATCTTGTGATATTCTCCAAAGATGAGATAAGCCTCCATTCTCTCTGCAGAGCTATCTAAGAAATTTTGTTATGGGATTTACCCCTAGCACTGCCCCCCCCCAACAAAAAGTAACCCAAAAATATCAGGAAGAGAATCTAAAATTTTTAAGTCATCACAGCAGATTCTAAATATACCCTCTATTTAAGTAAAATTTAGGCAAAATTAAGCTAAGTCAAATTTTATAGAAATGGACATTGTATTTTCTACATGTAAGTTATTAATAAACTGAAAAAGTAAGTATTTTTAACTCAAACCACAAACATTATTGTCTGATATAAACCAAAAATGTGTATTCCTGGAAAACCTCACTCCAGATTTCTTTAAATTTGTCCCTTTGTTCTCTTTGTCCCTAAACCTAGAGAGCCATCATGGGGCTCAGCCTTATCCCTGGTGTCAGGACAGTTTTTAATGCGCTACAGCTGGTGATAGAAATCCGCAGTGTGGAAGATGAAACGGGAAGGAAGATGATCCAGGGCACTCCCAGGTCCACCACAGACAGGTGGACAAGCCATCACTCGGTTGAAGGGTCCCATCTTCATTCACTCAGTATACTGAATAAAACTGGCCAATAAACACACTGGTCTTCAACATGGTCATCTATTTGATCATTTGCCACTTCCAGCCCGCCCTCACCCTATGTTTCTGAAAGACCAAATTCAGTTTTCAGCAGGCACAATCCTGACCAACCGTGAAACGGTTCTTCTCATCCTCTCTAGAATGACCCCAGAAGGGTCTCCCAAAAGTGTGGGGACTCACTTATAAACATTTTTTTTAAAGATTTCACTTATTTATTTGACAGACAGATCACAAGTAGGCAGAGAGGCAGGCAGAGAGAGAGAAGGGAGGAAGCAGGCTCCCTGCTGAGCAGAGAGCCCGACGTGGGGCTCGATCCCAGGACCCTGGGATCAGGACCTGAGCTGAAGGCAGAGGCTTTAACCCACTGAGCCACCCAGGTGCCCCTCACTTATAAACATTTTTAAAAGAGCTTACGTTCACTCAAATACTATGCAAGCAGAGGTATATCCCCTACTCCACATTATCTTTCAGCATTGACAAGTCACATAATAACCCTAAGAACTGGAAAGGATTTTAGAGGTCAGCCTAATTCCTGTCCTTCTCTTCTACTGCATCCCTAATCAATAGCATTCAGCCCAAACTGAATACCTCTAACAATGGGAAGTTCACTACTCCATGGGCAGACATTTCCCTTGTTGGACAGCTCTGCCAGCTACCAAACCCATTTTCATAGTGAACTGAAGATGGTTCTCCCCTTATTTAGGTTAAATGGAAACGTAAGGCTCATCAATTTTGGTGTAATCACTGTACAGATAAGGAAGCCTGTAATGTATAATCATTCCAGAGATGAGAGATCAGAAACTGGAGAGAATGAAGTAATTGTTCTATCCACTGGTCATATTCCAACACCAGAAGCAAAAATAAGTAAATCTACTCTCTCCCACACCTGATAACCATGAAAGTACGTGAAAGCACTATTGTGTACCCACCCCATGAGGGTCCTCACTCCAGTCATTCCTGACCCTACGTCATCCTAGGGTCCCTCCTGAGGATAAAGTCTTGCTTGCTCGTGTTTCCTTTAAATCATGCCTCCCCAAACCCATCATGGCCCAAAGGTCAAATGACCAGTGAAGTCATTAAAAACAGATCCTGCGATCAATGAATTTCCAATCCAGTTATTAACTAGATTCAATTTTCTAAAAGCCTCACCCCACTCATGGCTCACATCAAGCCATGAACAATAGAACAATCTCAAAACTTTCTCCCCCCTCCACATGATCTGCCCCTCTTCTGCATGCCTGGAGTACCAAGGGAGCTACAGTATGCTTGTCTACTCATCTGTTCATCTTACTCTTTCAATGAGATCACCAACTTCAGGTCAGGAGCTGAGTCTTACTTTGTGACTCCAGTGCCTAAACCAGGGCCTAATATAGTAGGGAGGTACTCGAGATCAGTCACTGAATAAACCATCTACCTTGACCCTATCCTGTCCTTGAACAGTAACATGTTTTGTTTTAATAGCAGTGATCAAGAGAATGAAAAGATAAACGGGGGGGGGGGGGGGGGTGGATAGTTGCAAAAGACACATCTGCTAAGGACTGTTATCCATAATATACAAAGAACTCCTAAAACTCAACAATAAGAGAACCAACAATTCGATTAACAAATGGGCCAAGGAGCTTAACAGACACCTCACCAAAGAAGATACACAGATGGCAAAAAAGCACATGAAAAGACGTCATCACAAGTCATTAGGTAAATGCAAATTAAAACGAGATACCACCACATACCTTTGAGAATGGCCAAAATCCAGAGCCATGTTGCTACCAAAGGCTGGTGAGGGTGTGGAGCAACAGGAACTCTCATTCATTGCCGGGGAGAATGCAAAATGGTACAGCCACTTTCGAGGGCAGTTTGGAAGTTCCTTACAAAACTAAACACGCCCTTATCATATGATCAGGCAATCACACTCCTTGGTATTTATCCAAAGGAGCTCAAAACATACATCCCCATGAAAACCTACAGCAGCTGTAGACGTCTCTAGCAACTTTGTTCTAAGAAGTGCAGAAACTTGGAAGCAACCAAGATGCTCTTCAGGAGGTGAATAGATACATAGTAACTGTGGCCCATCCAGACAATGGAGTTGTCTTCAGTGCCATAAAGAAATGAGCTATCAAACTATTAAAAGACATGGAGGAAGTTTAAGTGCATGTTACTAAGCAAAACTAGCCTGTCTGAAAAGACTATATGCTGTATGATTCCTACTATATGACCTCTCGGGAAAAGAGAAACTGTCCACAGTAATAAGTAAATGTGGTTGCCAAGGGTGGGGGGGGGGGGGATAAATGGGCAAAGCACAGAGGATTTTAGAGCATAAAAGTACTCTATATGATACTTAGTGGTAGATACATGTCTTTAATATATTTGTCCAAACTCACAGAATGTACAACAGTAAACCCTAATGTAAACTATGGTCCTTGGGTGATTAAGACATGTCAATATGAATTCACTAATTGCAACAATATACCACTCTGGTGGGATGTCCATAGTGGAGGAGGTTATGCATGGTTGGAGGGGCAGGGGGTAAATGGGAAATCTCTATTACCTTCTCAACTTTGCTATAAACCCAAACCTGCTTTAAAAAATACATTAAAAATATATAGCAGTGTTTTATCCCCACTGTGCTATAAATACACATTATAGAAAATACAAATAATAAATTTAAAAATGCAAAAAAAGTCACTCAACTCCATCCACCCTTCCAGTATTGGTAATTTGGTATTAGAATTAGTGTATTTACTTCCAGCCATTTTCTATGCACTTTGTTTCTTTAAGATTTGAAATCATACTGTAGAAGCACCTTAACTTTTAGCAGAAACATTTGCCCATGTTATTTTAAAGCTATTCCTAAACATTGTTTTTTTGAAGATTTATTTATTTTAGACAGAGCATGTGAGTGGGAGGGGCAGAAGGAGAGGGAGAGAGACTCTTAAGACGACTCTGGACCTTGGGCTCCATCTCATGACCCTGAAATCATAACCTGACGCCAAAACCAAAAATCAGTCACTTAACCGATTAAGCCACCCACCACCCAGGCATCCCCTTAACATTACTTTTAATGGCTTCATCATATTCTATGATAAAGACATATCCATCAGAATCATTTATAGGTTACTTCCAGTCCAGTCACACCATTGGACATTTAGGCTGTTTCTAATTTTCCCTAGAGTTAAAAAAAAAAAAAAACAAAACACAACAACAACACTGTGAATAATCCCCGTGCATAAACATCATCCACATTTTGGATATAGTCTTCACTGTGCTTCCAGAAGTAGAATTAACTTACCAGAACATATCAACAATTCAAATTTTAAAAACTACATCATACTTTATATTTATCCCTTACTCAATTTCTTTTTTAATTTGGAACTTCATTCTGGATTACTGTGAACCTTGATCTATCTCCTAAATAAGCAATCCGTCCCACCTCTGCGCCGTCAACAAAGCTGACAAACACACCTTCTGTATCGCCATCTACGACACTGGAAAAAATGTTGAACAGCTCAAGGCCAAGAATAGAACCCTGTGACGATCCTCTTCAGACCCCCTTCCAGGCTGACTCAGTGCCACTAATTAATAGTTTTTGCATATGACTGTCAAATTAATAACACCATCCAGCCCACATTCCACTGCTTATTTAATATGGACCATCATATCTTAAGAAACTGTTAAATACTTTACTAAAGCTACAGTGCACCAGAGCTATTCCCTCATTTCTGTCCTAGCAGCAAACCACTGTGTAAAACAAGAAACGGGTTCAATTTGATACCATTAGGCTGACTTCTGGTTACCCTGACATCCGACAGTCACACATTTTTAAGCAAAGAGCACGTCACCTTTGGCTTCTGTTAATGTCACAACAGCGACATTTTAAGTAATCAGATTGTGCAAGCTGCATAAAACAGGGCGAACACTGTTCCGTCCCTCTCACCTGGGGAAATGCTCAGAATCACTGGTGGTTATGGACTTCCAGGGTGCACCAACTGTCCCCAGACCACAGAGACCTGAATTTACTCAACTTCAGCTGGTCTCCAAAAAGCCTAGTTTTCCAGGGGTCATCTGCACTAACATCTGGGTTTGAAACAATAACTCCGTGGTCATTGTGAATCCTGGATTATGAATCTCTGGACCACAGAGGCCTGCCCCCAGAGGTATCCTAGGAATAGGGAAATAAGAAATGACACAGCCCCTCTCTTTACTGTTCCTTTATTACTGACTCATATAACCAAAGATCCTGAGAATCTAATGTCATATGGCATTTGACAGTGGTGACTCACATCTCACCAAATTATTACCCCAACATCATTCTCGGAAGATACGTGCCAGGAGCCACCATCTACCCATGCCAGCCAGAAGCAGAAAAGTGGAGGGCTTGAGAGATCCTGGGATCACTAGATTTGGCCTCACAATATACAATATAGCCCAAAGCCCTAATTTGTACCATTCCAATCATCAGAAAAATATTTCAAAGTCCTAGCCAGCAGCAACTCCACAAGTGCCGCTGATTTGCCTAAAACAAATCACTGCACACAAGTATCTCAGATTCCATCATGTCACACTCCTACCCAAATCCCCCAGTGGCCACCCAGAGCCAGGACAGCCATCCCAAATTCCCTAGGTTGGCATTTAAGTCTCTTGAAAGATCAGGTCACAAACCCAAAGGCCTATAGACTAAACAGGGAATGTAAAGAGACCACACTCATGCAGAAGGGGGTGCTGGGAATATGATAACAGGGAACCACCAGGCCTGTCTCCTGTCCATAGGAGGCCACCACTACTCACTGCCTGATCTGATTCTTTAAGAGACTCCCCAATCCAGAGGTTTTCTGGATCGTTCCCAATTTTTTAAAACCTTTGTGTACTCCAAATTATAGCCCTTCTATAGGTGGAACACATTCTCTGGGTCACTGTTTTATAACCCCTACACATTGATCCTAACCCACCTTTCCAGACCAGCTTCTCCCCCCCCCCCAATAAGAACCCTCTTTTATTTACTCTTACACACACTGTGCACATCCTAACTCCAAGCCTTTGTCCATGTTACAGAGCCCCCCAACTGTGCAGCACCATATGACACACCAAGAATTCATCCCAGACTTCCATCCCGATCCCCAAAAGTGTTACCAAGCCACTCCAGCCCAAGCTGCTTGCCCCCTCCTATGAACCCTCCAGGGACTTACTTTTCACTTTGGCATTAATCATCTTGTCTTGCTCCTTAATCATAGGTATACCTTCTCTCTCCAACTGGCCTGTAAATGTTCAACCTCTTCCTCATGCTTCCCTCCACTTGCACTACTAACAGGAGCCCTGCACATGAGCAGCTTAATAAACACTTACTAGATGTGAAAATTATCTATAACTGTGTTTTCCAAACTGGGTTACATCCATGACAGAGTGGCTAAGTCAACTGAGTGGGAGACAGCAAGCATTTTTTAATGAAAAAGAAAAGAATGGGGGCGCCTGGGTGGCTCAGTGGGTTAAAGCCTCGGGTCATGATCCCAGGGTCCTGGAATGGAGCCCCACAACAGGCTCTCTGCTCAGCAGGGAGCCTGCTTCTCCCTCTCTCTCCGCCTGCCTCTCTGCCTACTTGTGATCTCTGCCTGTCAAATAAATAAATAAAAATCTTTAATAAAAAGAATGGAAAGTAAAAGTACCAAAGGAGATCGCACCAAGCAAAAGAAAGGAGTACTTCAGGAACTTAAATTAGATTTTTACATACATGATTTACTGTGCCTAGGTCATAATGTAAATTTTATTTCTTAATGTAGGTCACAGATAAAACAGTGAAAAAAAAACCCACTACTTTTTAAAGAGTAAATTAGCTCAACCACTGCTCCATGAAATCCTTTTTGACAGTCATATATTCCCAATAAAGAAAAATATCTGATGGACGCCTCTGCCCACGCAAGGCAGCTTCCCCTGCTAGCTCACTGATCCTGCATCTCAGAAAAACAAGGAGGCTCAGGAACTCTAAAGTACATTCTCCGCTCCATTCTGCAACTTTTTGCAATCATCCTCCAAATTCGCCAGCCCTCAGATGTTGCAAGTTGAGGCTTGGGGAATTTGCTTGGCAAATCACCCTAAGTCACCCTTACAACAAGAAAGCGGAATTCAGAGCTCAAGAAAAAACCGGCGCCAGCTCCTCACTGCAGGTTCCTGGGAACCAGCAATGGCACAGGTTAGGACAGACCTGGCCCTGGGAGAGGCAGTCTCCCTAGGCCCCAGATTCCCTCCTTGCTCCTTGTTGGTCACCTTGCTGCTCCCCCATCTTATGGCATCCCCCCCGCACACGCCTACGAAGGGACACCAGGACTAGCCTGAAGGTCTCGGCAGAGAGCATTATTCAACTTGTTTCAAAGCCCAACAATTTCTGTGTTTAGCAAATTCCATTCTTCCCTCCCATCTCCAATCCCAAGCTGCTCTGCCAGCTTCAGGTTCAGGACCTGGCAATGTCATCTGAATGGCAATACAGAACAGAGTCTTCCAATTCACTCACGAGCATCCTCCACTAGTAGGACCTACGACCTCCGACCAACACAACATCCCACCCAGAGTGCCTTCCCTCTCCCAGCTTTGGCAGCGTGGTTTCCCACCAATTTCAGAGCTTCGGTTGCTTGCAGGACACCTATGTTTGGACGTCTTGGCAAATATGAGAAACCTCTGCAGCCTGTCAATTGCTTCTCTCCAAAACACACATTTCCGATTTCTCCAGTTACCAACGACAGCAGTTCCAAGGCCCTGGCGTGTAATCAATTTCCACAAAGAATTAATTCCCATTCATCTCCTTCCTTCACCCTGCCCCTATCAACAGATTATTTCAACAGTAATGCTTTTCTAAAATCCACCCTCTTTTCCATCTCCAGTTATCCCAGGCCAAACTCTGAGCACTCCACAACTCTAACAGTCTACTGATTCGTCTCTGAACATTATTTTAAAAACCTTTCCAAACACCCTTTCATTACGTCACTCTCTGGCTCAAAAACCTTTCATGTCTCCCCAGTACACACAGGGTAAAGTGCAATTCCCCAGTCTGGCTTTCTAGGACTTTCACAATCTTAACCATTGTTCCTCTCCATCTTTATCTCCTGCTCAGGAAACGTTCCCTTGCCTGGCCAAGCCCATCTCCTGTCTCTCAGGAAAGCCATGTTCCATTGCACCTCATGACCCACCTCAAGGGTCTCATCCTCCAGGAACACCGTGCTGGTGATTCCTGCCCACAGCCCTCTTCTCTGAGCTCCAACAGCATCTCTTCCACACCTCACATTCTGACAGCTAATTGTGCCTTATCTTAAGGTCTTATTTCACATGCTCAAGGGTTTCTGTCTCCCCAAGATTATAAACTCTGGAAGGAATCATCTCATGTATCTTTTGTATCCTCCCTCACCGAGATAAACTGTTTGAACCTACTCTCTTCTGGCACCTGTTACCTCTCCCTCTCCTGCCTTTGGGCCTTGGCCAGTGAGTTATTCTCCAACTGCCCAACTTACTTCATAACTCAGTACCCTTAATCCAGTCCCCCAACTCTAACCTGTGCTTTGATACTCCTCCTCCCCCCAGCATTTACAGTAATTTAGGCAGCCATAGCCCATTAATTTGAACTTTAGTTCTCAAATCACTTCCACCTGGTCAGCAGGATTTCTGAGGCCTTAGATTTCTTGTGTGCCTCTTATCATCTCTCCCTGAGAGCCTGGCACGGTGCTGAGAACACAGCAGCCCCTCAAAAGTACCTGTGGAGTTGAACTTAATTGCTGTTTCCCTGTGTTTCAAGTTCCTTGAGACCCAGAACCTCTGTTTACACAACACCTCAGGAGGGTGTCAAAAAAGCCTTCAGTACCTGTTGATCACTCACTTTCAGGCAAACTGCAGCAGGGACACTTTTCTAGAAAGAGGAGTGTAAAGAAGATAGTGGCGGCCTGACATCAAGGAAACGCCTGCCTGAGGGAAACGTTCCAAAGCCACCGAGGACTGCCCAGGACTGCCTGAACTCAAGGAGGCAGTGCCACCCCACCGGCTGGCAGGTGGGCTTCTTTAGATTTCTGAGTCAATGCTAAAGTGAAGGCGCTGAGCCCTGAACTCCCAAACAGGAAAGAAAATTCTGTCTTTGAAATTGTTTGCATATGACAAACTCCCGGGCCAGGCCCCCACCCGAGCTCCCCACATGCCCACAGTGCCCCTTCCAAGGGGCGCCAGGGGCCACCGGTGAGGAGAGGCAAGGTTAAACCGCCTGGAAGGAAGTGGGGGTGGACAAAAGGGGACAAAAAGGGTGGGGGGCAGCCCCCGAGCTGGAGGGTGTGTCGCCCCGCGCGTCCCGGAGCCCGGCACTCGCTCGCTCCGTGGAGTGGGCAGGAACGCGCGGGGCGTCGGGAGGGCTGGGCTAGCGGCCAGCCGGAAAGGGTCAGGGAGGGGGCAGGTCCGTCTCCGTAGGAGAGGCGACTCCGGACAAGCGCTCAAAGTTGGGGAGGGGGTTGCTCTGCGAGCGCCCGCGGCGGGCGAGAAAAACAAGGCGGCGCACGGGAGGGCGGGCGGCCACCCCCCACCCAGCCGGCGCGGGCACTGGCACTGCCGCAGCGCCCCCGCGTCCCGACCGGCCGCTAACCCGGCGGCGCCCGCCTCCCGTGCCCTCAGGCCGCCGGCCCGACCCCCGCGGGCGTGCGGAGCGTGGGAAGTTCCCGGGCCGCCCCCGTCCCCGGGCTGCAGCGCCGCGAGGTCCCCGCGCAGCTCACCTCGCCCCGCCACGAGCAGCAGCGCGGGCCGGGCAGCTCCCGCTCGGACAGCTCGGCTCGGCTCGGGGCTGCAGCTGCCGCGGCCCCCCCGCCCGCCCGCCCGCCCGGCGCGGCCCACAGCCCCGCTCCGCTCCGGCCGCCCGCCCGCCGAGGCTCCGTTCGCGCCCACCTGGCCGGCCTGCCCTCCCTCTCCGGGACACTGCGCTCACGTACGCGGCCGCGGCCACAACCCGGCCCGGATTCCCCGCCCGGGAAGGGAGCGGAGGAGCGCGCCAGCCAGCGAGCGAACCAGCGAGCCTCGGGGACACACCCCCCCCCCGCCCGCCCCCTTCCCCAGCCACAGGCGCCGCGCGCGCACGCGGCCTGCGCGCCCCCGCCCGCCACGCGCGCACGCGGCCTCCCCACACACCCACCGCGCGCCGGGGATACACACCCCCGGCAGCCCGTAGACAGTGGGCGCTCAATAAGTGCCCGAGCGACTCCTTACGCACATGCGCACTTGAACCTGACCGACTTGTGACACCCCCCACCCCCACCCCACCCCAAAATCGGAACCGGCGGCTGCAGCCCCAAACCAAACTTGAATGTTTGCCTTTTTTCAGTGAACCGCAAACCGAGCCAAAGTTTTTTTTTGCTGTTGTTTTTCCAGGCCTGGCTCTGGGATGGGCTTCTCCGAGAGAGGCCGAGGGCGGGAAAGGAAACCATAGAGCTCTGGGCGCCAAGGACCGGAGTTTGGCGGGGGCGAGAGAGACCCAGGCCCTGCAGCCGGCACCCGCTCCCAGCGCAAGCGAAAGCGCGAGAGGGAGGGAGCGCTGGAGCCAACCTTTCCATTTTCTTTTTGGGTTAATGGTTTCCTCTCCATTTTATGACATTTTATTCGATTTCTACCCGTTCGTAGTTGTAAAGTGAGGTGTTATTTACTCTTTCTGGAATTAAATGAAAAAAGTTAACTATTAGCTTTCAGCCCTTATGTAAACGATGCCAGTTGCTTTTGGCACCGTTAGGCTTTGGCCTTTTGTATAATTTGTAACGAGGAGAATTGAAGCTGTTCCATTATGTTGCTCTCTGTTTTTCAGAGATAAGACCACAGCGTTACAACGCTAGTGAGGGGCCCCAGAGTCTATAGGTACGGGTAATATACATTTATACTCAAGTAAATGTAAAGAATAGAAGAAATAATTCCCCTCCCCCAAAAAGTTTTAAATAGTTTTGGACATACTTGTTGCACTTCTTCAACTTGAGGTATGCCGTTTTTCTTGCAGAGAGGCAATGGGGTGTGTGCTGGAAAGGACTAAACTTTGCAGTCAGACAAGCCTGGTTTGCAATCCTGATTTTACTGCCTTATCTTTATGATAGCAGATTTTTATCTCTCTCAACCTCAGCTTCTTTATCCGTAAGTTGAAATAGAAAGCATAGGTACTGCCTAGCTCATAACAAATAAGCAATAAATATTGTTTCCTTTCCCCCTTCTCCCACCAATTACATAGAAAAAAATATCTAAGTAGAATCAAATTCTTATAGGACATAAATTTCCAACTGGGGGCGATTCTGTCCCCAGGACACATTAGCAAGGTCTGGATACAATTGGGCTGGGGGGGGGGGGGGGGGAGGCACGGGAGGAGTGCTACTTGATAGGTATAGGCCAACTGTGCTGCTAAGTACCCTGAACACGGGAGAGCCCCCACACAACAAAGAATCACCTGGTCAAAGATGTCAGGAGTGCCACTGTTGAGAAATCCAGCTGTAGGAGAGTTCTGCTCTCAAACAGTTCGCCAAAGACTGATTCTACCTTTCAACTCTCATCCTCAAGGAGACATTCTTGTTTTGCATTTAAAAGAACAAGAATGAAGCCACAGTGGGGATCACAGCAATTCCATTAAGGCTCTGAAAACCTTTCCTTAACATGAAAATGCAGATTCGAATTTTACATTTAATTATTAAAAGAGTAGTTTAGTTAATTAACAAGAATGTATACTCCCTTATTCTTAAGGTATTTTATATATTACGTATTACTGTGGTTTATGAATAGTGTAATGTTCTTTTGTCCCTTTTCCCTCCAACAGTGGGTGTTCGCTCACTGTATATTCACTTCTCTGCTAAGTTCCTCGCCTACCCTGACGTTTGTAATATAGTCCCTGCCCTCAAGGAACATATAGCCTGGTTGAAAGTGGATTCAGGCACATGAAACAATTAAGGAACAATACAAGATAGCACATAATTAAGCTTTAATTGCAGGACCCAGACTAAGGTGGTTCAGATAAAAGGGAAGTGAGTTCAGCAGCAACAGCCCAACACTGCCTACGTGGCTGAGGTGTTCGGTGAATGTTTATTGAATAATATGAAATAGTGAAAGCTTTTTATGCTAGGTAGGACTCCAGCTAGCATATAAACTCCATGACAGTGCTTAAACTGCTAGGTTTTGTAAAGAGATGTTGGTGCTGGGCTGAGTTTATTTTTCTTAAAACATCTAGTTCAAACTTGTAACCAAACCTCTGTATTTCCCCAGATGACTGAGCTTTAATAAAACGGAAACAATCATTTATTTGACAAATATGTGAGTTCCTGCTGTGTGCAAAGTGAACCAAAAGAATCTCTAAGTTTGAACAGAACCCGTTGCTTATGCTGTTTGAGACGAGCTTGTGAACCCAGGCCAGCAAAAGGCATGAGCCCTCTCACAGCGTGAACTGCACGCATACTCCTTGCCACTGCAGGTACATACTTGCACAGTATGCATTCCAGAGTTTCTCGCATTAACGCAGACTCGGAGAGAATTTCTCATCACAAACAGCCATTACCAAACACACACCCAGCACTCAGCACCCTCACAAAGAATCCAGGCCTTGTCCTAAAGACACCCTGAATAGCACATACATTACACAAAGCAAATTGTAGAAAGACCAACTTGTTGGTTTGCTGTCGTGGCTCCCCTATGACTGGAGCTTGCCCTTTCTGGAGGCTGTTCCATCCTAGAACGGCCCTTCACCTTGCTTCCTCCCATACTCTAGCCTCCTATTACAATACAGGCATCTTGTACCTCTTTCCCATTAAATCATTAGCTTCTTGGAAAGCATCTCCCATTAGCTGAGGTTAAGCAAAACAGACCCAGGCTCTGCCTCTTATTGTATGGACACATTGATAGGTGATTTTTAGGGCAGTTTGAATCTGAGATTGCCACTATCCCCAATCCCCTGATGTAACTGCTCCCAGTCTGGCTGCCACTCCCGCCCCTCCACCCTCCCCACCCCCCCACCCCCATTCATTCTTTACTGTGTCCTCTTTCCTCTGCTTGAAACTCTTCAAAGGCTTCCTATAGCTTTTATAATAAAGTCCCAGCAATTCTCATTCAGATCCTTCATGGTGAGCCTCCTTATTAATTCTCCAGCCACTGCCTGCCCCAATGTTTCTGCCCCGTTCACTCTCCACTCCAAACATGCTACACAAAACTTTTGTCCTCTGCCTGAACAGACTTTTTCTTTACTTGATACACTCTTTTCTCTGCCTAAACCACTCTCCACCCCACTCTCTCACCTCTTTACCTATCCCTACTCATTCTTCAGGAATCAACTTAGATACCCCTTTCTGGAGCCTCCAAGACAGAAACAGTTGTCTCCCCTTTGTGTCCAATAGCACCCTATACTTTCCCCCATTGCACTCTACTGAGATGTCCTTTCTTTTGTCCTAATACTCTATCAGACTCAACACTCTATGAGGCCAAAGACCAAGTCTTGTTCTCCACTGAATACCCAACATTTGGCACAGTGCCTGGCATGTAGTAGGCACTTGCTAGACATTGATTAATAGTGAATTGCTAGTTGGACTGGGGGACTGACATGATCTATTCCATCCATGGTCTGGGCAATCCCTGGTTCAAAGCATGCCCCGGATGCTTGTAGATTCTAGGGCTGGTGAAGACTTTGTAACCATTTATTTAGAACAGGATGAGGCCTATGGAATGAACTGAGTCCTCAGGTGCCACTGCCACCAGAGCCTAATTTTATAAATAACTTGGCCTCCTGAGCTCCGGACTCTTGTCACCAATTAATTACCTACATGACATCTCCATTTGGGTGTCTACTCATATCTCAAATGTACCATGTCCAAAACCAGACTTCTGATTTCCCTCCAAAATCTCCTTCTCCCCATCTCAGTAAATGCCAATTCCATTTTTGTCCGTCGCTCAGGAAACAAACACACAAAAACTTGGAGTCATCCTTAACTCCTTACTTTTTCTCATGTTCCACATCTAATCCACCAGAAAATCCTGTTGGTTCTGTCTATGAAATATACCCAGAATCTGGTTCTGTCCCCCCATACCCAGCACTACTCCCCCAGCCAGACCACTACCTCCCTGATCTGGTCTTCCACAAGAGGCTCCTATCTGGTCTCCCTGCTTTTTCTCTCGTCTCTTTATTCAACACCATGGCAGCTAGAGTGATCCTTTTAAGACCTAAGTCAGATCGTATCACTGTTCTGCTCAAAATCTTCAGTGGCTCCCCACCTCCTTCACTATAAGGTCCTAAGGTCCTACCTAGTCTTGCCCCCATCTGGCCCCACTGCCCACCACTCTTCCCTGGCTCACTTGGTGCCAGCTACATTGGCTCTTGCTGTTGTTAGACCCACTTCCAAATCAACCTTATCAAGGCTATTCCTTTGGGTTGGAATGATCTTCCTCCAGATCCCCATACGACCTGCTCCATCACTTGATTCGGGTCCCTGCTCAAATGCACCCATCTGAGAAAGATAGTCTCTGGCTAACCTATCTAAAACAGCACCACCCACACCCATCCCTTCCACCTGCTTTAGTTTTCTTCCTAGCACTTGTCATCACCTGACAACCTGTCTCTATCCACTCAGCTATAGGTTTAAGGACAGTAGTGACTATTTTTTGTTTCCTGCTATATCCCCCAGCTTCTAGAACAGTGTCTAGCATATAATCAACATTCAGGAAATAACCATGAGAAACTTTTTTAAAAATTTTAAAAATTAAAAAAAGAAGAAGAATCATGAATTCGGAGTTTGGTTAGACTACCAAAAAGTTACCCCTGAACCAGGTCCCTGTTCACTGCATTAGTCCCAATCCTCATTAGTCCCAATGAATCCCTCCAGAATTTAGCTGTCCTGCAACAGGGCATCAGGATCCCAATTGCCCAATTTACACTAGGGACTTCTAGTACCTCTACCATACAGGGTTCTAGATCCCCACTGCTTCTCATCCACTTACACTAGGGACTTTAGTACATCTACGATACAGGGTTCTTTTTTTTTTTTAAGATTTTATTTATTTATTTGACAGAGATTACAAGTAGGCAGAGAGGCAGGCAGAGAGGCAGAGAGAGAGGAGGAAGCAGGCTTCCCGCTGAGCAGAGAGCCCGATGTGGGGCTCCATCCCAGGACCCTGGGATCATGACCCGAGCCAAAGGCAGAGGCTTAACCCACTGAGCCACCCAGGCGCCCCTACGATACAGGGTTCTAAGCACAGATTGCGTATCACAACCTCAGACCAGGCTATGGGTTCAAATGAAAAGGATAATACTGCTAATTCTGCATTTGTAACATACTTTATGCTTTTCTTTTAAATGAGAAAAAGCATAATATATCCCAGTGGGTGAAAACAGGCCCAGCACCTATTTTTAAAATTTTCATTCAAAAAGGCACAAGCTCAGAAACTCCAAAGAGAAAGTAGCTTTTGGGTGTGCCTGAGGCAAGTAGTGTCTTCTCTCTGATCTACTCATCAGTAAGGCTTTCCTTGAGAAGGTGGGCTTTGCATTTCATTAAAGAGAAAAGATTGATAGGTTGCAAGGAGGTTGTTCAAAGCTTAAAGGCATCCCAGGAGGAGTTTGCTCAGATTTGCATAGCCACACTTTCCCTGCAAACACGTCCTCACACGTGTGAAGATACCCCTGCAGATACACCCGCAGCATAAACGCCCAGATCCGTGCCTACTTCCCCCCAGCTCTAAAACTCTGTGAATATGAGCAAGAGTACATAATCAGAAGGGGGAAAAATGAGCTAGCTTTGGGAACAGGGACCATAAAGCCCTATGACTCTGGGTATGAAAGAATGTGTAAGCCCAGGCCAGCTCTCTGTGCACATCTGGTTTTTCCTTTTATGCTTCTGTGATTTCTATGACACAGGAAATCCATTCTGGAACAACCCTGTCTGCTTTCTAGTGAGTGCATTAAAAATGGGGATTAAAAGTATGTTTATCTCACTGTTCAGAGCAGGAAGATAAAATCCAGAACAGCACCATTTCGAGGGTGGACCAACTCCAGCTTCGTACTCCGCTGTGTCCCCGGGGAGGTGCTAGCAACTGAGACCAGAGGCAGGCAAGTCCAAGGATAAAAGTTTCTGAATAGGCTTAAGACTATCTAGACATGGCTCTCACTGTGAAGCATACCAGGTACAGGAAAATACCACCCGGTGAAAACACCCATTCTGTTCAACTCAACGAATACTATTAAACACTAAATCCTGACAGAGTCCTTCTCTGCCAGGCTTCCACACTATAACCTCTGTAATAATAGCCTTTTCAGAGAAAGTCCTTAAAATGGGCTGAAGCAGCCAGCTTTTCCCACCCATAGGAGAGATAACAGAGGTATTTAAGAGATAAACAACATTAGATGAGGTGGGAAAGGACAGGAGACCTTAGACTGTGAAAACCAAGAGGACCAGGTTATACCTTGGGGTTGAGGGAGACTGAAGTCACCTCAACCCCTAGATTACAAATGTTATTAGAAAAACAGATTGGGGACAGTAGAAAGAGAGAGGGGACAGATCAACCAAAGGCAAGACCACCAGTCAGAAACAAAAAACTACCAGAAAAGTATACACTGTGAAGGCGCACCTATGCCATCCTCTATTTCATTTTCTTGGGTTCCAATCAACAACAATAATTACTTTCCTGCCTCAGGAAAGTAATTGTCATGTAACTTTGCCCTTAAGTCTTCTATTCTTAGCTACCCTGTCATGGCAGTAGAAGGAGCTGCTGGCCTTTTCTCTAGCGAACTTACCAGAGTTTCATTTTAGTCAAGCTGTTAAAACTTCATCCCCTCGGGCGCCTGGGTGGCTCAGTTGGTTGAGCGACTGCCTTTGGCTCAGGTCATAATCCCAGACTTCCAGGATCGAGTCCTGCATTGGGCTCCCAGCTCCTTGGAGAGTCTGCTTCTCCCTCTGACCTTCTCCTCTCTCATGCTCTCTCTCATTCATTCTCTCTCAAATAAATAAATAAAATCTTTAAAAAAAAAAAAAAAACTTCATCCCCTCAAATATATTCCATTTTGTTCAGTAGCCTCACATAAGGATTCTGCCATTCTTCCTTATTTCTCTATAGGACCAAACTCCCACCCAAGGCAGATATGCCTGCCACAATCCAGACCAGCCATATCATCAAGAATGGCTCAGAGCCTGTTTAAACTCCCACATGGAGGAGTGATCATGCATGACTACCATAGTGCTTTTTTTTAAAAAGATTTTATTTATTTATTGGACAGAGAGAGACACAGCAAGAGAGGAAACACAAGCAGAGGGAGAGAGAGAAGCAGGCTCCCCGCCGAGCAGGGAGCCCCATACAGGGCTTGATCCCAGGACCCTGAGAGCATGACCTGAGCTGAAGGCAGTTACTTAACGACCCAGCCCCCGCAGGTGCCCCAGGCATACCATAGTTCTTGACAAGTGAAACACAGTGGGTGCGGGATGATTTGCACCCACTCTATATACCATGGAACGGTAGCACCATAAACCCTGGGAAATACTAACAATTTCCACAGGGCCACACCATTGATGAGCTAACTAACCACTTCCCAGGATCTGGGTTTATCAACTGAAGGACTTTCTTTTAAAAAAGATTTTATTTATTTATTTGATAGAGTGAGAGAGCACAAGCAGGGGGAACATCAGAGGGAGAGGGAGAAGCAGACTCCGCACTGAGCAGAGAGCCCGATGCGAGGTTCAATCCCAGGACCCTGAGATCATGATCTGAACCAAAGGCAGATGCTTCACTGACAGAGCCACCCAGGTACCCCCTAAATGACTTTTTGATAAACAGAAACATTTTTTTAAAACTCCGTAAACCCGGGGCACCTGGGTGGCTCAGTGGGTTAAAGCCTCTGCCTTTGGCTTGGGTCATGGTCCCAGGGTCTTGGGATCGAGGCCCCGCATTGGCCTCTCTGCTCGGCGGGGAGCCTGCTTCCTCCTCTCTCTCTCTCTATGCCTGCCTCTGTGCCTACTTATGATCTCTGTTTGTCAAATAAATAAATAAATAAAATCTAAAAAAAAAAAAACCCAACTCCATAAACCCATAAGCCAATCAGATAAAAGCCCCAAAATCATGTTTCTAAAGGCATTTTAAATGCTACCGATTATGTTATGACAATTTCTGGCTCTTGTGAATTGAACATCAGGCACTCTTCCCTGTTTGTACCAAACACCTCATTGTATTTGCAGTCATCACAATTTCTTAGATTTTTCATAGGTTGGCCTCCATCAACATCCAGTGGGAAATTCAATTTCACAAGACCAGTTTGTAAGACACTAGAAGCAAAGAGGGATTGATACCTATCATTGGATTCCCTCTCCTGTTTCAGTATAGATAGCAAGGTCTAAAACTTAGAGTCTCCTTCAACTTTAATTTTTCCAAGTTCAGATCATTTACTGACGAAATTTTCTCTTTCCATAGACCAGCCTAAATTAATTTAGATGAAAAGAATGGGGCTTCCTGATCTTTGGCTTTCTGGAGAAAATCAACCAAACACTTGCTCATAATCTTACTTTGATCATGCACCCAGTTCCACCCAGATTTTCTTAAACTACCATTCAGCTAGCTTTAGGCCACATCCTGCGTTAATAATCCATATTAATACATGGGAGTAGAAATCATGTGGATTAATAAAACCCTGTTCAATTACCTTTTTGCATTATCCACCTGGTAACATGCCAGTTTGCTCATCCTTGTTTTATTCGCTTTAAAATAATTTACTTATTTATTTATCGATTTGAGAGATAGAGCAGGGGAGGGGCAGAGGGAGAAGGAATCTCAAGCAGACTCTGCACTAAGCATGGAGCCTGGTGCAGGGCTCAATCCCATCACCCAGAGATCATAACCTGAGCCGAAACCATGAGTGGGACACTCAACTGACCGAGCCACCCAGGCTTTTAGATGGGACTAGTCTCATAATACTCTCATAAACTGTTGAATCACCAAATCTCTAACTTCTCCTTCTGACAGTATAACTGATTGCATCTCTGATGACCCCAGCAATCTTACAATGATTCCTGAGGGCAAGAGGGTTTTCAGTCACTTACCAACAGGGTTTTCAGTCAGTTGGCACCCAAACATGCAGGTAAAATCTGCCATATGTAAAAACCAGATTTCTATCCACGCCCAGACCGTTCTGGGTTGTTATTTCGTGGATATTTCAACCCCCCACTTTATGGCTTATCTCCTGAGCTACACTAATCAAGATAATCTCTGAAATAACACTAGCCAGTAATTTGCCAGGCTTCTCTGACATGACTACTGAGAGCCCAAAAATGGCCGGAACTCATTACCATCATGCTCTTTAGCAACCACTGGCACTACTGCCAGGACACTAACCCACGGCCTGATAAATGGAAGTCATTACTGTCACTCTGTTTTCTTCTGTGTCTCAGGAGAAGGTGCAGGAGGTGAGATGCTCTAGCACCTTCAGGTGGCTGGAGGAGTCATGAAATGCTGATGGCAGACCTGCGAAATGGGGTGACAGACCCAGGAGAAAAACAAATTCAATTCAAAAATGCCTTGAAAATAATGCAAGTCTTCGTTGAGCTTCTCTTGAGGCAGAATCCAAGGAAGAATGTCATCTCACCTCACATAACAAAGCTTCGAGAAATCCTCTTCTCAAATTTCTGTCCCCTGCCTCCCACCAACAGCTGTTTCTCTCCCCTTCTCTTCCTCTCTTCCACTCTTCTTACCTTGTTCTCTTTGCTACCACTTCCACTCTCTCTCTCCTCCCTCCTCAAGTGGAGAAATCAGCCTGCTCCTGACTTCTGTGTCTTAACTTTGTCAAAGACCTAGCAGCTGACTGAGCCAGCCAAGAGCCCTTCCCCTGGAAGTCAAGGAATGGCAAGTGATCAGTATAGTACACATTTAAATTTTAATTTTTTTTCTTTTTCTTTTTTTTCTCATGACAGCAGTATTGGACCAGATCCAGTCTCCCTGCTGAGTTCCCAAGGAACGTACACAGGGCCTCTACAGTTTTATCCCAGACCCTTAGAATAGCTGACAAAGGATGGAAGGACCGTTCTTTCCAGTGTCTCCTTGGACCGACTGACTAGCTTTTGCTTGGTGACCTAGCTAGCTATCCACCACCAGAAGTGTTCCGGAGGAAGAAGAACCATCTGTCAGGGACTCCTTCTGTCTCCAAGATGCTATGATTCTAAATGCCCCGGCTCCTTGCAGTTCAACATCCTGTCCTCATTACCTCTTTAAAACTGACTGCTCACCTACCCATCCTTCACTTTAACCAATAGAGGACAGTTGACACTTGAACAACACGGGTTGGAATTGCATGGGTCTACTCATGAGCAGATTCACTTTAACCAATAGAGGACAGTTGACACTTGAACAACACGGGTTGGAATTGCATGGGTCTACTCATGAGCAGATTTTCCCCCATAAATATATGCATTTTCTCTTCCTTATGATTTTCTTAATAATATTTTCTCTTCTCTGGCTTGATTGTCAGAATATACTCTATAATACATATAACATACAAAATATGTGTTAATCAACTGTTTATGTTATTGGTAAGGTTTCCTAGGCCATGAGTTTTCAGGAATTCAAAAGTTATACACAGATTTTTTATTTTGAGGGGTACCAGGTGGGGGTGGGGAGGGAGGCCAGCACCCTTAACCCTCATGTTATTCCAAGTCAACTGTAGTTGTTATTGGTCCTTTTTTATTTACCATTTCACTAAAAGCCTTGTAATAATCTCATCTCAAAAATCTGTCTTATCCTCTTCATGACCCAGACCGTCACAGTATCCGAAAGTTAAATGTTATCTGTCCAACATCTAATTTGGGTTTGTTGAATTGTGTCCTGTTTATCATACAATAATATTGAGGAAGAATTCTATTTTCTTCTGTCTACCCACATCCATGGGACTCACACTTGGTATGACTCATGGGAACTAGAATACTTAAGAAGTGATAGTTGTGGCAAGCACCCAACTTCCATTATTTTCTGAGGAATAAATAAATAATACTGTGCCAAACTTATTAGACAGGCCTCTCTTTGGAGACAAGTGACAGGAACTCAATTCATGCTAGCTTAAGCAAAAAAATGAATTTGTTGGCTCACTTAACTGGGAAATCCAGGAGTTTGTACTGGCCACAGTCACAGCTAGGCCCCAGATTGAAACGACATTGTAGGGTTTGCGCTCTAAACCTCTTATTTCTGATTCCTTCTTATTCCTTCTCATTCTGATTCCTTCTTATTAGTCCCAGTCTTTCCTATTTCAAAAGAGCTCCCCACAGCATCCCCTCTCCCCCCAAAAAGAGCTTCTTTCATAGGCTTGGGAAGATGGTTGCCAGCAGCTACCAACTATGACATCCCAATTTAGCAACACCAGCAAAGGCAAAATTTCTCCCTTGGTATTCACATACTAGTTTCAGAGAAAGACTAATTGATTCTTAGTTAAAATGCCCACCCTTTGGACCCTGTTGCCAGAGGAATAGGATACTACGGTTTTGAGCCTAAATAAAACCACAGGAAATAGAGGACTTATGTCCCAAAGGAATGAATGCTGGACAGAGAAAAAAGACATCTGTCCACTACGGGAATTGAGAGGGAAGGACACCATTCAGGAGTCAAAGGATTTGTGTTCTTGTGCTCTTTTTTACTAGTCGTGTGATTGTTGACAAGCCACTTCGTCTTTTTAAGCCTCAATTCCTCACGTATAAAATGGCTCCATGGCACTTACCCGTACAATATTAAATTACATGTTACAGTGTCTGATACCGGTACCAATTGAATTTCCAGATAATGAAAAACCGAGTGAGTGGGAAGAAGGCTTTGCAAGAGGGGCCCCCCTCCTCTATTTTTATGCGAGTACATTTATGGAGCGCTTTACATTTTACGAAAAACTCTTTCATCTACCACACAAATTGGTAGGAGCCCAAGAAGCTGGAATGCTTAAAATACAGACTAAAATTAACTTATTTGTGTAACTCTAGCCACACGCAGACACGCAAAATGTATGACGATACTGCAACTGAATCATTTCCTGGATTAGGAAAAGTATCCGAGACTCACTCAGGGACAACGGGCGCGCAGGCATGCACCTCATGAGGCCGGGCTCCCTGCGAGCACGTAGGCACAGCCCTCTCCTCTGGGCAGGCCACTCTAGGGTTAAGGCATTTCAGGGCCAAAGGATTGCAGGCGAGCTCCCTTTCCAACATGTGTGTGCGAGAGAGACAGAGACAGAGAGAGAAGGGTGGAGGCGGAAGGTGGGAAGAGGAGGGAGCACTGAGCAGGCTAGGAAATTTCAAAAACACACCAAAAAACAAGCAAAAACCGCCCAGCGCCTCTGAAGCTGGACCCTTCCAGGAACGCAACGGCCTTGGCACCTTCGCGGCGGTTCCCTCCTTCCGCCCACTCCTACTCCAGCCGCTCGAAGATCCGGCTCCGGGTTTTCCCTCTCTCCCTCCCGCCCTTCGGGTTAAAGCTCCCCCGCCAGGAGTAAACAAGCAGCCCAAACAGGCAGCCGGTAGGACCGGCCCCTTCTCCCCGTTTCCTGCGCCAGACCCAGCAACAGGCCCCGCCCTTCACGACAGGCCCCGCCCTCGAGCCTCCCGCCTTCCCCTTCGCCGCGGCCGCCGGCCCCGGCCGTGTCTCGGCTCTGTGCCGACTCTTGGGCCGGGTGCCCAGTCCCCGGGCCCGCCCCCGGAGCTTCCTCCCTCGGGACTCCGCGGACCTGCCCGCCCGCCCGCGCTCTCCCGGCCCGCGCCGAGGGAGGGTGCGTGGCGCACACGTGATTTGTGTTGTGGGCGGAGCCTGCGCGGGCCGAGCCGCCGGGCCGCCCGGGAGAGGGCGGGCGCGGGCCTCGGCTCGCTCCCTCCCCAGAGCCCGCGCAGGCCCTGGGCCCGCCAGCCGCGTCCCTCCTCCGGCCCGGCTGGGGCCCAAGTTTGGCCCGGCGAGCGCTGCGCTAGGCCTCCCGTCGGTTTTGCCGCTCTTGCGGCTCTTCCTCACGCACCGTCCGCGCGCAGCCCGGCTTCAGGGCTTGCTCTCAACTCCTCTCCCCCACGTCCCCTGCTGGCGGAGCCTCTGCTTAACTTTCAAGCCTGGGTCTGCAGACCCTGCATATTCACACCCCCACACCCCCACACACAGCCTCCCCGCTGCATAAACACACCCCCTTCCTGCCTCCTCCCACAGAGGCGTCCTTCAGCACACACAGACCACTGTTGTACGGTCTTCCCAGCCCTCTCCATCCCACTCCCCAACCGGAACGGCGCAGGGACCCGGGAGCTCACCTGGCGCCACTCCCTTCCCTTCCTCTCACTTTTAAAGTTGGGAAACGTGAGGGTTCAGAAAGGTCGAAATGTTGTCTCCATCAGAACCAAGACCAGAACTCAACCTCCTTTTGCCGGGGCTTTCTCTGTAGCCTGATCCTTTCCTGCAATTCGGGGGCCGACCAACGACCCTGAAACCGGTAACCCCAGTCTTGGTTGTTCAGTTTACACCTTCCAGATCTCCCACCACACACCAGGGAAAATGCACCTGCCTGTTACCTTCCCTCCGACTCGGGGTAGCTCCAGGAAATAACCACAGCTGACAGAAAAGAAAACTTGGTCTCGAGGACTGCAGGAGAGGCGAGGTTGGGAGAGCAGCGGGCTAGGTGAGCCAGGCAGCCTCGATTTCAGCCCTAGCTTCTCTACCTGCTAGCTATCTGGGCAGCTAACTTGCCTTCCCTCTGCCTTGGGTTCCTCATCTGTAAATCGAAGATAATGATAGTAACTACCTTACAGAAATGTTGTGAGGATTGAATGAGTTAATATAGGTAAAGTGTTGAGGAGAGCGCTTGGCGTGTTAACAATATCATCCAAGAATCACTCCGGGCTGCCCAGCGTGCTAGGTTTCTTAAATGTTCTTCCTGATGTCCGATGTTCTTCCTCGTCCCTGCAGCCTCCCACTCTGTATTGCAGCCAGATTAATCAGGTCAGGCCCAGCTTTAGAGGACTGCTTTCCGATTCCAGCAGATAGTTATGGAAGGGCAGAGGGCAGGTTAGCCATGTTGACTGGGAGCATCCCCAAGTGGAAAGCAGCACAGCGCACTTGGAAGCCAAGGGGAGCAGGATGGGTGGCATAGTGAGGACAGAAGTAGGGTGCTTCTGAGCTCTGCTTCTGTAAGGTGAGCATGGTGGGGTGCTGAATGGGAAGAAACATGGGATTCAGAGAATGAGATCGGCCAGGGAGGCAAACAGTGGAGAGGGCGGACAGAGGCAACTACCAGGCATAGTGTCAGACAGATGATCAACCATTCCTGACCTTTTAGCTCCTGACCCTCATTCAGTAAATTCCTCAAGTGACTATGTGCCTCTAGTCCTCCCTTGTAAGTTCCTTGAGAGGTAACCCTTTATGGTTCACTTCCTATTCATCCTTTAGCCAGTGCTTTGGGAATAAGTGATCAACAAATGTTAGAGTGTTTTTTGAATGAAATTATATATTCATGTCACTGAGCTGGGCCCTGTGGAGAGAGTCCTAATTTTAGAAAAGGAATGTTATAGAGTTTCCCTATCCAACCCCCTTACTTCTGAGTTAAAGGAAGCTGTTTGCCTGGGGTTGTACAGTGAGTTAGAAACAGAAGCCAAGTCTCTCTTTCAATCTGATGTTATTTCCATGACACTGCATTGAACTTACAATGCAATTGGAAGGAAAAACAAATTCCCTAAAAGCTGAAGAACAAAATCAGGCCGTGTGCAGTTAAGATCTGAATACACGACACAAATGGGAGGAGCAGTAAGAGTTGATGGGTCTGGAATCCCCAAGGGCTGGGACCTGTCAGAAATTACTGCAAGAGACAGAATTGGTCCTGAAGGATGGGTAGGATTCAGGACTGTGGAAGGGAGAGAATTCCTGGTAGGGGAAGTGGCTTGCTGCTGAGGCCATGGTGGATCCTGAAGGGTCGCTGGGGAAGCCAGTTGGGTTAGAAGAGGGGTTTGGGTTGGATCATAGTGGGAGAAAATGTTAGGTAAAGTTGAGGCCAGACTTTGGAAATTTTCAGACTCCAGAATAAGGAGATTTGACCTCGTCTGTGGATGACAGGGAACCCCTGAAAGTAGACACTGAGCTAGGCACTGAACCAGGACGAGACACCAAGCAAGTATCTGCCAACTTGGTCTGATTTGCATCTTTTGTAGACAGTCACTTGCCATATATGTGCATTTACTTAATTTACCCACACATGAAGGAAATTCTGCCACTTAGCTTGTGTGTATTTATTTTGTCTCCAAATACATATGATATCTGTGTGGGAGCAGAGGAAGGAGTGGGAGATTAACAGAGTTTGTGTGCCTGCTGTAGCCACTTTCATTTGCGATAGCTCATTTAATCCTCACAATCTGGAAGGGTGTGGGTACTGCTGCTCCAGTAACACCCAGAGATGGTAAGTAACCTTCCCAGATCACAGAGCTTGGAAGCCATAAGGCCAGAGTTCAAACTCAGCTTTGACACCAAAGCCCTTTCCAATCCCCTGTCACAACGGTCCAATGAGAGGATACAGGAATTGTGTTCCCACTCTCAGCTTCCTTCTTGGGAAGAAGGGGCTGTCAAGGGTGGAAATAACCCAGCTAAGCTTACCTTTCTAGGAGTATTTTCACATCCCTGGTTTTCTATTCTTATCTTGAGGGAAAGAAAATTCCTATTTTGTGTCTTTAGAGGCAGATAGCGTGGAGTTTGAATTCCATTTCCACCACTTCCCAGCTGGCGGCCAAGTGGACTGGCTATGAAGCCAACAAACCTTAAGCTTTAGGACCCTTCACTTGCATAGTTCCCTGGCAAACTCTCTACCCAAATTTGAAATGAATTGTGCATGATTGTTCTTAAAGAGGACAAGTGTAAAGCTCCAACAATTGTATAAATTTCAGGCCCATAAAACCTGGATCTGGGGGCTCCTGGCTGGCTCAGTTGGTTAAGGGGATTACTCCTGGTTTTGGCTTGGGTGGCTTGGATGGCTTCAGTTGTGGTGTCAGGGTCCTGAGATCAAGCTCCGAAGCAGTGCAGGAACTCTGCGAGCTGTGCAGGGTGTCTGCTTGAGATTCTTACCCTGTCCCTTTGCCCCTCCCCCTGCTCCTGCACTGGCTTTCTCTCTCTCCCAAATAAATAAATCTTCAAACAAACAAACAAAAACACTGGATCTGCCCTACCTGATGTTCTCTATCAATTTACTTTCTGAGACTTAGCTACCTCATCTGAGTAAAATCATCCTAAACTCTGGGTCTACCAGCTGACCATCCAGTTGGCACACAGTACTAAAGAAGTAATTTAAAGAAGCTGATCTCACCCAGCCTTATGCCTAAGGCAAAGGTCCACTGAGACTCTAGGCCAATGGAAATACCTACCTAATGGGTCTGTTTATCAAGTAGTTGGTCCAAACAATTTAGCGGTTGTTTGCAAAAATTATACACCTAAATAGAAAGAACTAGATATTTTTATTTTATTCTTAAATAACTACAATTACTGGGATACCTGCGTGGCTCAGTGGGTTATGCCTCTGCCTTCGGCTCAGGTCATGATCTCAGGGTCCTGGGATCGAGTCCCCCATCAGGCTCTCTGCTCAGCGGGGATCCTGCTTCCCCCTCTGCCTCTGCCTGCCTCTCTGCCTACTTGAGATCCTTCTCACTGTATGTCAAATAAATAAATAAAATCTTTTAAAAAATAATACAATTACTTTCTAAGGAAATTCATGCATTTGCAGAGCACTGTACCACTTCTCAAACCCTGGAATCGGGTTGCACGCAACCGTCCCCATTTCCTTTTCCCTCACAATTTTCTTTTTAACACAGCATCCACCAAAACAAAAACAAAACCCAAAAACCTCCATAAAGGTAGGATGTCGTCCAAAAAATGTATGCAGTCTAATGTTGAAACTGTGGGCTTCCTTTAAGTAATAGTTTATGCAGTTTGTGACAGCTGTCAGGTATCACCCTGTTTCCTTCAAAAATGTAAAATATACCGAGGCACCCCTGTGAATTTTCTGAGTCACCCGGGGATGCCTCGGCTCACAATTTGAGTGGTGTGTGATTCAGGACCCTGTTAGCCACCAGGGGGCAGCAGAGTCCTCTCTGGCAAAGTGAAAGAGGGGGACCCATGCTGTGGGCCACAGTGTTACTACTCAGTTCTCCACAGGAAATCTTCCCAGAGTCCCTCTTCTGGGTACCTCTCTACTCTCAGTGGTGGCTATTTACATAATATTAACAAGGCAAGAAAAGATGTGGGGAGGCCTCGACTCCAGTTCCTGATTTTTCCATTGAGAGGCCTTGACCAGAACCCCCTCTTTCCAAAGACTCTTGAAGCTTTAACTATGTATGAATCTACGAATCCACCCTCAAGTTTTCCCCTACGAGGCCAGAGTTCTTTTTTTTTTTTTTAAGATTATATTTATTTATTTGATAGAAATCACAAGTAGGCAGAGAGGCAGGTGGGGGGCCGGGGGGAGCAGGCTCACTGCTGAGCAGAGAGCCCGATGCAGGGCTGGATCCCACCACCCTGAGATCATGATCTGAGCTGAAGGCAGAGGCCTAACCCACTGAGCCACCCAGGCTCCCCAATGCCAGAGTTCTTAATGAACTTGACTTTAAGTTGGCCTCCTAAGAGTAGGAAGGAAAGAAATATTTCTCCTTTTGTACACATTCTCCAGGCTAGGAAGCCGGGAAACGTGCCATCTTTAAATCAAATAAAAATCAATTTGCACATCAGGCAAATTTCTGAAAGGAGAAGAGAAAGAACAATGAAAACTCTGTACAGGGGGGCTTCTGGGATGACAGGAATGTTGTTTTTTGATCTGAATGCAAGTAACAGTGTGCTCAGTTTGGGAAAATTCGTTACTTTTGATATCTGCCTCTCTCTGTATGCGTACAAAGAGGGAGGAAAGCAAATTATGGAATTGAAACAACATATCAATTACATAAAAATACAACACCAACAATACAATTTTTAAAATCTGACAATGAATTGTAAAGGTGTGCATATACTGTATGTTTGTGGTAATGTTTTCAAATAAACTTTAAATCATTTGAAAAACAAAATAAAGCTCTGTCTTGCTTTAAGGAAGCTTTAAGAGTTGGGCCAGGAGGAGGGAACAATATCTGTAGGATATAGCAGGATTTTTGAAAGGTTTTCCTTTATACCTGCTCTTCTGTCTGTTACACTACTGAGGGTCAGAAGCTTAGCTGAGGCAGACCCATAAAAAAACAGTTTATCAGGATGTTTTGCAGAGTTAACATCGGCAAAATCCACATTGCTCAATAACTCAGGATTGGCTAAGCAACCAGGCTGAGTAGCCAAGAGACAGAGGTCTCTGTTCTATCTAAGGGCACTGGTGGGTTGCCTGCTCTTATCTGTGAAGCTGGAAACAGCCAGTGACCCGAGACTGCAGGAAAGAGCACTGGACACCTGTGATCTGAGCACCTCGTCTGTAAAATGATAACTAGACAATGGAGAAAGTCCCTTCTAGATGGAAAATTCAACCATTTTGCAATTTAGTGATACTAGGAGGATGGTTAATAGTCTTCAAGAAAGCTGAAAGTAGAAGTAAACAACACGCCCACCCTGGAAAGAAGCCTTAAAGCCATCTTCAAGAATATCACAAGGCCAGCGGCCCAGATGGGACATGCCAGGCAAACACATGAACAGTACTGACTTCAAAGATAAGGGTAAAACAGGAGGCTCGGGGTGCAGCCCCTGAGCAAGCTGCATTTATGGGGCTGGGGAAGCAGGCCAGCTTAATGGATAGAATATGGTAAAACCATGTGATGATAAATTTGCAGCCAAATAGAAGTAAACATGAAAAGTGGTTACGTTCTCTCTTTGCAGGTGCAAAGGCAGCGGGGGGGGGGGTGCGGGGGGGCAAGAAACAACATGTGTTATAACATGTGTTATTAGTTACAGGGTATCAAGGAATCAGACGAACCACTCTGAGCTGCTGTTTCCTCATCTATAAAATGAGCCACCGTCCCTGACTGGGTGGCCATGACCTGTTAGAACACTCAGAGTAAGCTAGGGCTCAACAGAGTGGTTATTATTATTATTATTATATTTATTATATTATAATATAATTATTATTATTCATTCTTCTAATGCAATACCAAAGCTCCAGAAAGCTTCACAGTCCCTTTGGCCAACTGATTTGGGGAATAAATCTTCCTGGATCATGACTTGCCAAAGCATCCTGAGCAAGAAGGCAGTCAGGTTTCCAGGGGATTCTTCCCCCTTCCTCCTTAGCATTTTGCATTTACCTTTATTACAGCACTTGCCCATTTTATTTATTTATTTTTTTAAAGATTTTATTTATTTGACAGACAGACAGAGATCACAAGTAGGCAGAGAGGCAGGCAGAGAGAGGAGGAAGCAGGCTCCCTGCTGAGCAGAGAGCCCGATGTGGTCCTCGATCCCAGGACCCTGGGATCATGACCTGAGCCGAAGGTAGAGGCTTTAACCCACTGAGCCACCCAGGCACCCCTAGCACTTGCCCATTTTAATTTTATTTTTTTGTGGGATAAGGCTGAATGAGGCTGCTTACAAATGTGTATGCAGAATATTTCTTCTTTATTCTCCAGTTTGTTTTATTCTCTAAGGTCCAAGCTATATGGGACCTTTTTTGTATTGAAATATATTTGACATATAATGCTGTGTAAGTTTAAAGTGTACATGTTGGTTTGATACATCTGTATATTATAATAGGATTACTATCGTAGCATTATCTAGCCCCTCTATCATGCCACCAAATGATCATTTCTTTTTTGTGGTAGGAATCATTAAGATCTAGTTTCTTAGCAAGTTTGATGTCTATAAAATAGTATTATTGTCTATAATCACTATGTTGAGCATTAGGTCTCTGGGACTTATGTATCTACTAGTAGTATCTACTACTAGTTTGTACTCTTTTTTTTTTTTTTTTAAAGATTTATTTATTTGAGAGAGACTGCAAGTGTGTGGGTTGGGGGTGGAGTGACTTAGAGGGAGAAAGAGAGAGAGTCCCAAGCCGATTTCACACTGAGCCTGAAGCCTGACGCAGGGCTCAATCCCATGACCCAGACATCACAACCTGAGCAGAGACCAAGAGTCTCTCAACCACTGCACCACCCAGGCACCCCTCTACTAGTTTGTACTCCTAAACAACATCTCTCCTTACTCCCCTAGCCCCATCCCAGCCCTTGGCAAATGTCATTTCACTCCCTGCCCTCCTCGTTTTATGAGTTTGGCTTTTATTAGATTCACATGTAAGTGATACATACAATATTTGTCTTTCTCTGTCCAACTTATCTCACTTAGTTTAATGTCCTCAAGGTCCATCCATTGTTGCAAATAGCAGGATTTCCTTCTTTCTCACAGCCAAATAATATTCCGTGTGTGTGTGTGTGTGTGTGTGTGTGTGTGTGTACACACACATACCACATCTACTTTCCCCATTTATCCTTGATGGATAGTTAGGTTGTTTCTCCAGGGAATTCTTGTCTTTTCTCTTTTCTTTTCTTTCTTTCTTTCTTTCTTTCTTTCTTTCTTTCTTTCTTTCTTTCTTTCCTTTTTTCAGAGAGAAAAAGAGAGAGAGAGGCAGAGGGAGAGGGAGAGAGAATCTTAAGCAGGCTCCATGCCCTGCACAGAGCCTGATGCAGAACTTGATCTCATTACCCTGAGATTATGACCTGAGCTGGAATCAAGAGTCAGAAGCTTAACTGATGAGCCACCCAGGGACCCCTCCAGGGGATTATTCATAGAAATAATTATTTAACACCTAAGCTTTGGCTTATTGACCTGACCCCATGGGAGCCACTACATCTATTAGCCGGTTGAAACTCCTGAGGAAACATACAGAAGGAAGGAGCCTCACCTGGATGGGGGGGTGTTGGGGGACCGGGGTTCTAGAAGAGAGAATTCTGATTCCTCTTCCATTGCTAAGACACTGAATGCATGGTATTATTCACAAGCTTTAGGGGAAAAGAAAATGATGGGGAAACTGAAAAACAAGAACTGGCCAAAGTCTGCAGTAGTTTGAATGTCTGAATCCCAAAGGCTCTGAATTCTTCTTTTACCTTTTTTTTTTTTTTTAAGATTTTATTTATTTATTTATTTGAGAGAGAGAGAGATTGAGAGTGTGAGAGAGCATGAGAGGGGAGAAGGTCAGAGGGAGAAGCAGACTCCCTGAGGAGCTGGGACCCCAATGCGGGACTCGATCTCAGGGCTCTGGGATCATGACCTGAGCCAAAGGCAGTAGCTTAACCCACTGAGCCACCCAGGCGCCCCTTCTTTTACCTTTTTTAATGAAAGGAAGAAGATAGAGCAGAGATTTCATGCCCAGGAGAGATGGGATATCTATTCAAGGCCTGGTGTCTTTCTGATTGGTATTCATAGGTATAGTAAGACTGGCCATTCCTTCAGTGAGACGGGAAACATAAATTAGTACAGAAAAGGTGGAGGAAAATTTAATATGAAGAATCAAGAATTTTAAAAATTATTTGTATCCTTTGGACCTTTAAAAACAGAAAATGGGGGGCGCCTGGCTGCTTCAGTGGGTTAAAGCCTCTGCCTTCAGCTCAGGTCATGATCCCAGGGTCCTGGAATGAGGCCCCCATCCGGCTCTCTGCTCAGCGGGGTGCCTGCTTCCTCCTCTTCCTGGGCCTACTTGTGATCTCTGTCAAGTAAATAAATAAGTAAATCTTAAATAAATAAAAAAAAGAAAATGGTTACGTTTTGGTACAGCTATACAATGTTAGCATAGAAGCATTAAAAAAAATCGATTTGCTCAAGGAAGTAAGCAATGTTTGTATTAAGCATAAAAAAGAAGATACCAAGTAACTTGCACAGAATTAGCAGTCATGTAACAATTTATCTACACAGCAACATGTGAAGAACTATTCCAATTTGAACAGTGTTTGCTTGTGGGCAGTGGAATTGTGGGGGTTTTGGGTTTTGTTTTTTTTGGGGGGGGGGTTGGTCTAATTATTTACACTTATCTGTATTTGCTACAGTTTGGACAGTAAGCACATACTACTTCGATTCTACCGTGGCAGACGGAGGTTGAAACCGACCTCAAATCTCCTCAGTTTCCTTCCCAATTCTTTGAATCAGGTTGATTTCCTCCAACCCCCTCTTAAAAGTTCTGAAGGCTACGCAGGGCCCCTGGGGGGAGCGGAGGAGCGGAGGAGCGCTGGGCTGCCTGCAGGAAGATACGAAAGGCCGAGGCCGAAGCGGCTGGGGAGGGTCTCGTCCGGCTCGGGCGGGTTTCCGCGAGCCCCCACGCCCACTGCGAGTGCAGCCCCCTCCACCCGTCCAGGAGCCGAGTACCGGACGCCTCCCCGGCCGCACTGGGCGCTTCGTAGAGAGGCTGCGTGGGGGCTCCCCGCCCTCCAGCCCCCGCGCGCTCCGTCCGGCCCTGCCCGGGAGCCGAGGCCACGCGCGCCCCCAGCGCCGTCCTCTCCGCGGGGCCCAGGGCCTCACCCTGGCTGCGGCCGGCGGAAGCCGGGGAGCGAGAGCGAGGCCCCTCCCCGCCAGCTCAGCCTGCCGGGGCGCGAGGCCCGGAGGGCGGCGGCGCGGACGTGCCCCGGCCCACGGAGGCCTCCCGGCGCCAGCCCCCGGCGCGCGGCCTGCGGGCGGGGAGGGCGGCGGGCCCACTCATGCCGGCCCCAGCCCAGGGCTGGGGGAGGAGCAGCAGCAGGAGGAGGCCGGGCCCGGCCCGCCGCCGTGAAGCACGGCCTTGGCTGCTCGTGCAGCCGCTTTGTGGCGGAGTGGTGCTGAGCCCGCGTTTGCGGATCGCGTCCCGAGTCGCACGCGCGCCTAGCGCTCGTGCGGGCTGGCCCGGGAGGCTGCCCCGCCGCTCCCCGCAGGCGCCCTGCCGTCGGGCGGTGCAGGCTCGCCAGCAGTACCGGCCGAGATTCCGCGTTGGCGCCTGGCTAGTGCTCAGCTTGCTGGCGCACCTTCCTCGCCTGGGCCGACGTTCTCCCACTTCGTTTGCCTCCAGTTCCGCTGCCTTTCCAAGGCTAGTCTGTCGCACCAAGGGCTTGGAACCTATCTTTCTCCTCTTCTGTAAATCCACCTTCCCTCACTGGCTGGGTCGTCTTACTACCATCCACTACCCTCTCCATCCGCTGCCTTCTGGCAACGCGCACGCCCAAGGCTTAATGAAATTTTTAGCCCTGCTCTGCCATGGAGGGACAAGATACTGCCCTCTCACTGTCATCAGCAAATATTCCCAAAGGAAAAAGTAATTTACATTTGCTGCCTCACCCAGGACCAGCTCTGAGATTTGCAGAGGCTGGGGCAAAATGAAAATGTAGGACTTCTTGCTCCAATATTAAGAACTTCAAGAGCATTAAACCAAGCCTGGCACTGTTCTTGATGCCTGATGGTACACCCAGGAAGCCGGCCTTGCCACCACCATTTCTATCCTCAAGCCTATGCCCTAACCTAGAGCCACCAATGTCCGTCATGAAAAGGACAAATGAATAATCTCTTCATCGTGGCTAGGTACTCGAACCGGGGATCTTTTCTCTTGGTCAGTCATCTCCTTTAACTTCTTCACAGCACTGGCATGGCTGACTACTCTTTTCCTTATTAACCCCCACTCCCACCCCTTTCCTTTGGTTTCTGTAACTCGGCACTCTGCGTTTTCCTCACTCCCCAGTGCATTCCTCCAACTCCTTTGCTGGCTTCCCTTCCTCTGAGTCTGCCTGTGTGTGTGTTCCCAAACACACATTTTCGTTCTAATGCCTTTGGAGAGATTGTCCTCCTCGTGGTAGTCACCCCCTTTGTGTTCGTAAAGCTCCAGGCATTATCTCCCACCCAGATTTCCCTCCAAGCCCCAGTCTGGCTTTTCAGGGGTCCAGGCAACTCCAATGGAACAAGTCAAAATTTGGAAAGTATGCTTGTTTGCCCTTTCCTTCCTTCCTTCTCTTTGGGAACTGAGCAAAAAACAACCCAAGCCTGGGACCCTTCTAAGTGCAGGACCCAGTACAACGATGCAGGTGGTACCCCATGAAGCCATCCTGGTCACCACCTCACAAAATATCTTAGCAATCAGATAGGGAGGCGGCGAGTAACTTTACCACAGAGAAAATTGTCAGGTACCATCTTAATCAAGTCATGGAAGTTAACACCACAAGTCATGAGGTAAATCAGTACGGTGTGATGACACAACGAGCCCTTGGTCACTTCTGTGGTATTTCCAGTTGAAGACGCACAACCTGGTCTAATTATGAGGAAACACTGGACAAACCCAAACTGAGGGACAGCCTACAAAATGGGCTATAATATTCAAAAATATCAGGCCATGAAAGGAAAGGGAAGTCAAGGAACTTCTCTAAAATGAAGGAGGTTTGAAAGACAGGACGATTCTGTGTTGGATCCTTCTATAAAGGATGTTATTGAGATGACAGACAAAAGCTGAATGAGTCTCTGAGCAAAGGGAATATAATACTTATTTTGTACTATTCCTTCAGTATAACTTTTCTCAAAGTTTAAAATTATTTTGGGGCACCTGGCTGGCTCAGTCGGAAGAGCGTGCGACTCTAGATCTCGGGGACGGGGGCTCAAATTCCATGTTGGATATAGAGATTACTTACATAATTACATTTTTTAAAAGTCTGAAATTATTTCACAAGAAAAAGGAAAAACTCCCCTCCCCTCCAAATTAACTTTTCCTCTAGGCTTCTGTTAATAACATTCTCCCCACTTGTCCAAGTTCAAAAACTTTGGGATCATCTTTGATTCCTGTCACCCCCTATCCCCCAACTCCTTTCCCATCACTCTACCACTCACTAAGTCCTGCCAATCATTTTTTAAAGATCTCTCCCATAGACACCTTTTAAATGAAACTTCCAGGTTGTTTTATTTTTGTTTTGTTTTGTTTTTAAATGATACTTCCTACCTCACCTAATCATTTTAAGGAGTGTTTGTGAAAATAATTTGTATAACAAAATACCATGTAAACTTACAGTCCTATCACTCCATCTCAAGCCTGGATTACTGCTGCTTGCTGCTAGAATTTTCTAACCGGTCTTCCTGTATTTGGTTGTTCCCTTCAACAACCCATCCCGTCCGTATACAGTTACCAGAGTAATCTGCCTAAAAGCACACATTCATCCTTTTGGGGGCCTTGCTTCCCACGGTGCACAGTGGGGCCTAATCCATACTTCCTGGGAAGATTGATGTTGTGAGCTGCACCAAGGTGGTCTGACCTCATATCAAATAACCATGACCTTTGCCCAATTCAGAGAGAAAAGGAAATTTAATGGCTAGAATGTCTTCAACTTGTGAGGTTTTTTACCCCTATATATTTTTTTCCATAGGTGTAAGGATCCCAACTTTTCATCTGCCAGCATTAGGAGATGACAAGCTGAATGAAAATGCAGCAAGCAAATAATAACACAGATTTGGCAACAACAGATCACATTTACTTCAACAGCTTGGTTTTCTGACAGCCACGTGTGTTGGTAGCTGTGAATCTTATCTTGTATGTCAGTTGTATAGTCATTTCTTAAAAACTGTGTTTTATTTTTTATGACAAAATGAAATATACTAAAAACTTCATCATAAGTAAGTTAGAGAAAACACTGCACTCCCAAATAAATACCTTGACCCCTATCACTAGTACTCCCTTTCATGAATTCTTGACTTCAAAGTTGTCTAATCTCTGTTCACCTTTGCTTTTTTGTTTTGTTTTGCTTTTGTTTTTGTTTTTGCTGTGCACAAATCATTCTATCTCCCTGGGACTCTGTCCTGGCTCAGGCCTGTCCGAAGAAACCTTCTAAAGCCTTAGAGGATCAAATCAGCTCTCTACTTGGTGAAAACTTCTAAAATCACGATTCTCTCTCCTTCTAACTCACTATGTTACATGGAAAATGCATGGGAAGGGACACAATGATGTGTGGCAGTGTTCTTCAAACACCAAAAGGCATTAGAAACACCTGGCAATGTTTTTAAAATGCAGAGGTTTGGGTGTGTTCCCACGAGAACATTTTACGTTCCATTCTCTTAGCGAATTTTATTATACAATACAGTGTTCTCAACTATAATCCAATGGTTTATATTAGAGTCTCAGAACTTTTTCATCTTACAGCTGAAAGTTTGCATCTTTTTACCAACCTGCCCCTATTTTCCATGCCCCGCAGCCCCAGGCAACCACTTTTCTACTCTCTGTTTCTAGGAGTTGGGAAAAGGGAGGGGCAGAGGGAGAAGCCAACTCCCCACTGAGCTGGGAGCTGTTTGTTAGACCTTGGTTGGTTTTTGTTTGTTTGTTTGTTTTTAAGAGCCCACGTATAAAGTGATACCATGCAGCATTTGTCTTTCTTTGTTTTCCTTATTTCACTTAGCATAATGCCTTCAAGTTCCATCCAAGTACTCACAAATGTCAGGATTTCCTTCTTTCTTATGGCTCGATAATATCTTCTTTATCTGTTCTAATATCTGTTGATGAACACTTAGTTTGTATCCAACATCTTGGCTATTGGGAATAATGCTGCAACTAACATGGGAGTGCAGATGTCTCTTATGTATCCTGTTTCATTTTCTTTCAATGTGGGATTCCTGGATTATAGGGTAGTTTTATTTTTAATTTTCTGAGGAAGCTCCATACTGTTTTCCACAGTGGCTGCACCAGTGTGCATTCCCACCAACAGTGCACAAGGGCGCCCTTTTCTCTATATATTGCCAGCACTTGTTACTGCTTGTCTTTTTGAGGATAGCTGGGTGTAAGGTGGTATCTCATTGTGGTTTTGATCATCCCTGATGATCATGATGTTGAGTACCTTTTCATGGACCTATTGGCCATGGAGGAAGAATGGAAGAATGTCTCTTCAGTTCAGATTGTTTTTTTGCTTTTGAGTTGTAGGAGTTCTTTATCTAGTTTGGATTTTAACCCTTTATCAGACAGATGATTTGTAAATATTTTCTCTATTCTGGAAGTTGCTTTTTCATTTTGTTGATGGTTTTCTTTACTGAGCAGAAGCTTTTTAGCTTGGCATAGTCCCAGTTGTTTATTTTTGCTTTTGTTACCTTTGTTTTTGGTGTCAAATCTAAAACATTATTCTCAAGACCCAAGGCCAAGGGACCCCTACATTTTCTTTTAGGGGTTTTATGGCTTCAGGTCTTACATTCAAGCTTTTAATCCATTTTGAGGTGGTTTTTGTGCATGGTAGAACACAAAGGTCCAGTTTCGTTTGCTTGCATCTGGCTGTCCGGTTTCCCCAACACCATTTATTGAAGAGGCTATCCTTTTTCCATTGTATATTTTTAGCTCCTCTGTCATAAGTTAATTTACCACATACGCATGGGTTTATGTTTGGATTCTATTCTACTTCATGAATATCTCTGTTTTTATGCCAATGCCATACTGTTTTCATTACTATAGCTTTATAATATAGTTTGAAATCAGGAAGCATAATGTCCCCATCTTTGTTCTTTCTCAGGATTGCTTCAGCTATTTTGGGTCTTGTGTGGTTCTATGGAAATTTTAGGATTAGGGTCCCTGGGTGGCTCAGTCAGTTAAGCATCTGCCTTCGACTCAGGTCATGATCCCAGGGTGCTGGGGTCAAGCCCTGCATTGGGCTCTCTGCTCAGTGGGGAGTTGGCTTCTCCCTCTGCCTCTCCCCGCAACTTGTGCACGCATGCATGCACTCTTTCTCTCTCTCTCTCACTGTTTGATATACATAAATAAAATCTTTAAAATAAATGAATAAAATCTTTTTTAAAAAAAGAAATTTTAGGATTGTTCTTTTTCTGTGAAAAGTGCTGTTGGAATTTTGATAGGGATTGCACTGAATCTGTAGATTGCTTTGGGTATTATGGACATTTCAGCAATATTAATTCTTCCTACCCATGAGCACAGAGTACCTTCCCATTTGTTTGTATCTCCTTTAATTTCTTTCATTAGTGTCTTGTAGTTTTCAGTGTACAGGATCTTTTGCCTCCTTATTCCTAGGTATTTTATTCTTTTTGATGTGATTGTTAATGGGATTTTCTTTACTTTCTCTTCCTCATGGTTTATGAGTGTATAGAAACACAACAGATTTTTGTAGATTACTTTTGTATCCTCATCTTTACTGATTTCATTTATTATTTCTAATAATTTTTTGGTGGAGTTTTTAAGGTTTTCTATATATAATATCATGTCATCTGCAAATAGAGATGGCTTTACTTCTTCCTTTCTGATTTGGATGCTTTTTATTTCCTTTTCATGTCTAGTTGCTCTGGCTAGGACCTCCAACATTATATTGAGTGAAAGTGGCAAGAGTGGGTCATCCTTGTCTTCCTTCTGATCTTAGTGAAAAGTTTTCAGCTTTTCACCACTGAATGTGATGTTATCTGAGGGCTCATCATATATGGCCTTTATTATGACGAGGTACATCCCCTCTATACCTAGTTCATTGAGTTTTTATTATGAGTGGATTGAATTTTGTTAAATGGCTTTTCTTCATCTACTGACACGATCATATGATTTTTCTCCTTTATTTTGTTAATGCAGTGTATCACATTGATTGATCTTTGGATAGTGAGAAAGTCCTATCATTTTAATCTGTCCATTTCTTTTATTATTATTATTATTTTTTAAAGATTTTATTTATTTGACAGAGAGAGATCACAAGCAGGCAGAGAGGCAGGCAGAGAGAGGGGGGAAGCAGGACCCCCCGCTCAGCAGAGAGCCCAATGTGGGGCTCAGTCCCAGGACCCCGAGATCATGACCTGAGCTGAAGGCAGAGGCTTAACCCACTGAGCCACCCAGGCGCTCTATCCATTTCTTTTAATCATTAGGGCCACTCTCCCTACTCCCGACCTTCATCATCTCACATCTGAATTCTTGCTGCGGTGGTCAACTCTCCCACCTATCATCTTTTACTTCTCAAATCTATCCTCTTTCTCACCAATCTTCTGCACGTGGTTTCATCATATTATTTCTCTATGCAACAACCCACAAAACTCCTTACTACCTCCTGCTCAGATGTTGCCTGCCCTTAGCCTTGCCCTCTCCACCTGCCCTTCTTGCTCAGCCCTCACAGGACACAGGACAAGACTTGACTCCTCCCTTAGCAGCAAATTCTTCCCTACACTGTCTTCTCCCTCCTCCTGTTAACCTCCTTGTCTCTGTCTCGCCAAGCCTCACCCTTCCTCCAGGGCTTGGGTCACCTTCACAACTGCTTTTCCAATCACCCTCGCCCCCACCGACTTTGTTCTTTGCACTGTAACTATGCTCAACATCTTTAGAATGCAACTGTTTCTTGTCTGTAAGACACACCTTCCTGCAGTTTCCTTGATTGCGGGGATTGTATCTTGGCTTCAGAATCTTGTAAGGGGCCTGGAAAAGAAACAACTTTTTCTTTGAGTACAAAGGATGGTATCTTTGTTAAATACGCTGATTACCAAGTGGATGCGGGCTCAGTTACTTAGTTTTAACGATATTAACGAGGGAATTTTTACTGACACAAGAAGTATTTACTGATTTGGGCTTTTTTGTAAGATTGCCTCGTCACAGAGCTATGATTCTCAGCTCAGCTGTCTTGAGTATGTACTCCCCCAGCATCACCACCGCAGAGAGCTACTAGTATTAATTACTAAATACTAATAGGAGAGTCCTTTCCCTCAGGTGTACTGGGGTTGAGAGCCCACCAAGAGATAAAACTGAAACTCTTGGTGGTATTTATTAAACTAAGATTATTTCGGGGCACCTGGCTGGCTCACTAAAGCATGTGACTCGTGATCTCAGGGTCATGAGCTGGAGACCCACATTGGGCATGGAGCCTTCTTAAAGTAAAAATTTCTTTCACCTTTCTGTCACAGTGGATCAGAATTGGACCTTTCTTAGAGCATGTATCAGTTCTTAGTTCTTTAGGCATTAATGAGTAAGAGAGTCTGCTTGACCAAGTGGGGTAGGATATGCCATGTGCAAGAATTACATGCATTTTTGCTGGGCGGGTGGTGGGCCAGACTGAGGACTCATCTACCTGCCGGAACCTCTGAGGATTACCTTTTTATTTTTTTTTTAAGATTTTATTTATTTATTTGACCGAGATCACAAGTAGGCAGAGAGGCAGGCAGAGAGAGAGAGGAGAAAGCAGGCTCTCCATGGAGCAGAGAGCCCGATGTGGGGCTCGATCCCAGCACCCTGGGATCATGACCTGAGCCGAAGGCAGAGGCTTTAACCCACTGAGCCACCCAGGCGCCCCGAGGATTACCTTTAGTTCCACTTGTTGGGGATGGTATACTCTGAGGAGGCAGCAGTCACAACATGGGGACAGACTTCTCAAAAGAAAAGAATACCCATCTAGATCAAATGCTACAGAGGTCCCAGAGGACAAAGATGGAGAAATGGCCATCTGATTTGGCAATTAGAAGGGTCCTGGAAACCTGTGCGCTGTGGTATGAATGTTTGTGCCCCCCTAAAATTCATATGTTGAAATCCTAACCCCCAAGGTAATGGTATTAGGAGGTGGGGCCCTTAGGAGATTAGGTCACGAGGATGGAGGCCCCATTAATGGGATTAGTGTCCTTATAAAAGAGACCCCTGGAGCACTCCTTTACTACTTCTATTATGTGAAGACACAGGGAGAGTGATGTGGCATATAAACCAGAGAGCAGGGCCCTTGCCAGACACCAAATATATCAGCAATTTGATCTTGGACTTCCCAGTCTCCAGAACTGTGAGAAATAAATTTCTGTTGTTTATAAGCCACCGGATCTATGATATTTTGTTTTAGCAGTGCAAACAGAAGGCAATTGCCATGAGGTTAAGGCTGAGACCAGATTTCCTGATAGAAGGAGAGTAGATACTGAACAGAGGAAAACAGATGTGTAACTTGCTTAGGAGTGTTTAATGAAATGTAGGAGAGCAACAAGGCTGGGTCAAATCATGACTTTTTTTTTTTTTATAAAGGATTTTATTTATTAGAATGCAAGCAGGGGCCAGGGGTGGAGGAGGAGAAGAGAAGCAGACTCCCCACTGAGCAGGGACCCCACGATCTTGACCTCAGTTTCAGATATAAGTAGAAAGCCGGAAGAAGTTGGGATATTCATCAGCTGGGATGCTAAGAGTGGTGAGGGTGTGAGATGTAAGGAGGAAGGGCAAAAATGCAAAATGAGAGAGAATGAAGCCTACTGATTGGAAAGCCATAGGAAGAAAAGCCAAGGTCAGGGTGGGGCTGTTGATAGTAGTTGACCCCAGCGTGGATGCAGATAATAGGGGAGGCCACGTGGTATTTAGAACCAATGACAGGCATAGGAAGTATCTAGTTCCTGGCTGGCTCAGTATTAACTCAAACACCTTGGCCAGGACTGTTACCATTGGTGAATGTTGGGATCTTCATCTGTATACTGGTGATAGTAGTGTCTTCCATGTTTGTCTCATGAGATTATTTAAAGGGTCAACTGTGTTAATAGTGTAGGAGAAAGGGCACTGTAATCTATCACGTACTATTAAAAAAAAAAAATCTGGATTCTGATAAAACCAGGGCAGGGGCTAGAGAACCTAAATCATGGGAAGTAAACAAGATATAGAAAAAAGAATAAGCTTTTTTTTTTTTTTAAGATTCTATTTATTTGACAGAGAGATGGCGAGAGAGGGAACACAAGCAGGGAGAGTGGGAGAAGGAGAAGCAGGCTCTGGGCTAAGCAGGGAGTCCTATGTGGGACTTGATCTCAGGACCCCAGGATCATGACCTGAGCCAAAGGCAGACGCCTAACAACTGAGCCACCCTGGCACCCCAAAAAGAATGAGCTTGGGGAGAAAGGGTGTAGGAGAGACAATTGTGGCCTAAAAACTTAGGGCATCAAGAAGAGCCTAAGAACTTAACCTTGCTTTATCCACTATACCTTTAAGACCCAGATCACTGTTACTTACCCCTGATGATAATTTTTCCCAGCCTGTCCCCCATGTAGCAGTGGCTCCATCTTCATATTTGCCTCTATGATAACTACACATTTTGGGGTTTTTTTCCCCCTTTATTCTTTTTGGTGTGGTAAAATATACATAAGATTTACTATTTTAGCCACTTTTTTTTCCATTTTGACCACTTTCAGTTTTTGTTTTTTTTTTTTTAAGATTTTATTTATTTGGCAGAGAGAGATCACAAGTAGGCAGAGAGGCAGGCAGAGAGAGGGAAGCAGGCTCCCTGCAAAGCAGAGAGTCCAATGCAGGGCTCGATCCCAGGACCCTGAGATCATGACCTGAGCCAAAGGCAGAGGCTTAACCCACTGAGCCACCCAGGTGCCCCTAGTTTTAACCATTTTTAAAAAAATATTTTAATTTTCTTTGTCAGAGAGAGGGAACACAAGCAGGGGGAGCAGCAGGCAGGGGGAGAAGCAAACTCCCTGCTGACGACATGGGGCTTGATCCCAGGACCCTGAAAATCATGACCTGAGCCGAAGGCAGGTGCTTAACTAACTGAGCCACCCAGGCGTCCCCAATTTCAACCACCTGTAAGTGTAAAATTTAGCGGCATTAAGTACATTCACACTGTTGTGCAAACATCACCATCACCCATCTTCCTAAATGGAAAGGAAACTGTGTACCCACTAAGTACTAACTCCCCATTTCCCCCCTTCCACAGCCCCTGTAAACCTTTATTCTATCTCTTTGAATTTGACTACTTGAGGTACCTCATATAAGTGGAATCATGCAGTATTTATCCTTTGAGACCGGCCTTTTTTTTTTTTTTTTTTTAAGATTTTATTGTATTTTTTTAAGTAATCTCCACACCCAACCTGGGGCTCAAACTCACAACCCCAAGATCAAGAGATACATGCTCTGCCAACTGAGCCAGCCAGGCTGGCTTCTTTCCTTTAGCGTCATGTCCTCAAGGTTCATCCATGTTGTAGCCTGTGTCAGAATTTCCTTCCTTTCTAAGGCGGAAGAATATTCCAGTAGATATAAACCACACTTTGTTTATCCATTCATCTGTCAATGGAGACTTGTGTTGCTTCCACCTTTTGGCTATTATAAATAATACTGCTGTGAACATGCATAGACCAATATCTCGTCGAGTCCCTGTTCTCAGTTCTTTGGGATTTACACCTGAATTGCTGGGTCATAAGGTCACCCTAGGTTTAATTTTTCCATAGCATCTGTCATTGGACAACCCCACCCACAAAGGTTATGATTTCTCCACAACCTTGCCAACACTTGTTATCTGTGCTTTGACAATTGCCATCCTAATGGGTGTAAAGTGGTAGGTTACTTTTTATTTTTTTTATTTTTATTTTTTTTAGGTTACTTTTTAAAACACATGTTTCTTCCTTAGACTTTAAGTTCTTCAAAAACTGACATTGTGGGTATCTGTTTGATTCAAATGAAATCCAAGACCCGAGCTGAATACATATTTCCCTAAGGGTGTCTGTATAAATATTCAGAATTTCCCCAAACCTCTCCCCAATAGTAGTAAAAATACGTTTTCATTGATGTCAGTCCTGTCTGAATTTTATTCAAGGGACTGAAACGGGCAGAAAAGGAGCAGCTCCCTGGACTGCGCTAGAGGGGAAGGAGCGCCCTCTTGTGTCCACTCTCTGTCAGTGTCAGTGGATAGAGAAGTTGGCTGAGAAATGAACATTTCAGACCTTTTTTTTCCCTTTTTTTCATTTCAGACCTTCTGATGACATTCCAGTGACAGCAAACTCCAGTTATGCCCCTCCTGCATAAAAGAAAATGTGGAAGTACAGAGTGAGTGAAACTGGGATCCTCTGAAGAATTCCCAGTCTAGAAGGCGGGTGGGGGTGGGAGTTGGGGAGAGTAAAATATGCTCAGAAATAACAGTAGAAGACTAGAAGCAAAATGGATAGATTATTATGTGAATACAGAAAGGTTAAGATCTCGCAGGAGACAAGCCAATATTCATATCAGAATGTATGCATCGCTGGTTAAGAAGGAGCTGAGGTTGGCACTGGAGTTTCTCTTAAGGCTCCAGGTACGGGGTGTCCCTGGACTGGGAGGACAGACCCCATGTAGGGGCCATAGGGTTCCAGCTGTTAGGTCTGCAGAGGCCCCGTGAGGTTTAGACAAACTCACCTATCTTTTGGAGGGAGGCCTTGGAAAGTCATCACATGTTCCTTTCTTCCCGTTTGTGTCCTTCCCCTCGTCCCCTACTTCTTGACTTCCATCTCTGGACACTTCCTTCTTCCCTAAATTGGCTGTTGACTGGGACACTGTCTTCATAGCTCCCCCTGGCCCTGATGCTCACAAAGATAATTACCGTAGGTCTTCTGGCTCTAGGGTTTTTGCATGTATAACAAGTGCGGGGACCAGTTACGAAGGATTAAGAAGCTCTCTCGCCATCCTTGTTCCTGGAAGCAACCTTCAGCTGGCTTCTTAGAGTGGAGAGGTTTCCTCTCCTGGTCTTCATCCTTCAACGCTGAATGAGGATGGAACCAAGGCAGGGCAGAAGATGTGCGAAATAGCCAGTCAGGTAGAAACTCGTGTTCATCAGGGAAATTAGCGTGGTGTAAAAAAGAACAGTTCTTTATGCTCAAACACCTCTGGGTTTAAAGCCCACCTCTGCCCACTTGTAGCTGTGGCCCCTGGTGCCTCCTTGGTGCCTGGTGCCTACTTTGCCCCCAGTTCTGCATCTGTGAAATGAGGATAACAACCTGACCACCTCAAAGTATTCTTGCAAAAACTGAATACGGTAGAGGACATAAATCACTTAGAAGTATTGAGCGTTATTAATGCCCGTATTCTTCCTTCTCTTACCCCCAGCCTCCTTCTGTTCCTGTAAGTCTAGTGGCTGTGGCTGAGACTTCCCGGTCAGTGGTACAATAACTGAGAATTTCCAGGTCAACAGGAGATGTATGGGAAGCAGGAGAAGAGCTGCTTTGTTGGTATTCTTGTGTAGGGTGGCGTGGGGAAGGCTTTCCAAACCATCTGAATTCCTTCCCAATACTTTTTGCAGCTGCCCAAGCCAGATACTGGGGAGTCATTCTCGAATTCTGGTCTCTCAGCCCCCCTTCTCTGTATTTCCAGGTTTTGTTACTTCTCCTTAACCTAGTCCAAATCCTAGGGTTCTCTCCATCTCCCCGCACTATTTTAAATCACCACTGTCTCATCCCTGGAAGTCCGCCAGGGCCTCTTGACAGGGCTGCAGAACTGTTCCTCTTCTTAATTATCCAGCAGATAGAGCTCTTTCTACATCCAAGTCTTAGCCAGCCACTCCCCTGGGTAAGATCACTTACTGATTGCTCAGCTTCTCGCAAGATAAAGTCTAAATTCCTTAGCGTGGCTTGGTTCCTGTTTGGAATCCTGCCCACCTTTTCAGCTTTCTCTCTCACCAGCCCTGCTGCGCACACCCCCCCCCCCCCCCCCCGCCCCGCCACTGCCCCCAGGTGTGCTGGCTGCATTGAACTCTCTCCATGGATAAAGCGAAGTGACTGAAGGGTTCTTGATGTGGGACTTTAGTGCTAAGAGCGGGCCAGCCCTGGGCAAACCAGGATGGCGGTCACCCTAGTTTTGCCTTGGGTCTCCGCATGATCTATTGCTTTCTCCTGAATGCTTCCCCTCATCTGTCCTGCCTCATATTTACTCCTCAGTACCACTCATCCTCTGTTTCTGCTTGGACATCCCCAGTGCAGCTCCTAATGGAGAGCTTTATTCATCCCCTCCCAAAGCTGCCACATGTCACAGCCTGTTCCTTACAGCTCCTGCCCTATTTTATTTATTTATTTTTAAAGATTTTATTTATTTATTTGTCAGAGAGAGAGAGAGGGAGAGAGAGAGCGCGAGCACAGGCAGAGGCAGAGGGAGAAGCAGGCTCCCCGCCAAGCAAGGAGCCCGATGTGGGACTCCATCCCAGGATGCTGGGATCATGACCGGAGCCGAAGGCAGCTGCTTAACCAACTGAGCCACCCAGGTGTCCCTCCTGCCCTATTTTAATGGCTGCGTTGTCTCCCCCATGGTTATAGACCCATTAAGGGCAGGAAGTTTATTTTCCTCCTACCTATATTCCCAGAGCCTAGCAGAGAGTCTGGCACTAGGTTGGAATTCAATAAATTAAAGTTTTCTTGAATTAAGGAATATCAATATAAATTTATATTTCTCAGTTGTCATCTAATTCATATCACTGTGGGGGATGTTACAGATCGAATGCTGGTGTCCACGCAAATTCATATGTTGAACCCCTAGAGGGCCTGTATTTAGAGATGAGGCCACTAAGGAAGGAAGGAAGGAAGATAGGAAGGAAGGAAGGTTGGTTAAATTAGGCCATAAGGGTGGTCTCCTGATCTGATAGGATCTGTCCAGGGAAACCTCATTCTCTCTCTCTCTCTCCCTCTGCACAGGTACCAAGGAAAGGCCATGTGAGCACACAGGGAAAGGGCAACCCCAAAAGAGAGGTCTCACCAGATGCCAACCCTGCCAACACCTTGATCTTGGACTTCCAGCCTCTAGAGCTATGAGAAAATAAATGTCTGCTGTGTAAGCCCCCCAGCCTGTGGTGTTTGTTACAGCAGGCTGAGCAGGCTAAGACAGAGGCTCGGCCTAGTTCATGTAACTACGCTGTGACCAGTGAGGGTAAGCGTCACCTAGGGAACCATCCTGAGGCAGACAGTCTATTCCCAAATGGGCCCAATTATATTTCCCATCCCAGGCGTTCTTCCAGAACCTCGCAGCTCTCCCATGTCTGTGCCTGCTCTGCTTAAAACTGGATAAGCATCTGTGGTCACCAAGCGATAATGGAGTGACACTGTATGACTTGCAAGGCGAGGACAAAAGAGGTGATTCAGAGTCCACCTGTCTCTCTTTTGGGATGCTCATCCTTCAAACCCAGTCCCCATGCTACGAGAACCCCAGCCCCAAAGAAGAGGAACAGGGGGCCCTGCCCTCAGCCCTGGCTGAACATCCAATGAAAGGCTCACACGCACTTCCCAGCCATGTCCCTACACCATCTTGGAATTGGATCTCCCAGCCCTCTGTCGGGAGGACCCAGAGGATGTTGTGTGGATCAGAGACAAGCTCTTCCCCAGGCCCCTCCCAAACTGCACATTTATGAGGGGAATAACAGACTGTTGTTATAAGCAGCCAAGTTTGGGGGTGGTTTGTTTTATAGGAATAGATAACCCAAATACAGCTTAAGACAAGAGGGAGCCACCTGTACTAGACAAGCCCTTCTTTCTCTTGATAGGTCCTTGCCCCAAAATATTCTGGTTTATTTTATTTTTTTATTTTTTTAAAGATTTTATTTATTCATTTGACAGACAGAGATCACAAGTAGGCAGAGAAGCAGGCAGAGAGAGGAGGAAGCAGGCTCCCCGCTGAGCAGAGAGCCCGATGCGGGGCTCGATCTCAGGACCCTGGGATCATGACCTGAGCCGAAAGCAGAGGCTTTAACCCACTGAGCCACCCAGGCACCCCTCTGGTTTATTTTAGAAGAGACAGGGACATACTCCAGGCTGGCCCATTCCAACAGAGGCCCACGATGTGACTGGATCCTGACATCACCCAGAGGGTTCACTGGGACAAAGCAGCGCAGAATCCTAGAGCTGTAGGCCACCCCAGTGGCACAGCTGCCCCTGGCTCTGAGGGCTGAGCATGAGGCCTCTGCCCTCCCAAAGAAGAAATCTTAACTGAGAGTCATCTGCTCTGACCATGGGAAGAACACCAAGTCTCATACTGGGTGTGGGGTTTTTTTTCTTCTCTGCCTCAGCGTCATGTGTTAGTATCACCTTGGGTGGTGCAAACTAATCAATTATAAGTTGGTTGTGTTTTGTCCTATACCAATCATTTAGGCATCCAAACCTCTGTATCCTCCGCCATCTTTCCAGGCCACCATTTTGAACCACTCAAAAACAAGAGTGTGTGTGTGTGATGTATATAATATATATGTAACACATACATATATATTACATGTTACATATATATTATGCATGTATATTACAGTATGGAACACAAGATCATGAGTGTTCAACATTACGTGATAGACAAACATTTGGTTTTCTATCATTCTGCTTTACTTAGGTAAATAAGTATCCTAGAATGATAACTTCTGGACCTTGAAATGGTTACATGAGCAGGTGGTTTAGTTTAGAAGGTCTGACTAATATTTTTGCAGCCAAGTAACATTTTCTGCTTTCCAATGACTCTTTGAGGCCCATTTACATTGCTTGAACATTAATTCTAATTCCTTCTTTGGAAATTTTTACATTGCCCCCATTGTGCTGCTTATTCCTCACAGTCCCATTCATGTAATACCCCTCCCACCCACTCCTGGCCACACTTCTTCCCAGGCTCCTTTGTTCTTGGACTTCTGGGTGGGTCTGACCAAAGCCAAGTGCTATTAGGAGTGTAGAGGGGTGGGGGGAGAGAGAGGGCTTGGGTCTTTGCCCTCTTCCTTCCCTGCTAGGCCTTGTTATCCATAGTGACTGTGTTCCTCCACCACAGAGCATACATCCTGTTGGGCGGCCCCTCGCCTGTGGCTACAGCTCTCACTGGGTTCTGGGAACAACAGGCCCTTTCCTCTCTGCCTCTTCAGGCCACAGGCTGACAAAGGCTTCCACTGTCGCCAGTTCCTAGGTGGTTCACCATCTTATCTTGATTCTCTTAACACCCCCTTCAGTGTTGTTTGTGGGCTGAATTGTGTCCCACTCCCTCCAACCTCCCACCCAAATTCCTATATTGAAGTCTTAACCTCCAAGACCTTGGAACTGGACTCTCTTTAGAGCTAGGGTCTTCAAAGAGGTAATTAAGGTTAAATGAGCTCATATGGGCAGGCCCTAATCTGATCTGACGTGTATCCTTGTAATAAGAGGAGATGAGGACACAGACCACCTAGAACAAAGACCATATGAAGACAGGAGGAGAGGGTGGCCACCCACAAGCCAAGGAGAGAGGCCTCAGAAGTAACCAACCCTGCCAACATCTTGACCTTAGAGTTCCCAGCCTCCAGAGCTGTGAGAAAATAAATGTCTATTGTTTGTAATCCACCCATCTACGGTATTTTCATTATAGCAGCTGGACCAGATGAAGGCAGGGGTACTGGGTGATGGCAGCTCCAGCCAACAAGACACCATGGTAAACAGCCCCCCATTAAACAGTTCAACTAGCCTTGGGAGTCGGCTCTCTGCACCTTTCTGGGACCCGGCCCCGTACACCCAATATTACCACTGTTGCTATCCTGGTCCCTTTATCAACCCCATGGTACCTATCCTCACATTTGTATCTAACTTTGTAACCACGTCAGCACTTCTGCCATGAATACCTTTTACTGAAATACTGTAGGACTCCCTTTCCCAAGCAGGTACCTAACCTGAAAGTTTCTAATAGAGGACGTCTCTCCAATGTGTAGTAACATCTCTCCAATGTGTAGAGCACCTTGTCATGTCTACCAAAATCCTTTCATGTTTTTAAATTGACTTCGGCTCTGGAGCCTGGCCGGGTAACGCCTGAAGCCCAGGGTGCCTCTGAAGAGGTTGCATGAGGACCTTTGTGTCTGCTTCGGTGGCCCGGAGCCCTGCCCACCGGTGAGGAGACCAGGCGAGATGAGCGGGAACTCGGAGAGCGGCGCTGGGTTCTGCACTTAGGGATATCTAGAGAGGAAAAAGAGATCATTCCAGGGACAGCCCCCAAAACAGCAGACAGGAAGCTATATAATTAAACTTATTTTAATGATGCAAGACAGCTTTCTCAAATCATAGGGCTGGATGGGATTTACTGAGACCTCCCAATGTCACCAACCCCTAACCCCCATGCAATCTTCACCTCGAGCTAAGAATCATCTGTTAGCCTCCAAAGTGCTCTCACAACTGTAATTTCATGCGAACCTCAAGGAAATTCCACCAGGCAAGTAGGGAAGTATTAGCATATCTGTTTTACAAATCAACGAAACTGGAGAGCAGGCCAGGCCAGTTTACTTGCCAGCCTGAGTTCACAGAGCAGAAAGGTGTCAGAGCCATGCCTGGAGACATGAGGCTCTCAGGCCAGGTGAGCTCTGGAAGAGCTCCCGTGTTTCACACTCACTACTGATCTGTGCATGCACACATTCACTCTAAAAAGGCAAATGTCACAAGTTGACATTCCAACCAAAACTCACGGTGAGAAAGGATTTCTCCGGGACATCTGGCCGTGAGAGGGCAAGGGAAGAGGGAGAGGAGGAGAGAACAAGAGAAAGCAAGAACACGAGCTGAGCCTGCTGGGAGCGCAAGCAACAGACTCTCACGAGGTCCCTCTTACGTTGGCCCCTACTGTGCAGAGAGAAGGAGACAGGGCACATGTACAGACCCTGTCACCCGCCCTGAACACAATCCCCACCCAACGACTCCACATCGAGCCGGCTCATCCCGGCCGTCAGAACACTTGTCACATCTCTCTCATGCTCTGCTGGGTACGTTCGCCACACACAGGGTTTCTGTTAATCTGGGCAAATCCTACCTGAGACTTTCACTGAATCAGAAACTGCTTCGGCCAATGACTGCTGTCTCCTGTTCTCTCGGCCAGGGAATAGGGTCCCTCGTTAGTCCACAAAGATGCCCCACAGTCTTGCCTCACATACTCTATTTCTTCTCTAAATCTAACCTGTCCTTCGAGATCCTTCTCCAAGAAGCTGGAGTGTCTTGACCATCAGGGATTTCTTTCTTTCTTTCTTCCTTTTTTTATTTTTAAAATTTATTTATTTATTTATTTGAGAGAGAGATTGCAAGCCGGAGAAGAGGCAGAGAGACAGAGGGAGGAGCAGACTCCCTGCTGAGCAGGGAGCCCCGTGTGGGACTCGATTCCAGGACTCTGGGATCAGGACCTGAGCCAAAGGCAGACACTTCACTGACTGAGCCACTCAGGTGCCGAACCCTCCGGGATTTCTGCCTCAGCTGGATTCTTGCAGCCATTATTAGTGAGACGTCTGACTTCCCATTCCCATGTTCTTGGACATTCGTATTCACTCCTGGCTGTAATTATTTGTCCCCAGACAAGACTGCAAACTCCCTGAGAGCAAAGCTGCCCTCTGACACTTCAGTGAATCTATGGGTGTCTGCCTATACATGCTCGCTGATGATTTTTCTGGGGAAAAGGTAGGCAAAGCTGGGATTAAATGTAGCAAGTTGTTAGAATTGGAGAGGAAAAAGGGCAGGAAATGGGAGCAAACAATCTTCCCTCCTTTGAAGCTTCCAGTGTAAGTTTTAAGATCAACTAGGGTAAGCATTTTCGGTGTTGTTCTAAGATCAACATAAGGTAAGAGAACAAATAGAGGTGTTCCTTTGTGCTATTTTAGTAACAATGAAAGCAGAATAATACCTGTTGAATGAAGAAAAGGCCTAGCTCTCTGGGATACAAGAACAGGCTAGTCACACCTCACCTGTAACAGTTTTGAATTTAATCCTATTACTCTGCAAAGCTGATTTATCACTGCATTTGAGGAACCCCTTTCTCCTAATCCCCCTGGGTGGTGGGGGGAAGTTCACGTGCTGAGGCAGGCTCCTCTCAAGCTCTCCTTTTTTTAGCCAAGGCAGGTTGCAGGGATTGGCCCCCAAGCTCCAGCCCCTCCACTGCTCCCACCCCCCTACCCCTCCCCCCACCCCCAGTAACTGTCACCACCTATTGAGACTGTTGGGTTTTTCTTCCCTCCAAGATCGGCTCTGGGAACATGGTCTCCTTACAACCACCCTTTTTTTCTGTCTCTGAAAACAAATGCACAGACCTTCTTCATTTTAAGACTTTAATGTCCATCATCACAAGAGAAAAAATAAGATTTAAGGGGAAAACATGCGGAAGTTACCTAAAGGATATAAATCTGACAGTCTTGGATCTTGATCTAAAGCATCTGATGATCTGGTTGAAATAACTGGGAATTTCTTTTATACCAACACTGAGTATGAGATAATAGAAAAGCACATATTGGTCTCGGTCCCATGTTCCCGGCACAGAGCTCAAACCCTTGTAATTTCCTAAGTGATAAGAGCACTTAGGAGCATCTCCTGTCCTGTTGAGGTGACTCTGGAGGGGCTCCTAGGTGGGGGCCAGTTACCAGAAAGACCAAGTCCTGATTAGAAGCTTAGAATTTTCAGCCCCACTCACTGTGCTCTGGAGGGGGGGAGAAGGGGCTAGAAATGGATTTAATAATTGATCATGCCTTCATGTGGGAGCCTCTGCATACATCCCCATAGGAGGGAGTCGCTCTTACGGTGTTGTTATAAATTATCTCTATTTCTGTGCAGGTCCACCTGCTATAGCTTTTCCTCACTCTGTTCCTGTGAAGAGAGATGGAATCAGCTACAGATCTTTCTCAACTTAAGATGGGGTTATGTCCCGATGAAGACATCATGAGTGGAAAATACTGTAAGTCGAAGAAAAAAGCAGGAAGACACCTATTCTGCTGACCGTTCTGGCGCAGCCTGGCCTACCTTAGACACGCTCAGAACACTCGCACTGGCATTGAACACAAAGCCTGTTTTGTTTGTCTGTTTGTTTGTTTTTAATAAAGATTTTATTTATTTGACAGACAGAAATCACAAGTAGGCAGAGAGGCAGGCAGAGGGGGGCTGGGGAGCAGACTCCCCAGTGAGCGGAGAGCCCGATACGGGGCTTGATCCCAGGACCCTGGGATCATGACCTGAGCTGAAGGCACAGGCTTAACCCACTGAGCCACCAGGTGCCCCCACAAAGCCCCCACAAATTTTATGATAAAGTGTGGCATAGCTCCTGTAATGTACTGAATACTGCACTGAAAGTGAGACCCAGATGGTTGCTAAGTGTTTCAGTTGCTTATCCTGGTGACTGTGGGGCTGACTGTGGACCCTGACCTGCACCACAACAGAGTGTCACGCTGCATGTTGCTAGCCTGGGAGAAGATCAAAGTCCAAAACTCAGTGTATGGTTGAAAACGAATGTGTACTGCTTTTGCTTCACCACAAAGCTGAAAAAATCGTAAATCAAACGGTTGGAAGCCAGGGACCATCTATAATTTCAATATATTTTTCTCAGGGTGCCTGAGTGGCTCAGTCAGTTAAGCATCTGACTGGATTTCAGCTCAGGTCATGATCTCGGGGTTGTGGGATCGAGCCCTGTGTTGGGCTCCACGGTCAGCACAGAGTCTACTTGAGAGTCTCTCTCCCCCCCCACCCCGCCCCTCACCCTGCTCATGTGCTCTCTAAACAAACAAGTACACAAATAAATAAAATCTTAAAAATAAATATATTTTTCTCACTGGTTGAACTTATTGTTTTCTTTTCTTTTAAAGATTTTATTTTTAAGTAATCTTTACACCCAACGTGGGGCTTGGACCTACAACCCCGAGGAGGTCAAGAGTCGCCGTGTGCTCTACCAACTGAGCCAGCCAGGGGCCCTCTTACTGTTCTTTTTCTAGATATTTACCCAATAATATCTCCAAGTCTTGTCAGCATGTCTTTAAATGGAAGGACATAGAAGAGAAATAGAAGGCCATCCTTTATACAACAGAATTCTCCATGGTTCAGTTCTTGGCCCACATCCTAGGCAATCTGTGCCCACGTCTTCAGTTGCTGGATTCTATCTCTCACCCCACTGTCCCTCCTGAGCTCTTGGCTCATAAACTTAGCTCTCTTCTGAATGCATATGCTTGTGGTTCACAGGTACCTCACACCTAGCATGTCCTGCCTCATTTCCAGTCTCAGTGGTGGGTGGAGTGAGCGTGAACACAATTGCCCAACCCAGATACCCAGGAATTACCATTCCTTGACTGGAAGCTGCCCCCCTCCAGCCTGTAAGCACGCGGAAGGCAGGGACTGTATCTTGTTATGGTGGTATCTCTCGCATCCACTCTTGTACCTGTAAAATACTTGTGGGATAGATGAATAAACATGCCAGTAATTCCTCCTCTTTCATTTTAGGGCAGCGGCTGAAACCATTTTGCAAGTGGGTATTGAATCGGGGATAAAAAACTCCTATCTTCAGACTGGATGTTCATTTTATCGGGCACAGAGGAGTGAGAATGGGGAGAGGCTATTGAGGCTGAGTGAGAAAACAGGAGGCGAAGTAAGGCCCAAGAAGGGCTGTCACCCAGGAACAACTTATGGATACCAGCTTGACTATATCCCTGTGTCTGTCACTCCCCAACTGAATTTTATTTTCTGGTTCTCCATGCACATTACTTGCAAAAATTTGCAAACAATCACTGACACAAACAACACCATTGGATAAACCCAGGGATCACATAAGAGAATCGATTAGTTAAAGGAATATGTGGATATGGAAAGCAGAGAAATATAGTAACAATAATGATAGCCCGGTTGGGGCACCTGGGTGGCTCAGTGGGTTGGGCCACTGCCTTCAGCTCTGGTCATGATCTCGGAGTCCTGGGATCGAGTCCTGAGTCCAGCTCTCTGTGCGGTGGGGAGACTGCTTCCCCCCTCTCTCTGCCTGCCTCTCTGCCTACTTGTGATCTCTCTCTCTCTGTCAAATAAATAAATAAAAATATTTTTAAAATATTTTAAAAAATGATAGCCCCTGTAGTGTGCCAAACACTCTTCTGGAAATATCACCCTCACCACCACTTGCAAATATCTGGCTGCTGGGCATTGTACTAAGTGTCATACATTTATTATTTCTTAAAAATATTTTTAATTAATTAATTAATTTTTATTTATAGGCTCCATGTCCAGTGTGGAGCCCAACGCAGGGCTTGAACTCATGACCAAGATCAAGACCTGAACAGAGATCAAGAGTTGGATGCTTAGCCAATATCACTCGGGTGATATTTATTATTTCATGTAATCGTCTCGAGCCTGTGATATGGTAAAGAACAGTAAAGAAGGTGATAATCTTCACTCTGTAGGAGACCTTACCCACCTCCCCACTTTTAAAAATTCACCCTTGGCGCCTGGGTGGCTCAGTTGGTTAACCGTCTGCCTTCGGCTCAGGTCATGATCCCAGAGTTCTGGGACTGAGCCCCATATTGGGCTCCCTGCTCAGCGGGGAGCCTGCTTCTCCCTCTCCCTCTGCAGCTCCCCCTGCTTGTTCTCTCTCTCTGTCAAATAAATAAAATTAAAAAAAAAAAAAGACGTGTTTGTTTTAGTCATATAAACACAACTTCAACTCATTCCTATAAGTTGCCTCAGCCTAGGATGGGGACTGAGCCATAAGTAAGGGCCATTGGTGGGGATGAAGGCTCAGAGGATAGAAAAGGTGGCTGAGGAGTGCCCACCTGGAGGGGTTTCCTTCTGGGAAGAAAATCTACAACTCATCCTGGCTTCTACTCAGTGTTTGCTTAACCTCTAGGATGGAGCTGCTGCCTGGATTTTTCCATCTAGGATTCTGTGAGGAGGATCCCTGCTGTCCTCTTGTCTGCTTGGGATTTCGGATTGCTGCGCACACCCATGTGGTCCACACTGCTTTGGTCAACACTGCGGAGGGGGTGTTCCCCTGCTCACTCCCTGCTCACTCCGCTTCCATGAGACACAGAGAAGAACTGTGAGGGAGAAATCGTCAACAGAGTTTTAAAGAAGACACAGGCCTGGGGTGCCTGGGTCTCAGTGGGTTAAAGCCTCTACCTTCGGCCCAGGTCATGATCCCGGGATCCTGGGATCGAGCCCCACATCGGGCTCTCTGCTCCACAGGGAGCCTGCTTCCTCCTCTCTCTCTGCCTTGTCTCTCTGCCTACTTGTGATCTCTATCAAATAAATAAATAAAATCTTTAAAAAAAAAAAAAAAAAAAGAAGACAGAGGCCTGTCTTTGCGGTTGGTTTATCTTTTAAGTAACCTCGGGGTCAAGCTGTGAGCTGTGGAGGAAGGCTAAGCAACCCCAGGCAAGGTTTGGAAATTTCAATCCAAGACTGTGTGACAGCACTCTTCTGCCTCCCAAGTGAAGTAAGGTAGGGATGTGTTACAAAATGCAAACAAGCCATAGAGTTCCAATGGTCATTTGTCAGCAATGAGGGTGAACTTGAATTGCAAAACAGCCATGTCTTAGAGAACTGGCTTCTCCTCCAGTTTGTGGTGAAAAACCATATTGTTAAATGTTATACACACACCCATTTACTTATTTATTTATGTATTTATTTAGCAAGCCCTAGGCCCAAAACAGGGCTTGAACTCACAACCCTGAGATCAAGAATCCCATGCCCAAGGGGCGCCTGGGTGGCTCAGTGGGTTAAAGCCTCTGCCTTGGGCTCAGGTCATGATCCCAGGGTCCTGGGATCGAGCCCCGCATCGGGCTCTCTGCTCAGCAGGGAGCCTGCTTCCTCCTCTCTCTCTGCCTGCCTCTCTGCCTACTTGTGATCTCTGTCTGTCCAATAAATAAAATCTTAAAAAAAAAAAAAGAATCCCATGCCCTAAGTACTGAGCCAGCTAGGCAGTCCACATACATATATTTTTAAAACCCCAGTAGTAGCAGTGATTAAATCTCTGTCATAACTAATATGTAGATAACTAATAATACTCCAGAACTCACAAACATGGTTCCTCTCTTCTGGCTGATCCCAAAGAGAAGCCAATTTGTGTCAGATATTTTGTATGTAACTCTTAAGAGCAGGTAGGCATTATGTCGCCATCTAAACATTCAGCGAAAGAGAAGCAGGTCGAGTCACTCCTGTTGGAAATGCCAGGGTAATTTATTACGCATAGCATCATACAACAAGAGATAACAAGACAGAACAAGAAAACTATGCTCTCTTAGAGGCAAAGGATAAATGCAAAGACTCTAAGTAGTGGTCCTGCCTGACAGTTCACTCTGCCCCCAGGATTCTCAGCCAGCAGGCCCTTTCTTCTCTTAGGTATCAAAAAGTAACAGCAACCAATATTGTAATTAGCAAGCGATGGAGTACAGGAGGCACAGAATCGGCAGCATGGAGTTCAACACACACTCGCTGTCCGGCCGAGAGTGGGATTATGAAACCTAACAAAGATGAGGAGTGAATGCATGAACTATGGGCAGGCACAAGAGTGTACGGAGACCAAGCAGGAAAAAAAAAAAATATGTGGCTCACATTTCAATATACAGCTATGGATGCAACCATTTTTCATACAGTGGAAAGCATGAGAGAAAGAAAAGACAGAGAAAGATAAAGAAAACTAAGGGGAAGCAAAAGTAAAAGCAAGAAAGAGAAGCTTAGGGGCGCCTGGGTGGCTCAGTGGGTTAAAGCCTCTGCCTTCAGCTCAGGTCATAATCCCAGGGTCCTGGGATTGAGCCCCCGAATCAGTCTCTCTGCTCAGCCGGGAGCCTGCTTCCTCCTCTCTCTGCCTGCCTCTCTGCCTACTTGTGATTTCTGTCTGTCAAATAAATAAATAAAATCTTTAAAAAAAAAAAAAAAGAAAAAGAAAGAAAGAAAGAGAAGCTTATTCCATAGGCTGGAGCCTCTTGCCAAGCCCCTCCCCCCCGCCCAACCCCTACCCTGGCTGCCTGGCTCACCCCTCCCTCTGCAGCTTCTTACCTCCCCTCTCTCCTGTAGCCTCAGGTGCTGATCTCGTGGGATTTTGATCTAGCCCAATGTTACTACCCCCCATACTAGCTACGATTTACCGAATGCTTCTTTGAGCATGGCACTAACCTAAATGCTTTACAGCCCTCCTTCCAACCCTGTGAGGTTAGTGTCATTCCTAACTCCCTTTTATAGATGAGGAGACAGAACCTCCCAGAGGTTAATAAATGGACCAAATCACAATCCTGCAAGGGAGTTATCATTAGTCCCATTTCACAGATGAAGAAATGGAAGCTCCAAAAGGTTTAGTAACTTATCCCAAGTCGCACCATTTAGCTAAAAGAGCTCAAGTCTGTCCGATGGCAAAGCCCACGTTCTTTCTTACTCTGCATTCCAGATGGAATTCTTGGGAATTTCACTGCCTGAGTTAAATGATGAAAAATCTGTCCTATAGAGATTTCTAGTTCTGCACATCCAAACCAAATAGATGTTATAAAACAAATACCTGGGGAAGTCATCAGAATTTGAAAGAAATCTAATAAAGATTGCCCGCAGGAAACCAAGTGTACATTTGTTTCATAAATAATCTTGTTAGACTCGACTGTATTTTCTAAAGCTCCAAGAAAAAGATAGACAGAAACCAGTTTTGATTGATTGATCATCAGAACTTACGAGTATGATGGATTCTTTCTGGCATTCTATGTAAAGTCACGTTAACCACAGCTGTGTCCCTCAGGTATCAGAAGAGATGGGTAGGGGACTGTGGGGTCCCACAAATCCAGACTATAGCCTGGAATGGACTTTTAAGATATTGTAATCCCAACTCTCATTTCTTTCTTCTTTTTCTTCTTCTTCTTTTTTAAAGCAAGAGACACAGAGAGAGAACACAAGCAGGGAGAGTGGGAGAAGGAGAAGCAGGCTCCCGTTGAGCAGGAAGCCCAATGTGTGGGGCTCGATCCCAGGAACCTGGGATCATGACCTGAGCCAAAGGCAGTCACTTAACCAACTGAGCCACCCAGGTGCCCCGCAACTCTCACTTCATAAATGGGAAAATGAAGAATTACAGGCGGAGTGACTGCTAGTTAATTGTAGAGCAGAGGCCAGAACTCTGGGTTGCCCGATTCTTTTTTTTTTTCTTAATATTTTATTTATTTATTTGACAGACAGAGATCACAAGTAGGCAGAGAGGCAGGCAGAGATAGAGGGGAGGAAGCAGGCTCCCCATTGAGCAGGGAGCCCGATGCGGGGCTTGATCCCAGGACGCTGGGATCATGACCTGAGCTGAAGGCAGAGGCTTTAACCCACTGAGCCACCCAGGTGCCCCCTGGGTTGCCCGATTCTTAAACCAAGTTCTTCCCATGACAAAAATCAGGTATCACTTTGGGGCACATTCTTTTTTCCTCCTCTTCTGACTCAGAGAGGGGAAAAAAGAAAAAGGTGAGAAAGCTTACAGAAGCATTTAAAAAAACAGAGCACAAAGAATCAAGTTATCTTGGAAGGTGTTGAAGAAGGTTTAAGTGCAGAGGCTGAAATTCACAGAGCACAGAAAAAGGTAAGGTCTTATCAAAAGCAGTTAGAGTAGGGGCACCTGGGTGGCTCAGTGGGTTAAGCCTTTGCCTTTGGCTCAGGTCATGATCTCAGGGTGCCGGGAGCGAGCGCCTCTCTGCCTACTCATTCATGATCTCTGTCTATCAAATAAATAAAATCTTTAAAAAAAAAAAGCAGTTAGAGTAAACAGGCAATCTGAGACTTTTGTTACTTGTATTTAGGTAAATGCTGTGAAAAGGCAAGTTTTTTGACATCCGAGGCCAAATCAGAACCTAGAAAGTGATGACTTCTCCTCTCCAAGTAACAGCTGAATGTGGGATTTCAGGTTTTATACTTAATTTGGTAGGAAGAAGGAAAAAGGAAAAATGATAGGCAACAAGATGTCAGCTGGGGTTCTCCGAATGTACCTCCACGGCCCAGGAAGTCCAAAACCCACCCTTGGGTTTTTATGAATGGTCCTGGGGGGTTTTGTTTTTCTGGACTTCAAGACTTTTGAGATCTTGCTTTCATGTGGAAACTGAGAATTTACTGTAGAGATGGAAGGCAGGGTTGACATCCCAGCAACAGCAAATAAATTCAATCAGAATGGATCCTGGCCCTGCTCCCCTACCTGCCTGAGCTTCTCTCCTGGCTGGCTCTCTCTCTACCACCTCTCTGCACCGCCCCCCACCCCTTTCCCAAGCAGGAGCAGAAACAACAAACTTCCTCTAATCTCCTGCAGAGCAGGTTTTTACCCCACTCTGAAGTCCAGGTGTCTGTAGCATCCAAGCCCTCAAGGTGGCATCCCTCCTCACAAACTCATCAAGAAGGCTTTCCCCCAAGGAGACAGCTTGCTCCTTCCCCTTCCCGAACAGGCACTGCGGGTCTGGCTGTTAAGATTTAAAAAAAAAAAAAAAAAAAAAAAAAAAAAATCCCATGTCTTTATACACGACAGGAAAATTTCTTAAGTTTAATTACGATAGCAGTACTCACTATACTGTGATAGTGTTGCTATTTTTTGTTTTGTTCGGTATGGAATTTTATTATCATAACTAATTGTAATGGACATTTCTTAATATTTATCTAATTTTTAATAATTGGTCTTCAAAATCAGAAAGCATTAGTGATCAGATCTAGGCTTTCTTTGCATCTTCTATCAGTGATTCCCATCAAAGGTGGGTAAATGAAGCAGCTGTAAAGAGGCAGCTTTAGAATTGAAAGCCTTGGGGCACCTGGGTGGCTCAGTGGGTTAAAGCGTCTGCCTTTGGCTCGGGTCGTGGTCCTAGGGTCCTGGGATCAAGCCCCACATTGGGCTCTATGTTCGGCGGGGAGCCTGCTTCCTCCTTTCTCTCTGCCTACTTGTGATCTCTCTCTGTCAAATAAAGAAAGAAAGAAAAAAAAAAAAAAGAATTGAAAGCCTTAAGAGGAAACCAGGTGCCCTTTGGGTCTTGAAAACTCAAGGCCATTAAATAATAGAAAACATCACAAGCACATTGTTTGGCTTCGAAATTGTTTCCCTAAGCAGGTTTTTCTTTTCGGAGGTGTCACTCATATTTGAAAGCTGTAAGTCATGGTAGGCAAAAAGTGAATTAGGTGGGTCTCACTGGCCTAATAGCCACAGTCCTGGAGAGATGGCTCAGGGGATATTCTCTGTACTCTTAACTCTCCTGTGCTTTTTTCTCTGTTCCAATCCTTCCACTTTATGAAGCTCTACCTTCTCCAAGCTCCCAAATATTTTCTCTTTACAGGGGCAAGGAATACTCAGTGTTCAGGCCTCAGGGACCTTCGGGGCAGCTTTGTCTGTCTGTCTGTCCTTCTTATCCTTACCTCTATCATGTGTTCGCCTGAGTGCTGCCTGCTCACCTGTTTCCCTAGTTCCTCCTGAAACCTTCAGGTGTATGCATATCTAAATGATGTGAGAACTTTCCATCGAACGAACACAGGGTTCTCTCCATTGCAACTGTACTGGGCTGTGTCCACCACCCTCTCTCTCTACAGTGGCAATTCTCAAGAGCTTTACTCCCTTCTCTCCTTCTGTCCCCTAACTACCTTTCCTCAAAGCCCATTTCTTCTTCTCTCAGGTCCCCACATCCAGCATTTCCGAATTTTCACCACCACCTTGTATCACTGAGGAGGTTGCTTATTTCCTCCGAGTTGGGTGGCCCACAGTGAGGGCAAACTGCCACCGTGTGAAGACTGGGCCTGAGCCACTCGTGGCCCAACATGGCCAGGCTTGTCACAAGGCAGCATTACTGACAGAAGGATCCTAGCACACTTCTGGAGGGTTCAATTATGCTATATGCTCCTGATCCAAACCGCTAAGCATAAATAGTGATGATAATTAGTATATTTACATAAACAACCCCAGTAGATCAATCCAAGTGCACACTTCATTTTATTAATGGGTTCATTGTTCTCCATCATCGTTTAATTTGCCCCAGTTTCCCTTCCAGCCTTACTGAGCACAGCTTTTAAAGTTGAGAAATACAAAGAATTTTTTTTAACTTAAGCAAGCCCTTCTAAGTGTGTGACAGATGGTTAATGTCAAAAGCCCCTGGGGAAGGCTTCTGTTTAGCCTTTGATTTTGTTTTGTGTTCTCAGCCAGAGAAATGTTTCACTGTGCTGATAATTTGTAAGCATACATCAACCATCAACTTTTATCGTCCTTTAAATTTCCAGCTCTCTCCCGGATTTCTCTGCTACTCCTGGCCTAGTAGGGGCCAGGAAATCAGGCAGAAGCATGCCTAAATGGCCCGTGTGATAAGCCTCATAAAGTTATTCTGCTCAATTAATGGTTTTCACTGACAATTTTACTGCTCTGTTTTAAGCGGCTCCATTCCCTTGGGCATCTGTACATATGTCTATGATGAGCCTCATCCAGTTCAACAAAACTGGCCCCTCAGAATACAGACTAGCCTATTTTTAAAAAGCCTCATTTTAAAAAAAGCTCTCTTTTTTTGAAACATAACACTTGAAAATACATTTAAACAGAAAGTAATAGAGCTTTAAAGCTGAGCTATAAAAGTGATTTATTCATGAGTACATACTTACTCCTCTCCCAACTGACATCCATTTTATATTAATTTTCCTTGAGTGTGTAACCTCAGCTTCTTTCTAGATCTTCACTACGGAAACGACCTCTTTATTCCACCCTTATTCCCATCTACTTTGCTCCAAAGACTCCCCTATGGGCTGAGAGGGAGCCCCCTGCAGGTACAGAATCACAATCTGGAAAACTCCGCCATGAAATAATAATGCTCCCTAGTCACCGACTTTATTAGGTAGTCAGTAAGCTTTTTTTTTTTTTAATTAGGGTAAGAAAAGTTCCTCACTCATTTTTTCTGCAGTGACTTGAAATGCGCTTTTATAGTCATGCTCCACTGGTAGCAGGACAGCGAAGGAAGGTACACCTTTTCTCAGATAAGTGGAACCTGCATTCTAGAGGTAAGTTCTTTTTTTTTTTTTTTAAGATTTTATTTATTTATTTGAGAGAGAGAGAGTGAGTGAGAGAGAGAGCATGAGCAGGGGGAGGGAGAGGGAGAAGCAGACTCCCCCCGAGCAGGGAGCCCGATACGGGGATGCAGGACTCGATCTCAGGACCCCGGGATCGTGACCTGAGCCGAAGACAGGCACTTAACCCACTGAGACACCCAGGTGTCCCTATAGGTAAGTAATTTATATAAAGAAACTTCTATAGCCCATCCTTCCCCTCCACCCCTAAAGACTCATAGCAGAAGACAGAACCAATGATAACAATGTTCCCATTATATTGTCTACTTTTCAGAGCAGATTCATACACTTCAGTTCATCCAGTTTTTGTTTTTCCTTTTCTTTTTTTTTTTTAATTTTATTTATTTATTCTTGAGAGAGAGAGAGGCAGAGGCAGAGGGAGAAGCAGGCTCCCTGAGGAGCAAGGAGCCTGACATGGGACTAAATCCCAGGAACCCGGGATCATGACCTGAGCCAAAGGCTGACGCTCAACCGTCTGAGCCACCCAGGCGCCCCTTGTTTTTTCTTTTTTAACAGATAAGAGAAATAGAGACTTAGAGTCTCATGGGAATAAAAGGGAGCGTATAAGGAATACAGTCACTGATATTATGATAGTGTTGTGTGGTGACAGATGGTAGCTACACTTGAGGTGAGTGCGGCATAACGTCTAGAGATGAGGAACCATGACGTCATGCACCTAAAACCAATGTAACACTGTGTGTCAACTATACTGAAATAAAACATTTTTAAAAAATAGAGGCTTAGAGGGGTTCCTGGGTGACTCAGTGGGTTAAAGCCTCTGCCTTCAGCTCAGGTCATGATCTCAGGGTCCTGGGATCGAGCTCCACATCGGGCTCTCTGCTCATCAGGGAGCCTGCTTCCCTTCCTCTCTCTCTGCCTGCTTCTCTGCCTACTTGTGATCTCTCTCTCTCTGTCAAATAAATACATAAAATCTTAAAAAAAAAATAAAAAATAGAGGCTTAGAGAAATTAAGTAAAGGATGCCTTCAAGGTCACACAGCTTGTCAGTCAGAGACCAGAATTTAAAACAACCACTCGATGATTCTGGTTAAAAAAAAATAAACAACAAATTTCATTTCACAAATACGATTACGATCCAGCAATTTTCATAAATGTTATGGTGTGGAAGCCTTTATAAGCAATACTTACCAGTGACTGCGTTTTTCTTAGCTTAGATCTGTCCTGCAATTTATTTTTCTTATCATGTGATTGTCGGCTGAAATCTGGATTCATTTCATGTCTTTTCCTTCTTCTGTAAATCAGAAATCATTGGAACATTAGAATAATTTTAAATTTGCATAGCTATTTGTCCATTGGCCTTTGTTGTTCCTGTGATTTAAATGATTGTTTTCACTCAACTGGAAATGAGCCAAATGTAGAGCACTAGAGAATTGGTTGAATCAACTCTGGCCCACCCACACAATGGAGCACTATGAGCTATAAAAAGGAAAGCAGGGTATTTCTACAACCAACTGTGGGGTGATATATTGTTATATCCAGGATATATTGTTATATATGACATATATATAACAATAACATATCCAAGATACATTGTTATATGAAAAAAAGGTGAATAAAATGGTATGTGTTGTGTACCACCATTTATTCCAGAAACAGATGTGTTTATTTGCTTAAAATTTTGTTAAATAGAAGGACTATACCATAACATCTTAAAAAATGGTTACCTATAAGTAAGCTTCCCATGAGATCCAATCAAGAACAAAGAACAATATGGAGGGGTAGGAACAGAAGCTAGACTTCTCCAAATATACTTTGTTTTATATATTTGACTTTAGAACCTTCTCAGTGTTTCTCAAAATCATAAATAAGACAAAGGAAGGAAATCTCTAAAAATCTAAGAACAAAATGAAAGAAATAATCTTGTCTCTGGAGTTGGTAGCATTACTACACATGGAGGAATTATTTCATGAGATTAGAAACACAGTATTTGTCTGAATAGTCTTAGTAGAATATATCCTAAGGACAAAAACACAGGCAAATAAATCTTAAACTGTTTTTAGTAATCCTATTGTTTGAATTAATATTAGTATTGGTTTTCTAAAACTATCGTATATTTGGATAAGGTAGGGATCAGCAGACTAGAATCCAGAGGCCAACTTGACCCAATGCCTGTTTTTGTAAATAAAGCTAAATTGGGACATCGTCATACTTATTGTTTGCATATTGTTTTGGCTATCTTCGGGCTACAATTGCAGAGTTGAGCAGTTGTGACAGAGACTTGTCCTGTAAAGCCTAACGTATTTTTGTCTGGCACTCTCTAAAAAAGTTTGCCTGTAGTAATGGATCTAGGCTATGGTGTTCAATAGCCACTAACATCACAAAAAAGGGAGACAACCAGAAATTATGTGCCTTATGATGGAAGTACGTGATCTTATATACTCAAGCCTCTAGATTTGACCTCAAGTATGGCCAAGTACAGGAGACAGAGAACACGTTAGGCTGCATGTTGGGAGTGCAAATCAGCAAAATTCAGAACGTGAAAAGCTCTATAGAATACATGACCGATTTCTGTAACAAACAAATTGCAAGGGGGAAAAAAAGGACAGAGGGTAGGCCTATGGATCCAAAAAAGTTTTTCTTTGAAGATTTTATTTATTTGATAGAGAGCACAAGCAGGAGGGACAGGGAGAAGCAGACTCCCCACTGAGCAGGGAGCCCCGTGTGGGACTCCATCCCAGGACCCTGAGATCAGGACCTGAGCTGAATGCAGATGAGTAACTGATTGAGCTACCCAGAGTCCCAGCAGATTTTTTTTTTTTAAGATTTTATTTATTTATTCGACAGACAGAGATCACAAGTAGGCAGAGAGGCAGGCAGAAAGAGAGAGGGGGAAGCAGGCTCCCCGCTGAGCAGAGAGCCTGATGCGGGGATCATGACCCAAGCCAAAGGCAAAGGCTTTAACCCATTGAGCCACCCAGGCACCCCCACCCCCAGCAGATTTGTTTTAATAATGAAATGAGTTAGCAGTTTTGAAAGTATTTTCAGAATTTGTAAGTAAATATATACTGTTTGTGTATATGTGTATACTTTATAATATATGTATATATTATGTATATTATGTATATACATATTACATATACAAATATATATTATGTATACACATATATATATACAATTTGTATGCAAGTTATATATGCACATATATATCCTGATTATACATTATATGTACATATAAAATTTGTATAAATAAACATGAGAGCCAAGGTTCTCTTTGTTAGAGAAGGGAGGTGAAAATATGAAAAAGGAAAAGACCAGAATGAACTCTACGGGGCTAGACTGAAATCTGAAGTACTAACTATTAAAAGGAGCTGTAATGTTAAATCATTATAGCTACAAAATGCAAACAGATCCTGATGAACAGGGTAAATTTACCAATAATGGTTCCTTTACCTTCCAATGACGTTTTGCTTCTATGTATTGAAAAGCATTTGTATTTCACAGGAAATTCTATTTTCCTCTTTTCATATACCTAAGTGCCAGCAAGTTGTTTCCAAATGGCAAGTAAGTAGAGAAGAGCATAGAGCTTCTCACCCTTGCCAGATTTGCTCACTGGGGTCACAGTTGTCCAGGTAATTGAAGCGAATGATATCAGTTGGATGCTTGTCAGATGATCTCCAGGGTGGGAGCTCTTTCTCTCTTGGGTGGGTTTTCTTTCTCAAAGAGGAAGATGACCTGAAAGCTGATGCAGGAGACTGCTTTTCCTCTGCAGAACTGCTTGTAACTGACTGAACGTCGGCAACGGCAAACCCATCTTTTGGAGGTGTCTAGAAGAAGAAAATCAATTATTTCTGTTCCTAAAACAACGTAATAATTACAATAAAAAATCATCATATCATCATCATTATATATCTTCATCACCATCTTCGCCACAACTGCAAGGATAATGGTGACAATAATTACAGCAGACACCAATCCAGGAGTCCTTGTAAAGTGCCAGGTACTGTCTCAGAAAGTCTTCATGCATTATTTTATTGAACCTTCATTATAACTCTAAAAGGGAATAGTTACTACTCCCATTTTACAGAAAAGGAAACTAAAGATGGGAAAAGCCAATGAACTCACCTACTACTACATTAAATGGTAAGACAGAGGGTCAGAATGTGAATCTAGGACTGTCTTACTTCAAGTCCTAGCTCTATCCCTCTCTATCCTCGACTGCCACCTCGTCTACTGCATCATTGTATAAGTTTTCCACAATTGCAGTTAATTAACTCAATAAAACATACACATTCCAAAAAATAGTACTCCATACTTAATTATCCGTAGAACGTAGGGACAACTTTGACTTATACACAGGTAGACTGTAGATTTTATCAGTTATCAAAATCTTAACTACTCTCAAAGAATACTTTGGCTTTAATTTCCCAAATGGAAAGTCTATTTTCGTGTGTGAAATTCATAAAGTTTTTATGTGGTTGTAACCTAAGGGAAGTGGTAATGGTATGTAGAGAAGCCATTAAAGGCTTAATTTTTGTTCTTTAAGAGATTAGGGAAGCTTTGCGTGGTAAATTGGTTTGCTTGAATTGTTTGTGACAATTAAGAAATTCCCCAAACCCTTCAAGCAGAATCAGTTTCTTATCCTTGTTTCAACTGTTCTTTGTATATATTTCTGTTACAGAATAGCACTTAGTACTCAGTGTTGTAATTATGTATTTGTCTATGTCTTAGGCCTCTAGACTCCACTTCTTGAAAGCAGGGTTAGGATCATTATACTCAGTACCTAGCACATAACCGTATTTAATAAATGTTTACTAATTTAATGGATGATTGTAGTTTAGTAACTAATTAAGACATTTTCTTTATATAATTGATAGCTCATTATTGGTATTCAATATTTTGTTCAGGTCTCATTTAGAATGGACATTCATTCCATTTCTGAGTTTAGATTGAACAAAGAGTTTGCTGAAGAAGGTCTAGTTTAATACTACTGGGAATAAATAGTACATGATAATAAAAAATTTCAGGGGGAAAATTTAGGCATACACGCTAGTAATTATATATAAATAAACATTATTTAGTCTGAAAAGTAACAAAATGCTTGACACTTTAACAAAACAGGATATAATGAAAACTGATGACTTTTCTGTATTAAGTAAATAAAATTTTTGTTCACTTCACCTAAAGTCTTCGAGAATTTTTAGAATTGTGAATGATGTCGCACTTTTATTAAATGCTTTTTTCTGCATATACTGAAATGATCATACATCTTTTCTTTTCTTTTTTTAAAAAGATTTTATTTATTTATTTGACAGATATAGATCACAAGTAGGCAGAGAAGCAGGCAGAGAGAGAGAGGAAGGGAAGCAGCCTCCCCGCTGAGCAGAGAGCCCAATGCGGGGCCCGATCCCAAGACCCTGGGATCATGACCCAAGCCGAAGGCAGAGGCTTAACCCACTGAGCCACCCAGGAGCCCCACATCTTTTCTTTTTTTATTCTGTGAATCACATTGCTTAATTTTTTAATATTATGCCAACCTTACTCTCCATGGATACTTCCCACTGGTCATCATGTATTATTCCTTCTTTGTATAGAACTTGATTTAATATGTTAATATTTTAAAAAAAAATTTATGTCTGTGTTCATGAGGGATATTAATCTGTGATTTTGTTTTGTTTTCTTATAAAGGGTCTATCTGGTTTTGGTATCAAGGTAATGAGTTGGAAAGTGTTCCCTCATCTTCCATATTATGAAAGAGTTTATGTAGAATTAATATTTCTTCCTTATGCATATGATAGAATTCACTAATGAAGCTATCTGGGTCTGGAGTTTTGTGGAAAAGTATGAATTCGATTTTTTTTTAAAGATTTTATTTATTTATTTGAGAGAGAGAGAGAGAATGAGAGGGGAGAAGGTTAGAGGCAGAAGCAGACTCCCCATGGAGCTGGGATCCCGATGTGGGACTTGATCCCGGGAGTCTGGGATCATGACCCGAGCCGAAGGCAGCTGCTTAACCAACTGAGCCACCCAGGCTGCTGTGAATTCGATTTTTAATTGATAAATATTTATTCATGTTTTCTATTTTCTTCTTTTTTTAAAAAGATATTTATTTATTTGACAGACAGAGATCACAATTAGGCAGAGAGGCAGGCAAAGAGAGAGAGGAGGAAGCAGGCTCCCCGCTGAGCGGAGAGCCCAATGCAGGGCTCGATCCACCTGAGCTGAAGGCAGAGGCTTTAACCCACTGGGCCACCCAGGCGCCCCGATGTTTTCTATTTTCTAGTGAAACTGTTTTCCTAATCTGCATTTTTTGAGAATTGTCCATTTCATCCAGGTATTTGAATTTAAGTGACATAGATTTGTTCATAATACTCTCTCGTTATTCTTCTTATGTTTACAGAATCTGCAGTGATGCCCCCTCTTTCATTCCTGTCACTAGTAATTTATGTTTTCTCTCTTTTTTCTTTCATCGCCCTATCTAGCAACTTAGGAATTTTATTTATGTTTTCAAGGAAGGAGCTTTGGTTTCACTGATTCTCTCTATTATTTGTCTGTTCAAATTTCATTGACTTTAGCTCTTTATTATTTCTTCTTTCTATCTACTTTGGGTTCAACTTCCTCTTCTTTCTGTAGATGAAGTATTTTTGAAATTATGCTGTTTGGTGTAGATATAGCATAGCCTGATAGACAGTTATAAAGATCATTCTTGTCCAGTCCTCTCATTTTAAGGTTGGGGAAACTAATATTAGCCACAACCATTTGCTCATAAAATGCTTTCAAAAGCTCTGCTGGAGCACATGCCAGGTACAGGATATTAGGGAAAGGTTGCTAGGGAAGGTGCTTGAGTGAAGGTAAATTATGCTTTAATCCAGTGGCTGCCTACGTTCACCATCACTGGAGCAACCTCACAGGGAATTACCCAAATTACTCAAGTATGTATAGTGCTGACAGTTGACTTTTTAACTTTAGTCACCTGACTTTTATTAACCTTAGTCACATGACTCTTTAGTCTTTCTGACTTAGGTCTATTTTTATTTTTATTTTTGAAGATTTTATTTATTTCTTTGACAGAGAGAGAGAGACAGCAAGAGAGGGAACACAAGCCCAGGGAAAGGGAGAAGGAGAAGCAGGCTTGCCACTGAGCAGGGAGCCCAATTGTGGGGCTTGATCCCAGGACTCTGGGATCGTGACCTGAGCTGAAGGCAGACGCCCAATAACCGAGCCACCTGGGCACCCCAGGTCCTCTTTTAAAATAGAAAAACTAACATTTAACATAACAAAGTGTTCCCTAAAGAAATTTAATACTAAGCAAAGAGGTGGCAATTTTCTTGGATCAGAACGATTCATTTTTAAATATAGTTATGCACATTTTATAGAAAAGAAGTACGGCTGAAGACAAAGCTTTCAAGTCAGTTTTATAAATACTCAAAACCTCTTTTTCTTCTACAAGTTGGTTAATTACTTTTCTATTCTCTGTCCCGGAATGGCCCAAGCTTCAGCTTTGAATGCCATTCCCTGCCCCTAACTGAAAATGAGAGTCAAGAAAAGCCTTATCAAATCTTGAAAAGAAATCATAGCTACAGTAATTTTTAAAATAACTTTTTCCATCACTGCAGTTTACATTTTTCTTTTTAAAAGAAATCCTTGTGGAGCACACCCATTACTGAAATCGGAAAGGCTAGTTTTACCATTGCAATTGTAACAACATTAATTATGCATAGTTTACTACTGTACTAAATGTAGATGGATTCTACTTTAAAACAATAAAACTCAACCCAAATGAAGAAGCTAGGAGTTGACTATTCATCTTTCAAAAAGATTCTTCAATTTTAAAAGGATTCACTGCCATTTTTTTCATAGAAAATGATACCCCTGTGGTTTTAAAAATCATTAAAAAAATTTAATTTACACATAATTTTTCAGGAACTCATCTATCATACAAAACAATGCACAGCTCCACATGTGTATAGATCACACCATAAAGAAAAGGCTCATAAAAATTTCCCATGAGTTATCTAATTAACTGTGACTATAAGAAGGAACATAAACATTGGTTACAACGCAGAGAAAACAACTAGAAAAATTATTCTTGCATTATTTACTTTTTATCATTATATGTAAATGCTTTACATTGCTTAGTTTCTAGATTAAAAAGGACTTTAGTATACTCATTATTCCCTTCCAAAATTACAGATTTATTGGAAAACTTTTCTTTATAAATGATATAAAAATAACCTTTAGCTCATCTGGTAGAATGAGAAAATAAGAATTAATAAAGTATAATTGGATGACCCATTGATAGCAAACACTGCACAATACCCACGGAGTCCGAGGTCAGAATTGCCTTGCGTGGGAGTCAGAGATACGGAAATCCAGGAATCTGAACAGAGTGAGAAGCTCCATAGTCCTAACCTCCTGGGGAACTGCCGGTTTAGGAGAGTCTGATGAGGGTTCTTGGCTAACATGGATGTCTCGGAAAAGGCTATCGAGTTCTCAGAAAAGGAGAATTTTGAAGTAATAGTGTATTTCCTTTGCTTACATTGCTTAGTTTCTAGATTAAAAAGAACTTTAGTACACTCATTATTCCACTCCCCAACTTCAAGTTTTTTAGTCTTAGTGCTTGAATTTCTTTTTTTTTTTTAAGTTTTTATTTAAACTCCAGTTAGCATACAGTATGATATTGGTTTCAGGTGTACAATTTAGTGTTCAGCACTTCCACAGAAACCTGGTGCTCGTCACAAGTACTCTCCTTAATCCCTATCACCTGTTTAACCCATTCCGTGACAGCAACCCCCCCCCCGCCCCCGTACTCCTAAATAGCTGAAACATGCATGTTTGTTGCTTTTTGCCCCCAATTTACCTTTGGCTTGGTAACATGAAGTTCTTTTACCATCTGAATGTAGTGCTTCTTCCATATACCCTGCTCAAAGGGAGTTGGAGAGAAATTGATGTACCAGTTAAATCGTAGACATTTGAGCATCCAGAGCTGATCCAACTCAGTTAAGTTCTTCCAGTGCCAGCTCACCTGGAAAAACAATTGGAAAGAAAAGAGAAACCCTACTCAGTCTTCGTGCCCATTTTCTCTAGGTCTTCAGCTATCACCCTGGACCTGAGATAACTTTTTTGTTCTTTTCCTCCAAATCAAAGCTTAAAAGGTTACCTACCTGAAGTGTTCCCTACCCAGGCAGAAGGATTTTCTTTAAATGTGAAATCACAGTTAGATTCAGAGTCAACTAATATTTACTGAGTACCTATTAACTAACCATTCCCCCTAAGGAGACAGGTGTCATTATTACTCTCATGTTGCAAATGAGAGGACTATGGCTCAGAGAGACTTTGGAATTTCCTAGATGCTCATATGAGAGTTATATGAGGGTCATAGAAACTCAGATCTGCATATTCTTTACTCGTTTTTTGGTATGTTTCCATTTTCCCTCCATTCTTATGATTTAACTAAATAGAAATTTTATAAATAGAAAGTCAAGTACTGGTATCATATGGTGTGTCCTATATAGCCTTTAAGATTCCATAGAGCATACATTATTTGCTCTGTACATTCCATTCCCACAGCATTATGGTCAATCTCACAATCCAGATGGAGGTGACCCTATTATGTGCAGCAGTGTTTACGATAACTTACTCCAGATTTTGAACAAGTTCTGCTAAAAACTAGGGTCAAGTTCATATATAAAGTTCAGACGAGGGGTTCTGTGTCTTGGCTCTAAGAGTTGCAAAGAAGACATCCAACTTTCCAATGCAAATTTCATCCTTGGAAAACTGGCTTCTTTTTCAACATTAAGTAGATCATTAATAATTTTTTTTTTTAAGATTTTATTTATTTGACAGAGAGAAATCACAAGTAGGCAGAGAGGCAAGCAGAGAGAGAGAGGGGAAGCAGTCTCCCCGCTGAGCAGAGAGCCCGATGCGGGGCTCGATCCCAGGACCCTGAGATCATGACCCGAGCTGAAGGCAGTGGCCTAACCCACTGAGCCACCCAGGTGCCCCAGATCATTAATAATTTTTGAGCGTAAAAAAATGAAAGAAAGAGGGGCGCCTGGGTGGCTCAGTGGGTTAAGCCTCTGCCTTCGGCTCAGGTCGTGGTCTCAGGGTCCTGGGATAGAGCCCCGCATCAGGCTCTCTGCTCGGCAAGGAGCCTGCTTCCCCCTCTCTCTCTGCCTGCCTCTCTGCCTACTTGTGATCTCTCTCTCTCTCTCTGTCAAACAAATAAATAAAATCTTTAAAAAAAGAGAAAAAAAGAAGGAAAAAAATGCAAGAAAGAAAGAAGAAAGGGCAGAAACTGTGATATACATCCATTTACCTGGCCCTCCCATTCTCCCTCCTTCCATCTACCAAGTACAGAGTTCCATTATGTTTAGCATTGTTTTCTGTGCTGAAGAGGAGACATACAGGAGAGGGGAGGGCACAATTACAAGAAATAACAGGTTCAGGAACTGGAAGGACGAAAAAGGGTAGAGAATCTGACAGAGCCCCGCAGGCAGGAACAGAAATCACATCTACTGTGTTTAGCGCAGAAATGCAACAACATTGACCTTAATCCCCATATGGTTAATTAACTTAGAATTCAGTGAAGAGGTGAGGTTTCGCAGGGAGGAGATGAGGAGAAGTTTCTCCATTTTCACTCTTTTCCTCATTTTCCTTACATCTTGTTGTGACACGGCTATTAAATTGTTTTGATTTCCCCTGGGGTAGTAGGTTTTTGTATGTTATGTTTTTGCTTTTTGGTGTTTTTGTTTGTTTTAAGTAGATAGGAATGAGGAGGGCTGAAGGGTAGGTAGGAGCTTTCAAAATTATAAGCCTCCCCCCATATTTTTAAACTGTTCAAAGCTCATTTTAGTGCAATGATATTAGTGTTTAAATCTAGCTAAAGAACAGTCGCCTGTGTCTTCCTCACAGGCAGGACTGGGAACAAATGTAATGCTGAGATCTTGCAAGACTGACATATGATACACATATATGATAGGATTAGTGATTTCAAATAACATTTCCCTCCAATGATAACATTCTCATTGTGTGAAACTTGGAAAATTCCAAGAAGTTTCAAGAAAAACAATACCCATACCCCCACCAGTCAGACATGACTTTTATTAACACCTGACATGGTTCTTTTCTGTCTTCTTTCTAAGCATGTATGAAAGCAAATTGGGAAATTCTATATATCTAATTTTAAATAGTGCTTTCTTCATTTCACATATTATAAGCATCTTTGGTCTTAGAAAACATGTTTTCTAATGGCTACACAATAATTCATCATATGGCTATATGATAGTCTCTTATTGTTGGACATTTAGAATGCTATGTTCTTTTAAGGAATGTTTCATTTTTGGAATAAGTAATACATGTACATTAATATTAAATTTAAAGATCCAAAAGGACATGCAGTAAAAGAAAGTCTCTCTCTTATCCCCATCCTCTGGTCACTCCTTCCCCTCACTGGATGTTACCACTGCTACAGCTTCTGTGTGTTATTCCAGGAACATTCCAGGCCTATATTAATAAATATGTATATATTCTTTTTTCTTTTAAAAGTGGTACAACAGTTCTGCACCTTTGCTTTTTTCACTGATGATGGATCTTAAAGATTATTGCAATTTATTTAACCAGTCCCCTAATGGACCTTTCCATTGTTCCCAAACTTTAGCTATTACAAACAATGCTGCAATATTCTTATATAGATACTTTTTGCGTATTGAGGCACTCTAAGAAGTGGAGCTGCTGGATGAAAGGGAATCTTTCTTTTTCCTTTTTTAAAAAAATATTTTATTTATTTATTTGGGAGAAAGAGAGAGAGCACAAGCAGGGGCAGAGGAAGAGGGAGAAGCAGACTCCCCACTGAGCAGGGAGCAAGACCTGTGACTTGATCCCAGGACCCTGGGATCATGACCTGGGCCGAAGGCAGGCGCTTAACCAAGTTTTCTTTTCTTTGAGTACTTTAATGTTTTCTTTGAGTACTTTAATGGTTTCCTTTGATTTCATACCAATCTTTTCTCCTACTAGAATTTCTTTCAGACAGCTGTCCAATTGTTCTAACACCATTTATTGAGTAACTCCTCTTTCTTACTGCATTCATTTTCTTAATTTTAATTAAGACTAAAATTATGTTACACATCTGTGCAAGACTAACATGTGATACATATGATCTGTGTAACAGGTAACAAGTAATTTCCAGTGTTACCAGACTCTAGGAAAGTTCTCAAAAAAATGGCTACCCGTTTTATCTTATAAGCAATTAAAGTATACTTTAACAGACCGTGGACTTAACTTGTAGGAAAACAATAGTCAGCCCCTTTTCCAAGGCCAATGGAAGCGAGTCTACTTTCTCTGAACTCTTTTAGTCTTTTTTTTTGCTTTTTTAAAGATTTTTATTTATTTATTTATTTGATAGACAGAGATCACAAGTAGGCAGAGAGGCAGACAGAGGGAGCGGCAGGGGGAAGCAGGCTCCCTGCTGAGCAGAGAGCCTGATGTGGGGCTCGATCCCTGGGCCCTGGGATCATGACCTGAGCTGAAGGCAGAGGCTTTAACCCACTGAGCCACCCAGGTGCCCCAGTATTTTTTTTTTTTAAGATTTTATTTATTTATTTGAGAGACAGAGTGAGTAAGAGAGAGAGAGCATACGAACAGGGGTAGAAGGAGAAGGAGAGGGAGGCTAGCCAGCAGGGCTCGATCCCAGAACTCTGGGACTACCACCTGAGCCAAAGGCAGACACTTAACCAGCTGAGCCACCCAGGCGCCCCCAGAACTCTTTAAGTCTTGTACTCTTTGTACATACCCCACTAGTACCTTATTTTGAGCTTTTCTGTTTATGAATAGCCAGCACTATACAATTTACAATTGTTTTCTAGTTGTATGCTTTATAATATAAGACTATTCTGCTGATGAACCATTTCATATGTATGTTTGTCTCCTCAACCAGCAAATACTATTCTGTGGACACTAATGATGTCTTACATCATTTTACATCTACTTTTGAGCAGTAAATACAGAGGCACAAAGAAGACGGGGTTAATTCAAACTATATAGACTACACATATTGACCATCTCATCTATTTCTTGGTTTTGCATGTGTGTTTTTTTTCCCCCCTCATTTTAGAATTTTCTAGGCTATCACTACAAAACATTGTATACGGATTCTTTGCCTTTACCTGTGCACAGCGACAAAGGCTTCGTGGGTCCAGGAAAGAAAAGATGTATAGAGATAACACTCTTGGAAGCTTTGTAGTAAAATCCAGAGCTTCTGCTGGAATTTTTTCTTGAAGTTTTCGACAGCAGAACTTTTGCTGTGACAGGGAGCAACGTTCTAACAGGCCTGTCAAGATTCTTCTCCGTTGAGAGTCTGTCCATTTGTCAAACTGGAAAAAAGAAAGATTAAAAAACCTGCAGGTTCAGTTTGATACCAGAGATTCATTAGAGGAATGGATAAGAATGGCACAGAATTGAGTTTAATTATTTTATTCCTAATGAATAGCATGTATCTCTTCCCCTAATTAACAAATATGATGTTTTGTTACTTACCTATTCTTTCTCACACATATACATGTGAGCATGTGCAAGACCTGAGTGTGTACACAAAAGTGTGTGCACTTGACCTCAGAACTTGTAGTTACATAAGGACAGTAAGTTGGGAGCTGGCCATATTCAAAAACTGAGAAAATATATACTTAAAAATATAATTTCAGGGACACCTGGGTGGCTCAGCCAGTTGGGCATCTGCCTTCTGCTCAGGTCATGATCCCAGGGTCCTAGGATGGAGCCTCACAGGGGAGCTTCCCTCTCCCCCTCCTTTGCAGCTCCCCCTGCTTGTGTTCTCATGCTCCATCTGTCAAATACATAAATAAAACTTTCAAATATATATATATATATATATATATATATATATATATACACACACACACACACACACATATAATTCTATAATTCAAGAGAAGGCACCTGGGCAGCTCCTCTCTGGCCAGACTTTCTGTACTGGCTCATAAATGCCAAACTCCAGGACCAGAAACAAAGCTTTGCATTCACCATTGGAGATAAGGTATACTATGTAAATATACCTGAGAAGGGTTAAAGTCCCACTAATGTGTTAATGATTGATTGGAGAGAAAATGTCAATAGGAAGACCTGGGGGGTGGGGGTAGGGAGTGTCAGAGACAGGCAGGAGATGCCAGAGTAATCTGAGGCAGGGCAAACAAGAGCTTTGCTTACTTTACTATTTTCCCTAGAGATAACCCTAAACAGTCCCAACATCAATGACTGATCAAAGATAAGAATCTGAGGGCTGGCCAAAATCAAAAGAAAGGCTTTTCTGGGAACACCTACCGACTGAATGAGCCACTTTACTGGAGGTCTAAACCTCTTTTTTTCTTAGCCCATTTTAGAGAAGAGAGATAGGAAAGTTTGGGGCGGCCTATATTTTGTATACTACTGCATTTCGCATATAGATATTTCCTATGGTCGTCTCAAGCTAGTGAGAATTTTATAAGAAATTTTAGTTGTAATCATAAAATACACTACATAAAAAGGCATATAAAGCATGACAAGTCAACTTCATTATTGTCTTATGAAGTATTTTTTTTTAATATTTTATTTATTTACTTAGAGAGAGAGGGCAAGAGGGAGAGAGAGGAAGTACGTGAGCCAGGGGAGGGGCAGAGAAGCAGACTCCCCGATGAACAGGGAGCCCGACGCTGGAC